>NW_027507903.1:574735762-575317286 GCF_037356315.1 Lithobates pipiens
GTGCAGGTGCAGGGGAGGAAGAAGAGGGTGCAGGTGTGGAGGTGGAAGAAGAGGGTGCAGGTGCGGAGGTTGAAGAAGAGGGTGCAGGTGTGGAGGAAGTAGGAGGAAGAGGGTGCAGGTGCAGGGGAGGAAGAAGAGGGTGCAGGTGTGGAGGAAGTAGGAGGAAGAGGGTGCAGGTGCAGAGGAGGAAGAAGAGGGTGCAGGTGTGGAGGAAGTAGGAGGAAGAGGGTGCAGGTGCAGAGGAGGAAGAAGAGGGTGCAGGTGTGGAGGAGCAGGAGGAAGAGACAGGTGTGGAGAAGCAAGTTTTGTGTCTCACTTGTCGGGTGCCTCACTGAATTCCTTGAAGCTGAAATTTTGTTCTAGGTAGGTCTGGATGAAGAACAAGATGATTTTTGTTTACATCCTGATGAATGCTGTGTCTCACCCTGACATATAGCTGCATTAGCGGTCAAGGGACTAATGCAAGCCACACAGGCAGACATTTCGGGCTGTCTGGCCCAACACCTGGAACACTATCCTCCGCATCCTGTGAACTGCACCATGTAATCCATGTACAGAACACACTCTTCATGATTCAAAGATCGGCCAGCCTGTTATGCCTTACTGGTTGTGAACTACAGTATGGGTGGGCCAATGAAGAGGAAGTGTAGTTATGAAGAAATGTTGTGGAAGGTATACCTGGATCTTACACAAGGAAGGATGCTGGGCACTGATTAGGGAACTGTTTGTTATCGGTCTGCGAACTGCAGGGGCAGCAAGCAGCTCAGATCTGCGGGATGCTGGGATTTTGTTAAAACCCCGAGACAGTCCCGCAGAATCAAAGACTGTTGGGAAGCGTGCTTTCTGGTGCTATAGACAGCCTATTTCAATGGGTTGCCTTAATGCACTGCCTTAACGCACCGCATTGTAGTAAATGGCACTAAATATTTAATAATGGCATGGATTTCCCTCAAATAAAAATACTCCCCTTTTCTACATTCAGTAGACTTTCATGGCGTTGATGGGCCGGTGCCTGGGGCAGCTGGTTATAATGGAGGGCATCAAGCCACAAAGTTTGAAAATTGTTACAAGGTCATTTCTGCAGCTACCTCTCCATATACCATCAATTTATAAAACAAATTCTCTAGCTCAACTTCTAAAACAAATTCTCTTTTGGTTTTCATGTTGCATTAGTAAATTTCATTATCATGATCAGCCAGATGTTTAGATTTCCTGTGAAGTGGTGAGGTCAGCCCTGTAGCGTGTATGAACCTGGTATGTGGGATGACTTTTATGAGAAAGATAAAATGGCTTTTGTTGTAACTGGCATCTACCTGACTGTAGAATCTGTGAGAACCATGAAGGATGGGCACTTTGAAGTTTAACTCCAGGCAAATACCCATATATACCGTAAAAAAATTATTTAAATGCTGTTTTGCCTGTCAAATGATTTGTCTATCTGTCCAGCCCAAGATTTTCAAAGCCCTGCCAGACAGCACAGCCCACTTTCCACTACATTTAAGCAATATAGCCTGGTCACCTCCCTGCCCCTAGCCTGCGATCAAATGATGCGTAAGTTGACTGAAGAGCTCATCTGTCTGTTTTCTCCTCTTGTCAGCATGTTTCCTGTAGACAAAACTACATAGCAACAGTGCCTGATTGGCTCCTAAGGCTGTTCCTCCCTCTCTCCAAAATAGCATTTATCAATATCTTTGTATTCCACTCACTTCCCTGCAAGGTACACTCCTGATTTTGATGTGACCTGGTATGGTTCGCTGGGGAAAGAGGGTTGCAAGTTGACAATGACAGCTGCCATTGGCATACCTCCCAACTTTTTGAGATGGGAATGAGGGACACCTATCAGCAAAAGTACGCAGGCATAGGACACACCCTCAATTTTTTAATTGAGCCCCACCAAAAAACATGGTACTGCGGTACCAATGCGTTTAAGTGGTCACAAGCAAACATGCAATTGGTGGATGCGTTGGGGCGACGTTAAGAATTAATGGCACCTGTGCGCAGCTGCAAAAGGCAATGCATTTTTGTGTGGTGCGGGACAATACTTACCGCATTCCACCTGGTGTGAAAAAGCCCTAAAATGTAGTTTGTAAGGCAGTGTTAAGTGGTCAGTAGGTTCTAAATCCCCCCACCCCCTGCTAGCACAACAACACCCCCCTCCGCAAAAAAAAATCCCTGTCTAGCACAAATCACCCCCTCCAAAATGCCCCTTCCTGACACAAACACCCCCTCCTGCCATAAATCCCCTGCTAGCCGCATACCCCCATCCTAAATCCCCTCTCTTTATCCTTGCTGCGACAAAATGACACACAGCCCCGTACAGTCCAACCATGAGAGTGTTACCGTGTTAAGTTCTGTGTACAGAGAGGAGGGAGAACACATCCCACACCTCCTTGGCTCTCTCCTCCTCTATGCTGTTATCTGTACTTTTGCTGGCAAAACTGAAAACTGTGCCCAACCTGTCCTTAGCAACCAATGATGATGTCATTGGTTGGTAGGATGCAGGTGGGTAACGTCATAGAGGAGTGGAGAGCCTGGAGGAGGAACGGGATGTGTTCTCCCTCTTCTCTGTACACAGAACTTAAAGCGGGATTCCACCCTAAAGTGGAACCTCCGCTGATCGGATCCCTCCCCCCCTCCGGTTTCACAATTGACACCTTTCAGGGGGGAGGGGGGTGGAGATACCTGTCAAAGACAGATATTTACACCCACTTCCGGGCATAGACTCCCGTGGGAGTCTACGCCATTTCCTGCCCTGCCGCGCTGTCTGCTGGGACACACACGGGTCCCAGTGACAGCGCGGAGATTTCCTATTGCGCGGCGCGACTCGCGCATGCGCAGGAGGGAACCGGGAAGTGAAGCCGATTCGCTTCACTTCCTGATTCCCTCACCTAGAATGGTGGCGGCAGCAGCCGAGAGCCGAGTGATCGATCGGCCTCGGCTGCCGGCATTGCTGGAACCCGGGACAGGTGAGTGTCTATTTATTAAAAGTCAGCAGCTGTAGTATTTATAGCTGCTGGCTTTTAATATTTTTTTTTTTGGTGGAATCCCTCTTTAACACAGTGTCCCATTCAAAGTTGGACTGTACTGAACTTTGTGTCATTTTGCCGCGGAACCCCTATGGACTCCTTATGGCACCCCGGTTTAAAATCCCAGATCTAAATGGTAAATCTAGATCAAGGGTCTCCAAACTTTCTAAACAAAGGGCCAGTTCACTGTCCTTCAGATGTTAGGGAGGTGGATTATAGCCAGTAGAGTAAAAAATGCACCAACATGAGTGGGAGTAAACAATGCCTCAGGCTTGGTTGTCACTAGGAGATAAAAAAAAAAATCCCACAGCACTTATGGTTAGTAGGAGGAATAGTGTCCCATCACTGATGTTGGTTGTAGCAATAGTGTCCCATCATTGATGTTGGTTGCAGCAATAGTGTCCCATCATTGATGTTGGTTGTAGCAATAGTTCCCAATCATTGATGTTGCTTGTAGGAATACTGCCCCATCATTGACGTTGGTTGAAAGAAAAAGTGTCCCATCATTGAAGCTGGTTGTAGGATAAGTGCCCCATCATTAATGTTGGTTGTAGGAATAGTGTATCATCATTGGTGTCAGCTGTAGGAATTGTGCCCCATTATTGATGTTGGTTGTAGGAAAATTACCCCATCAATGATGTTGATTGTAGGAATAGTGCCCCATCATTAGTGTCAGTGGGTGTAATAGTGCCTAGTCATTGGTGTCAGTGGAAGGAGTGGGGCCCCAAAAGGGCCAGATGAATGCTAGCAAAGGGCCACATCACTGTGGACAGTAGTTTGGAGATGACTGATCTAGATGATATGTGGAAAGTGATACATGAAGAAGTGTTTATTTCTATGCAGTGCCTCCCCCACAGGAGTCACTGGTGAATGAAGCCAGGCACACAGAATTTTCCACCACATGCTGGAGACAAGAATCAGTCCTTGCAGCTTTTGTTTTTGTATTTTATTAGGGGTATTGAACATGGATAGGGTTGAGGGTATCTTCTAGATTGTAAGCTCTAATGAGTAGGGCCCTCTGATCCCTCCTGTATTGAATTGCATTGTACCTGTACTGTCTGCCCCAAACTGTTGGTGCTCTATAGATCCTGTAATAATAATAATAATAATAATAGTAATAATAATTATAGGATACCCACTTGATCAGCAAAATAATTCTTCACAGACAAAACTATATACAGTCCATTTATACACTTCTCCTTCTACCTCCAGCACAATCCTGCTTGTAGAACAACAACTCATTGTATGGATGGTCTGACAATAGGTGTCACAAAAGGTGAACTGCGAGCGCCATGCTGAGCGCTCATAGGTCACTCAGCTGTGTTAGAAAAGCGAATTAATATTCGCTTTCCTAACACTAAACTGCCTCTCCCCCAATCAGGTTCTCGGATCTGTTACCCTTCACCTGTTTGTCTGAAACAACAGGCACTGTGATTGGACGCCTATCAGGTGTCCAATCATAGCAGAGGACAGGAAGAGAGGACGGGAGAAGACATCGAGGAGCATCTAGGAGCTGTCTCACCGAGACAGGGTAAGTGCATTCGGTGGAGCGGGGGGCACACTGGCAGCATTTGATGGGGCTTTCTGGCAGCAATTGATGGGGCTTACTGGCAGCGTTTGATGGGGCTTACTGGCAGCGTTTGATGGGGGCATGGTGGCTGCATTTGATGGCCACAGTGGCTGCGTTTGATGGCCACAGTGGCTGCGTTTGATGGCCACAGTGGCTGCGTTTGATGGCCACAGTGGCTGCGTTTGATGGCCACAGTGGCTGCGTTTGATGGTACAGTGGTGACAATTGATGGTACAGTGGCGGCAATTGATGGGCACAGTGGCTGCATTTGATGGGCACAGTGGCAGCAATTGATGGATACAGTGGCTGCGTTTGATGACACAGTGGCTGCGTTTGATGGCACAGTAGTTGCGTTTGATGGCACAGTGGCTGCGTTTAATGGCACAGGGCTGCGTTTGATGGCACAGTGGCTGTGTTTGATGGCACAGGGCTGCGTTTGATGGCACAGTGGCTGTGTTTGATGGTACAGTGAGGCTGCAATTGATGTTTTTTTTCTGAATTGTTTTTGCGCCCCCCAAAAAATTTGGAGCACCAGCCGCCACCGCATTGTAGGATGATTTTACATGAAAAATGTTAAGGGTTACATACAATTTAATTCTATGTTAACAAGTCAGACCCCCCGGCAGTGATTACACTAAGGGCAGTGAGGGGTAGATGTATGTGGAAAGGAATTATGATAACTGAGGATGAGAAGTAGTAGTAAAGAGTTGGGTAGTCAGGTTATAATAACATTGTAGGATATTAAATTGTTCTGTTCTATTTCATCGTTTTCCATGTTTCTTTTCTTTTTCAGGGAACTCCTGTACAGTGCATATCGAAAAGGAGAATGATTTTGTACTATTTGGAGAAATAGCTGTTCTCAATTGCACCAGCAACTGTACAAACCTGTCTTGGGAAACCAGACTGGCTAAAGTAAGAGTCTCTAACGACAAGACAAGCAACTTCTCATGGGTTGAAGTCAGAGTTAGTGAGTGGGATGACTCACCTATACAATGTCTGGTAACCGATGACGAATATGACGTGGCTAGAGTGATACCTTATGGTATGTTTTTCTTACACTGTAGATGCTATCATGTAGTTTAACATGCTTCATTTCATATATAGGAAAAAAGTTCCACCGAACACACCAAAATTCAGATATCAATCTGCAAAAAAAAAATACATAAAGATAAAACCTTTATATATTCACAAAATAAAAAAAAATCTATTTTGTAAATATAAAAGAGGTGGGTAAGGTGGGCGAGGGTTAGAGCCTGATAGAAATGTAAACTCCATTCGTTCTGGTGCCAAAAAATATCTTCACTGGGTTAAAGTGGAAGTCCAGTCAAAAATGATTTCTATTAATAGTATATTAAATCTTGTTATCTTTAATATTATACATTTTCTGGCGAGTAAGCATGAGCTCCGGCGTGCTCGCACACCCCACGTGCCGAGCCTGCCAGGAAGTTGGCACTGCTCTGCGTTAATCACAATCAGTGAAACATTGCCCCGATGCGCGGCTGCAAAGATCAGGAAATGTCTCACTGCCTGTGATTAGCGCAGCGCAGTGCCGACTTCCTGGCGGGCTCTACACGTGGGGTGTGCGAACATGCCTAAGCTCATCCTTACTCATGCAAACTCCAGGCAGGTAGTGTCATGGTTGGGATAAGAACCATTTTTACTGCTAGGTAAGAGTGCTAACCACTACACCATTGTGCCACCCATACACGCACATAGAGGTGGCAAATATGCCCTGCACTGCTACAGGGACAGATGCTCTTCCTGTGTCTGTTCACCAACTTAGCCATGAAAAGGTGAAAAAACACCTTGCACTCTCCAGCCCCCCGAGCCCCCGTTTTACTTACCCGAGCCCCAAATCTCCATGGGCACGGTCCTGCATTGCTTTCCCCCAGCTCCTGTGGGCTCTTCATTGGATGATTGATAGCAGTGCAGCCATTGGTTCCCGCTACTGTCAATCAAATCAATGACACGGCGAGCTGGGGGGTGGGGCCGAGTGATATAATCGGCGGTCTGCGGCTATGGCCGCAGACTGTATCACACGGGAGCAAGCCCGCAAGCTAACCACCTTGGGATAGAGCTTTCCAGAGGGGGGTTTAGCTCTTGCGTGGAGGAGCCGAGACAGCCGCCGAGGGACCTCAGAAGAAGAGGATCGGGGGCCACTCTGTGCACAGTGGAGGTAAGTATGACATGTTTGTTATTTAAAAAAAAAAAACTATACAACCCCTAATGATGCAAGCTTTGATCCCTTTTCAGGCTTTATACAATTCCATACTACATATTAGCATATTACGCTTTCAATAATAATATCTTGCTGGATGGACACAGTGGAGTGACTTGAATTTTGTGTAATTACAGTTCTACCATCTAAATTGGACATAGACCTGAAGGAGGAACTGGAGGAGGACAAAGAACATGAAGTCACGTGCTTAGTGTATGAGGTGGCTCCTGTCAAATATGTCGTTTTATCAGTGACCAGAGGAGAAGAAACATTTTTCAGGAGAACATATGAAGAGGACACCAGAATAGGCCTGCAAAATCTGACAGAAACATTTAAGTTTAAAGCAACACGTAATGACAATCTGCAGGACTTTGCCTGCCAAGTCACATTAAATCTTACCAACGTCCCCAATACCACTGTGCATACATCTCCTGTCACTGTCAGGACATATGGTAAGTCAGATCATCTATATACTGTATTCTATAATAGTTTTCTGAAATCTCTTTGCTCTGCCTATAAATGGCTGCTTATTCAATCATGACATGTTTTTAAAAGCAACTCCTTAGACATTTTAAAAAGTACCTGTAAAAATGTATGCTGCAAATATGAATGGACAGATTCAAGGATGATGTCCAGTGGTATTTCCACTTTCCATACCAATTCACATTTTTGGCATTATCTTCCAACTTTTTTTTGTATACGGCCATTATCCACTTGACCCCCAGACCTTTTCCGGCACTTTTTTGTTTACTTTTTTGGAAAGAAAATTTGTTATAACCACCCCCCAACAGCAGAGGCTCTAGAGATATAAATTGGTGGGTTTTGCATTTTTTTATGTCACAGGGTATTTGTGCAGCGGTTTTTCAAATGCAGTTAAATAAATAAATAAATAAACTTTTTGGAATTTTAATGCAAAAAAACACAATGCAAAACCCAATTCTTTTGGTAAAATATAAAAGATGATGTTACGCAGAGTAAATAGATACCAAACATGTTACGCTTAACCTCCCTGGTGGTATTCCTGAAATGGATAAGAACTACAAACTAGTTCAAGGTTATCTGCTGCTATTTCTAATTAAAAAGTATAAATGTGCATGCACATTAGAAGTAAACACTCTCTGAGACATGTTCAGTTCGGTTACTTCTAACTTCTGATTTATTCGTGGGCGGTGTTGATATTTTATACAGAAAGATACGTCATTGCTATGTCAGTCTAATAGGTACATTTTATTGGTTAAAATACAAGAGAAATGGAGAAACTTGATGCTTGAAGTTTGGTTGAAGCTGGTTCTGTTATCTCAAATGCATTCTTCTAATGCGTGGGATGTAGGGGGTACCCGCCACCTTTAAGGCCGCGTACACACGGGCGGACTGTCTGCCGAAACTAAGTTCGTCAAACAGTCCGCTCAAACTTTTGAATGAACGAACTTGCCCACACACGGCACTTTTTGAGCGGACAAATATGGCAAACTAAGTTCGTCGTACTAAGTCCGCGCAACTTTACAAATGAACGGACTCGCCCACACACGAGGGAACAGTCCGCTCATTTCGAGCGCGTGTCAAGGTAGGCGGGGCCCGCGACGGAGACATCGCGGGCTCCGCCGCCTGGAATGGACTTAAAGGGGAATCCCAACGCCGAAAAAAATCGGCGTGGGGCTCCCCCCCAAGTCCACAACAGACCCTTGTCCGAGCACGCTACCCGGCCGGCCAGGAAAGGGGGGCGAGCGAGCGCGCCCCCCCCCCTTCTGAGCCGTACCAGGCCACGTGCCCTCAACATGGGGGGTGCCTTGGGGAAGGGGGGGCCGCGCGACCCCCCCACCCCAAAGCACCTTGTCCCCATGTTGATGAGGACAAGGGCCTCTTCCCGACAACCCTGGCCGTTGGTTGTCGGGGTCTGCGGGCGGGGGGCTTATCGGAATCCAGGAGCCCCCTTTAATAAGGGGGCCCCCGGATACCGGCCCCCCACCCTATGTGAATGAGTATGGGGTACAATGTACCCCTACCCATTCACCTGTAAAATAAAAGTACCCCAAAAAAAACACAACACACGAGATAAAATATTTTATTGCACAGCTCCGGGGGTCTTCCGTCTTCGGGGGTCTTCTCGCCGGACTCCTCCGCTATCTTCTTGTAGCTCTTTTGCTAGCGGAGGAGTCCGGCTTTCTTCCTCCCCGCCGCCGGCCTCTTCTCCCGACTTCGGGGGTCTTGTCCCCCTCTTCGGTTCTTCTGCCGGGCCACCGCGCCTTCTTATAGCTCTTTTAGAGGCGGTGGCCCGGTCTTCTGTCGCCGCTGTCGCCGCCGCCTTCCGTTCTTCTTCTTCTTCTTCTTCTTCTCCAGGAGATGTTGACACGTCGCTCTCTCCGGTGGAATGCCAGAGCCGCGCTGCGCGGCCACTTATATAGTGACAATGGGGCGGTGTCACATGGTATATGTCACATGGGTTGGTCATATGGTGACCCCGCACCCTTACGATGTCATAGTCCCCATGTGACATCAACCCATGTGACCAACCCATGTGACATATACCATGTGACACCGCCCCATTGTCACTATATAAGTGGCCGTGCAGCACGGCTCTGGCATTCCGGCTGGAGAGAGCGACGTGTCAACATCTCCTGGAGAAGAAGAAGAAGAAGAAGAAGAAGAAGAACGGAAGGCGGCGGCGACAGCGGCGACAGAAGACCGGGCCACCGCCTCTAAAAGAGCTATAAGAAGGCGCGGTGGCCCGGCAGAAGAACCGAAGAGGGGGACAAGACCCCCGAAGTCGGGAGAAGAGGCCGGTGGTGGGGAGGAAGAAAGCCGGACTCCTCCGCTAGCAAAAGAGCTACAAGAAGATAGCGGAGGAGTCCGGCGAGAAGACCCCCGAAGACGGAAGACCCCCGGAGCTGTGCAATAAAATATTTTATCTCGTTTGTTGTGTTTTTTTTGGGGTACTTTTATTTTACAGGTGAATGGGTAGGGGTACATTGTACCCCATACTCATTCACATAGGGTGGGGGGCCGGTATCCGGGGGCCCCCTTATTAAAGGGGGCTCCTGGATTCCGATAAGCCCCCCGCCCGCAGACCCCGACAACCAACGGCCAGGGTTGTCGGGAAGAGGCCCTTGTCCTCATCAACATGGGGACAAGGTGCTTTGGGGTGGGGGGGTCGCGCGGCCCCCCCTTCCCCAAGGCACCCCCCATGTTGAGGGCACGTGGCCTGGTACGGCTCAGAAGGGGGGGGGGCGCGCTCGCTCGCCCCCCTTTCCTGGCCGGCCGGGTAGCGTGCTCGGACAAGGGTCTGTTGTGGACTTGGGGGGACCCCACGCCGTTTTTTTGGGGTTCCCCTTTAAGTTCATTCCAGGCGGCGGAGCCCGCGACGTCTCCGTCGCGGGCCCCACCTACCTGGAGACGCGCTCGAAATGAGCAGACTTTTCTCCGGGTGGGAACAGTCCGCTCATTTCGAAAGTACAGCGGACTGGCCCACACACGGGCGGACTGTCCGCTCAAACCAAGTTTCAGCGGACAGTTTTTCGGGATTTCCGAAAAACTTTGTTCGTCAAACTGTCCGCTGAAACTGTCCGCTGAAGCCCACACACGAGCGGACTGTCCGCTGAAACACTGTTCAGCGGACAAAGTTGAGCGAACAGTCCCCGCGTGTGTACGCGGCCTAAGAGTCAATTTGTATACTACATAATAAGTAAGGAGTTACATAGAAACATGTATACACATAAGCAAATAGACATTTTCTGATTATCATTATGTACATTAGATTCCTACACACATTCCCGAGTCTGGCTCGGGGTGAGATTTCAGTACCAAAAGTGTTAACCCCGAGTCAGACTCCGGGTCACATCACAGGATCCTTGTAGAGGTTACTTACCTTGTCCCCTGGATCCTGCGATGTCTCCTCGCTGTAATCTGTGAGCCACCGTGTCTCGCTCGATCTGTCACAGTGCCGGACTCCGTTCCCTGCGAACGTTGTGCAGTGCACTTGTAGTGCAAAGTGAATTTGCCTTAAAGCGGGGTTCCACCCTAAAGTGGAATAAAAACTTGTATTTCTGTTCAATAAACAGTCATTCTTTGGAGTTTACCTCAATATTTTGTCAGTGTACGATGCTTGGTGTAACAGGGCTGGTATTAGCTCTCGGTCTTCTGGAACGGTTTAGAGGGCAGGAGGCACTGTTTGGAGGAAGAACCTAAGCGAGGTGCCAAGCGGTTCCGTCCCAGGCTCCTACTTTTACTCCTTCCTTTCCCAGCCTGAGATCCTCTGTACAGATGATAGTTAAAGCAAAAGGCTCACACCAGTCAAATTTAGATACTTAAAGCGGGGTTCCACCCTAAAGTGGAATTTCCGCTCATCTGAACCCTCCGGTGTCACAGTTGGCACCTTTCTGGGGGGGGTGCAGATACCTGTCTAAGACAGGTATTTGCACCCACTTCCGGGCATAGACTCCCACGGGAGTCTATGCTCTTTCCTGTCCCGCCGCGCTGTCTGCTGGGACACAGACAGCGCGGACCATTCCCATTGCGCTGCGTGACTCGAGCATGCGCAGTAGGGAACCGTGAAGCCGCAACGCTTAACTTCCTGATTCCCTCACTGGCAATGGCGACGGCAGCAGCCGAGAGCCAAGCAATCGATCGGCCTCGGCTGCCGACATCGCTGGACTCTGGGACAGGTGAGTGTCCATTTATTAAAAGTCAGCAGCTGCAATATTTATAGCTGCTGGCTTTTAATATTTTTGTTTCCAGTGGAATCCCTCTTTAAGTAAGTCAACCCCATGGTCTTCTACTTCAAAAGACAAAGGAAACAAATCCTTTGTACTGCAATTAGCTGAAGTAAAGTTGTATTGGATTCAGCTTCAGCGTCTTATTGAAGAGTTAAGAGAAGTATGGCTTTTTTTTTTTTATCATTTTTATCTACGTGGATGTAGCATCGATCTGAGGCTGGATTCACACCTATGCATTGTTAGTGCTTTTTGCATTTTGCAGATTTACACTACAGTCCATTTAGCATAGTTTCGCATGGAACACGTTCTGTAGTGCAAATCTGCAAAATGCAAAAAGCACTAAAAATGCATAGGTGTGAATCCAGCCAGATGCTGTATCTGTCCACCTCCAGATCTAAGACTGAGAACTGAGCGATCAAACACCACTGATCACTCAGTTTCCGCTAGTGGCTGAAAAGCACAGCTAAAATTACGGTAAAGAGCCTAGCGGCGCTTTAACGCTGACACATCCCTGCCCCAGTGTGAAATTAGCCTTAAAGAGGAAGTAAACCCTGATGGGTTTACTTCCTCTTTGATTCCCTGCAAAGGTAAAGCATAATGGACTACTATGCATCGCATAGTAGTCCATTATGTGTCACTTACCTGATACAGGAGCCAGCGAAGTCACCGCTGTCCCCTTGTGTATGGAGCCTCCATCTTCTCGGTGGGTCTCGCTGCTCCGGCGCTGTCATTCGACGAAGCCTCGATGACGTCACTCCCATGCATGCGCACGGGAGCCGCCACTCACAGCATATTGACAGCGGCGCGCTCAGTGCGCCTGCTCGCCGCTGTCTACGGCGCATGCGCCGTAGACAGCGGTGCCTGTGTTTTGGCAAATAACTCCTAAACCATGTAGGTTTAGGAGATATTTCTTGGACCTACAGGTAAGCCTTAATCTAGGCTTTCTTGTAGGTCAAAGTGGTTTGTAAAGGTTTATAACCACTTTAACTAACTAGAGCTAAAGAAGAGGGAATGACAGGGGGAGATACCAAACAAGTTGCAGTGTCTCTAAATCCCCACTAGATGTCAGCAAACTATAGAACAATTATAACCTGATCCAGTCCAACACAACACAAAAAAATACATATAAGTGGGACAGAACAGTATGAGAGATTGTCCTGCTATGCCCTGCTTATAGGTATTGTCATTCATAATGATGTTATGAGCTGGTGGATACAGGTGGGTAGTTTGTGAGGCTTTAAGTATTGAGTTTGAACTGTTAGCTGCTGTTGGATTGTGTACAAAGGAGCTTATTATAATCATTAATATGAATGATATGAATGAGTGTTGATTGGTTACTGTGGATTGCTGCTCTTTGCACACTCTCATTCATCTTTTCTTTACATTACTCAATAAGCCCTTTTATGTTGCAATTCATAGTGGCTTTTATAAACATGCATTTGTTTTTAGTGATGTATGACGGTTATTGGTCACCACCGACATACACCAAACACTACGGCAATAGCACTACATTTCATTTGAGAATATAGGATAGCGCTGCATTTTTTTTTAGTTTGGTTAAACGCATTCATGTGACAGGCATCAGTAATATATTTCTGTGTTATTTCTGATGACAGCTCTGCCGGAGGATCCCCGCATTACAGCCGAGACGTGGGTGGAAAAAGGGACAAAGACTACAATCAGCTGTGAGGTGCCCCGGGCATTTCCTCCAGATAATACCATTACAGTCTTGTCTGTTGAGGGTTATCCTAATATCAGTGTCACTGGGAACGTGTTCGTTTCAATCAATCTGGATACCAATGAACTACCGGCGGCTCAGCATAATTTGGCTTGTGGATCACAAGTCTTCAGTGCCTCCAAGCAGAGCAATAAGCACATATATATTTATAGTAAGTACATGTTCCTCACTATAGTATACACATCGTCCACTCTTTTTTTTTTTTTTTTTTTTTAAACTAAATTATTTTTTTTTTTTTATTGTGAACGTGTTCTACTTCCATCATGTTACTCGAAGCCTTACTCTGGGTAGCAGAAAAAAAATGATACCCCCCCCCCCCCCTACACACATACCCACCCATACCAACCCACTCCCACCCACACACCACAAGCAATGAATCCTTGTTTAGTCTTTCGGGGCGGTGACATTTTTTTCTGCATCAGAAATGCATGGGCCATAGATCATATGGGTTCCAGTGGCATAGTTCACACCAGTGCAGCCAGTTCCAGTGCAGAAAAAAAAAAAGTTGAACAGTATGCATTTTTTCCTGCACAGAACTGTACTGGAATGTGGCAAAACGCACTGGAGCGCATTCTTTTAAAAAATTAACCCAGGAAACCTTGGAAAGAAAAGAAAAAAAAACAAGGGGAAAATGTGCATGCAGAAACGCATCTGGAGTGAGTTTTTGTCATGTGACCTATAAGCAAAAAGGCATCCGGAATGCGTTTTTGTGATGTCAACTGTCCCTTAGTCTACGGCAGGAGGTCTCAAACTGTCAGCCCTCCAGCTGTTGCAGAACTACAAGTCCCATGAGGCATTGCAAGGCTGACAGTTACAAGTTTGACTCCCACAGGGGCATGATGGGACTTGTAGTTCCGCAACAGCTGAAGGGCTGCCAGTTTGAGACTCCTGGTCTAGGGGATAGGAGTAAGTATTACTTCATTCCAATGTTTTGCAGGCTTCTCTATAGCTACAAATCCACCCCCTCCTTCTCCCCAATAGCTGGTTGCCTATGCCACTCCTCGGGTCACAGGCTTTCCCAGCATCATTACATACAACTTAGCTCCCAACACAATCCCATTGACAAAACAAACGTTTAACCCTTACAAAGGGGGGGGGGGTGGCAAAGGTAATTTTTACACTATCCCGGAGTTTCGTTTTAATCCCCCTCTATGTCCATCATGGCACCCTACCTTCCAGCCCCTCAGTGTGCTTACAAAGCATTGTATAGGACTGAGACCTGGCCCCCTGATAAGTATTACAGGTACAGAGGAAAGTGCAGGACAACCTACCCTTCTAGTCTTCTATCCGCACCCATTACACAATCATGGGGCCATTTTGTATTTTTTTGGGCTACTGTGAAATATTTTATATGAATATGATGTATTTTAATTTTTGGTCAGCAGATGGAGCTCTTGACCCTTTTTACATATGTTTTCCTTACCTCTAATCTGGGTTCTCTGTAAAAAATCTGTTGCTTATGAATACCAATAGTTTTACAAATAAATATGTCAGAGCAGGACAGCTGCTTGACACCTCCATCAGCCTTTTCAATCTGGCAAAGACAGCCTGAAAGCAGGGAGCTTTTGCTATGCTACTTCTGTATACAGTGGAACCTCGGATTGCGAGTAACGCGGTTTACGAGCATTTCGCAATACAAGCTATTTTTTTTTTTTAAACCTGACTTGGTTTGCGAGCATTGTGTCGCAAGACAAGCAGGATTCAGGGCTATGGGGTGTGCAGTACCTCATGTGACCAGAGGTGCGGGGGCACCAGTGATGCTCAGAGACACTCGGAATCACTCCATTTCCAAGCATCTCCGGCACCCCTGCACCTCTAGCCACATGCAGTACTGCATACACCAGCAGTGACTAGGGAACGCATTATCTGAGTTTCCATTGATTCTAATGGGGAAACTTACTTTGATATAGGAGTGCTTTGGATTACAAGCATTCCTCTGGAACTAATTATGCTCTTTATCCACGGTACTACTGAACTTAAAGCGGTAGTAAACCCACAGATTTTATTATTATTTTTTTTAAAACCTGTAAGGCAAAAGGCATAATGAACTAGTATGCACCGCATACTAGCTCATTATGAAATACTTACCTTAGAATGAGGTGTGGGCAGGTGATCTCAGTCCATGCATGCAGGAGACCTCTTTCCGGCAAGGTCCGGCGTCTGCCTGGCCTTTCAGCCGGGAAATTCAGAACGCATGCAGCACTGAAATCAGCAGCTGCATGCAAGGGGAATTTCTCCTAAACAGTACAAGTTTAGGAGATATTCTTTTTACCTACAGGTGAGCCTTATTATAGGCTTACCTGTAGGTCAAAGTAAAAAAAAACGGGTATACAACTGCTTTAAAATTTTAAGTGGAGCCCAGCTGTAGCCACTCTTATATTTGTGCTTCAGCCTAGCATGTGCTGCATTATTATGGCACTAGGGATGAGTCCATTATGTGATGTCTACAGAGCGTGCTCTGCAGTCTCGGACAGGGCGCGCATGCGCTGTTTTTTATCCTATGTACTCCTGATGTGCATGGGCCTGGGAGAGATGTGCTGTGCATTCACTAAGGACGAGTGACCATGTACTGGTCATGTGACCATTATGTGATGCCTGCAGTGCTTGCTCTCCGCTTTTCCCAACTAGAAGTTTGGCCAATAGAAGTGAGTAGCTGATATGACAACAAAGTGTAAGGGCGTGTTCACACTGTGTCATTGGGTAAAGCACAGCAATGCACATTAAGTGCATTGGTGAAATGTGGTGCTATTCACTCATGCTGAATGGCACCCCAATGTACCTTAGGATAGATAGATGTATATTGCACTGTATTGTGCATGTGCATTGTGGTGCTCTGCCAAAACAAAATGCACAACACATCTACATGAATGGGCCCTTAAAGGAACACACTGCAACAACTCAATATCAATGACCGCACTTTCCCTTTAAGTAAAAACACATTCATAATATTATCTATACCAAGTTAATCTGTTTTACATGTAGAACTTTTTTATTCCTTTTTCGTTTTTTTTTTTAACCAAAAAATGTGGCCATGGTTTAGCCTAAATGTTTGTAATCTGGGTGGAATTAGCAAAGATAAAAAAAAAATGAGACTTAAAATGTTAACATCTTAAAAGTGATATTTTAGCTCCTATGTACCCAGTACTGCCCTCGCCCACCCCTTCATTGATTGTGTTTTTTTTTTTTTTTTTTTGCAGAACCTCCTATGGTGAACCTCACAGTGTCCAGTAAGGTTGCAAACCTGGGTGACACGGTGACCGCTGACTGTAATTTAATTAAGGGTAATGCAGAGTACTTTGATCTGTCCATAAGTGTGGATGGAGAAGAAGTGAAGAGGGAGCAATCCCCGGACCTGGCTGAAAATATCCCCATAACAAGAAGAAAACCAAATCTTACTGTTACCTGTAAAATTTTCATTCGGGACAATAATAAAGAGCTACTTACAAAAGAAGAGACCCTCACCGTGCAATGTAAGTGTCTTGTGACATAATCAGGTTTTGCAAACTACCGATATTCATCAATGTTTCTTAAGATTAATTCCTGAAAAAGTAAAGTCCTAAAAGGACATCCGCTCTATAGGATTTTATGTTGTTTTAATAATATTATTTATTATTATTGCAATTATTATTTTCTATTATTTTCATTTTTCATACCTATTGGAAACCCAAGAAAAAAAAATATATTTATAGAGACTCCCATTTCTGACCTCCCTCAGATATTCCTAGTTGCCTGGCTGTCTCACACTTTAAAGTGGATCTTCAACCCGAATTACATGTTCTCTCGCATCCGCCTCTCCTCCTCTCCGTTGTACAAATCAGGCTTTTTTTTTTTTTTTCAATGAAAGGTCCCCCTCCCCATGCACATCATTCACCTAGGCGAGTGACTTGAACTTTGCCCATTCTGCCTTCTGGGATGTGTATGTCACCACATATTCCAGGAGGCTTAGATTTTAGTTGAGAAAAGAGGAGGGGGCGGGGCCTAGCGGCATGTCATCAGAGAGGTGCTGGCTGAACCCAGAAGAGCCAGCCTTCCTGTTGACTTCACCAAAGAAGATGGCAGCGTGGGACTGATCGAGAGCAGAAGAGAAGTCGATCCATTCATGTCTAAACCGCTGGTAAAAAAAAGTGAGTACAAATCCTAAGTGAAAATGTCCAAATTGTGTCAAAAGTGTCAATATTTGTGTGGCCACCATTCTTTTCACTCTTGGCCATGGAGTTCACCAGAGCTTCACAGGTTGCCACTGGAGTCCTCTTCCACTCCTTCATGACAACATCATGGAGCTGGTGGATGTAAGAGACCTCCAACCTCCAACTGGCCAAAAGAAGCTGAGGGTAAAGGTTATGGACTTGCCAAGCATGTCTCCAGACCTAAACCCTATTGAGCATCTGTGGGGCATCCTCCACCTTACATTTGAGGATGCCTCACAGATGCTCAATAGGGTTTAGGTCTGGAGACATGCTTGGCAAGTCCATAACCTTTACCCTCAGCTTCTTTTGCCCAGTCCAACACCTTTACCCTCAACTTCTTTAGCAAGGCAGTGGTCGTCTTGGAGGTGTGTTTGGGGTCATTATTATGTTGGAATCCCACCCTGCGGCCCAGTCTCCGAAGGGAGGGGATTATGCTCGGCTTCAGTATGTCACAGTACATTGGCATTCATGGTTCCTTATTGAACTGTAGTTCCCCAGTGCCCGCAGCACTCAAGCAGCTCCAGACCATGACACTCCTACCACCATGCTTGACTGTAGGCAAGACACACTTGTCTTTGTACTCCTCACCTGGTTGCCGCGACACATGCTTGACACCATCTGAACCAAATACTGTAAGTTTATCTTGGTCTCATCAGACCACAGGGCATGGTTCCAGTAATCCATGTCCTTAGTCTGCTTGTCTTCAGCAAACTGTTTGTGGGCTTTCTTGTGCATCATCTTTAGATGAGGTTTCCTTCTGGGAGGACAGCCAAGCAGACCAGTTTGATGCAGTGTGCGACGTATATGGTCTGAGCATTGACAGGCTGACCCCCCCCCCCACCCCTTCCACCTCTGCAGCAATGCTGGCAGCACTAATGTGAAACCTGGACTGTTAAACCACTGTATGGTATTGGCCACCATGCTGCAGCACAGTTTCAGGATCTTGGCAATCTTCTTAAAACCTAAGCCATCTTTATGTAGAGCAACAATTATTTTTTTTTCCCATCCTCAGAGAGTTCTTTGCCATGAGGTGCCATGTTGAACTTCCAGTGACCAGTATGAGAGAGAGAGAGAGACAAAACCAAATTTAACACACCTGCTCCCCATTCACACCTGAGACCTTGTAACACTAACGAGTCACATGACCCCGGGTGGCTAATGGCTAATTGGGCCCAATTTGGACATTTTCACTTAGGGGTGTACTCACTTTTTTTGCCAGCAGTTTAGACATTAGTGGCTGTGTGTTGAGTTATTTTGAGGGGACAGCAAATTTACACTGTTATACAAGATGTACACTCAATATTTACAACATGTGAGGGGTGTAAGTAATCCACTATTGGAGTTCTCTATTTGTATGGTCTACCTTCTGGTTCCAGTTGGTTTGGATATCCCACTGTGAGTTTGACCAGACTGGAGGACCTATTCTACCACCAGAGCATCCCAGAGGCTTCCTGGTTTACTATACCTTGCAGAGGTTGTTCTGCCGGCCTGTCTGGCCATTCTAGCAATAGGTGGTCCCTATCATCTGGAAGTGTCCCTGATCACAGGGTGTGGGGTGCCACAGAAAGCTCTGCAAGATTTTTTGGTGGTGGAATCCCTATCTAATAAGTTTTGCTTTGGATTTCTACATATTTACCACGAGGATTCCTTTCTTGCACAATTTTTGAATGGTCTTCTTTTTTCTCATCACTTGAAAAATACAAAGACATTATTTATGCACAGAGCATGACACATTAAGGAGTTTAAGTTTATTTCTTTTTTTCATTTTTGAGATTAGCACGACTTTTTGTTTAATGTAAGTTTTGCTATGTTTATATTATATTATCTGGTTAGTCGCTGCAGTCCCTCGTATGTACATATTCACTAAGCTACTTTAGCGTGGTATACCATTTTATATTTATATATATATATATATATATATATATATATATATATATATATATATATATATATATATATATATATATATATATATATAATATATATAAATAATTTTTTTTTTTTTTTTTTACATGAATCCAACCTGGACCAGTCCCATCATTCAGCGTATCTGACCCTAGTGACAGGGCACTCCTCTAGACTAGGGGTTTCCAAACTTTCTAAACAAAGGTCAAGTTTCCTGTCCTTTAGACTTTAGGGGGGCCGGACTGTGGCTATTGGGGGTCATAATTGATCTGGTGTCAGTGGGAGTAAATAATGCATCATTGGTGTTCGTGGGGAGATATACTGCCCCATGACTGGTATTAGTGAAAAAGAATAGTGCCCCATATTTGGTATCAGTGAGAGGAATAGTGCCCATCATTGGTATCAGTGAGAGAAATAAAGCCCCATCATTGGTGCAAGTGAGAGGAATAGTGATCCATCAATGGTATCAGTGAAAAGAATAGTGATCCATCAATGGTATCAGTGAGAGGAATAGTGATCCATCATTGGTATTAGTGAGAGGAATAGTGATCCATCAATGGTATCACTGAAAATAATAGTGATCCATCAATGGTATCACTGAAAATAATAGTGATCCATCAATGGTATCAGTGAGAGGAATAGTGATCCATCAATGGTATTAATGAGAGGAATAGTGATCCATCATTGGTATCAGTAAGAGGAATAGTGATCCATCAATGGTAACAGTGCAAGGAATAATGCCCCATCATTGGTGACAATGGGAGCAATAGTGCCCCATCATTGGTGTCAGTGAGAGAAATAGTGATCCATCAATGGTATTAGTGCTAGGAATAATGCCCCATCATTGGTGTCAGTGGGAGGAAATAGTGACCCATCATAGGTATCAGAGGGAAGAATAGTATCCCATCATTGGTGTCAGTGGAAGGAATAGTGCTTCATCATTGGTGTCAGTGGAAGGAATAGTGCTTCATCATTGGTGTCAGAGGGTGGAGTAGTGCCCCATAGTTGGTGTCAATAGGAGAGATAATGCCCCGTTGTTGTCAGTAACAGGAATTATGCCCCATTGTTGGTGTCAGGGGGAGGAATAGCGTCTTGTATCATTGGGAAGAAAAATACTCAGAGGGCCAGATAAACGGGAGCAAAGGGCTGCATACGGGCAGTTTAAAGAGCACTGCACTCATTGAAGTGCATAATCTCAAGCATTTCTATGCTCCATTCATTCTGCTGGCAGAAGCTTCTGCACAGAACAAGGGACCTTGAGCAAGCAGACTCCTGAGTAAGTATTGCAAATTCATGAAAGCTTCCTATCACAGCCACCTTGCACCACACCACAAAGCGCATGTTTTAGTGCATAGAGGCATCCTGCTGCAACGCTGCGTTGGGGAGCCCATGTAAGTTGAATGGACTAAAATACATCTCAATACATGAAAAAATTCAAAGCATCGCAATGCAGATCACATGTTGTGGTGGACTGTGGTGCCTTGCAACGTAGGTGTAATGTGGAGGTGTATTGAGGGGCCATTCAAAATGAACAGGGGGTCTTGTCCTTGTCATGTTGTCTCAGAGTCTGTAATGTCATAAGTATAAATCATGGCTGAGTATAAAATTAAAACATGATATTGTATGGAATTATGCAATAGAAACTATTGGATCTTGAGATTAAACTTTATCATATGCTATATGGCCAAAAGTTTGTGGACACCTAACCATCACACCAACTTCATGGCCCAAACCATGTGGACAAATTTATGGGTTCGGGTGTTTCCAGCGAGAGGTACTGTTAACACCATTTTAGACACGTAGGCACTTTTCTGCTGCTGCATGATTGTGCCCTGTGCACAAAGCCAGTTCCATAAAAACATGGTTTAATGGGTTTAGTGTGGAAAAACTTGAATGGCCTTCACAGAGCCTTGACTTCAACTGTGTTGAACACCTATAAAATGAATCAGAAAGCTTGTGAGCCAGGTCTTTTTGTCCAACGTCAATACCTAATCTCACAGTTTATGTCCATTCTGGCAAAAATTCCCAGCGGAACACTCCAAAATCTTATAGAAAGTCTCCCAGAAGAGTGTTGGCTGTTGTAGTTGGAAAGAAAATAAAGGAGTGGAGGTCAGGTGTGCACATTCTTTTGGCCATACTGTGTAGTGTTCTACGTATATGGACATGCTGAAATATAATGGGTCTTCTTTGTTTTCTCTTGTCACAGATCCACCAGAGTTCAGTGAGAGTTCCTGTCCGGACTCTATCATTTGGGTAGAGGGAAAGGAAAGGATGTTTGGCTGTAGGTCTGAAGGGAACCCAACTCCTGAAGAAGCGTGCACCTTGTATCTTACAAACTTGTCTCTGCCAACCACAACAACCTTCTCTGCAGAAAGAAATATGTCTGGAATCTATACATGCCAAGCATCAAATTTTATAGGAACCGTGAATAAATCTGTGGAAGTTACAGTGCAATGTATGTATATACTATGAAACAATTCATTTAAGATTATATTCTTTAAGTTACTGTGGTCATACCTGAAGTTACATTATAAGTATAATGATTTAATTACTGATTTCAAATTGGCAGCCATTTGAATGTTTTCCTTATTTATTAATTTTTTTTAAGGCCAATTGCTGCCATAGTCTCCAAGACACCCAGGGCTAGCAATGGCGGCCAAGTCTGCACTCGGGATGAGCTCAGGCTTGTTCACACCCTAGACCAAATCTAACTAAGCTATGCCGCTAAGAAGCTGTCAATGTACTTAGCCAAACATAGGTGGGCAGGTATTTCCCGCCCTGCAGCCGCATGTATACACACTCATTTTGATTATTTATGATTATGATTGGCCAAGTACATTTACAGCTTTCTGGTGGGATAGCTCAGGCTGGGTATACGGGTGACATGAGTATGAACCAGTGGCAAATCATCCATGGGTACAGGCTGTTTACTGCACACAGACCCAGAGGTGAGGAGGGCCCACTTTGACCCACACTGCGCTCATGGATAATCCTTCCCTGGTTGACAGTGGGGTATGATCGGTGTGGCGGTGGGGGCAGTTACAAGCACCAATCTTCCTGTATGGCTTCCAATGAAGCAGCTGACAGCTGCTTCTCCTCCCCTCCTTCCAGTGTCTTTCAGCTGCTTCATTGAAAGCTAAACAGGGAGATCAGTGCTTGTAACTGCCCCCACCGCAACACCGATCATCTTCCACTGTCCCCTGTGTGCTCCTCAGGCCCTCCTGTGTCCACCTCATGCCCTCCTGTGTCCTCCTCCAGCCCCCCCTGTGTCCTCCTTTGACCCTCCCGTGTCCTCCTCCACCCCCCCCTTTGTTCTCCTTTGGCCCTCCTGTGTCCTCCTCTCCTGCTGCTGTGGGGAATCTGTCAGGATGTCATTTACTGGCCCCTTCCTTTTCTGAATGAGCAGAGTCACTGATCACTGGCTCTGTCTATTCGTGTCCATTCATAACTGAGCATCGTAAACTGTGTTTAATCTGCATCAGTTTATGAATGGAGAGGAGCCTCTGTCCTGTTCATTCATCTTCAGTGCAGCTGTGGCTACGGGAAAGGGATTGGGGAATCCCTGTCCTCAGTTCATTTCTTTGTCTCAAACGGGAGATGTCATCTCACCAAAGCCCCCTAAACGGGGCTGATAAAAAAGAATTGCAATAAATATTACAAAATTAAATTGTAAAAAAAAAAAAAAAATTCAATTGCAAGAAAAATTATATAAGTAAAAAAAAAAAGACCCTAATCAAAAAAAAAAAGCGTGTGCAAAAAAATGATTACTTTTTTTTTTAAATAAATAAACCACTGATACTGTGCACTGCCCTACCAACAAAACCCATTGCCCCAACCCCTCCCCCCCCAAAGAAGCATTGTGAAAAAAAAGAAAAGAAATGTAATTGTACATTTTTTTTTTTTTTTTTTTATGAATTTGTAAAATAAATAAATAAATTTTTTGCACTCTCCAGTTTTAGTAAATCAAGTGTCACTTTTGTCGGCTGCCTAGTGTCATTTCAGCTCTCCACCCCCTTTTTTCTGAACTCTCAGACAAGCTTTATATTTCAGCACTTTGAATGGATGTAGAGAAGAGAAGACCGCAGATAAACAGATACAACTTATTATGTAGGAGAATTTGTTTCAGCTATGTGTATCCCGAGATTAGTTCCTCCACTGGGTATATGTAAGGGTTTACAACCACTTTAAAATAATTTAAAGTCTCAGGGTACCCTTGCTAAAACCAGTATGTTGGTTCAGTGGGAATAATTACCATTACATTGGTGGGAAGAATGTGCCCCTTACAGTGGTTGTCGGAACGTTACTCTTATGCCACGTACACACGATCGGAATTCTAGTTGGAAAAGGCTATGATGGTTTTCCCGTCGAAATTCCGACGGAATTTCACTCAAACTGTCTTGCCTACACGTGGTCATACCAAATTCCGACGGTCAATAACACCGCGACATACAACACGCTCGACGGCACTATAAAAGGGAAGTTTAATGTTTCTGAGCATGTGTCGGATTGTTTCCAAGCATGTGTCGGAATTTTGTGTGTTGGAATTGCATACACAATCGAAAAATCCAATAGGAAGGTTTTCCGTCTGAAAAATTAAGAACAGGCTTTCAATCTAAAGACTGTCGGAAATGCTGAAAGAAAAAGACCGATGGGCATACACACGTTCGGAAAATCTGATAAAAAGCTCCCATTGGACTGTTTCCATGGGAAATTCTGGTCGTGTGTATGCCCATCGGTCTTTTTCTGTTGGCATTTACGACGGTCTTTAGATTCAGAGCCTGTTCTTAATTTTGTGCATTACAGATAGCTAAAAAGATCATTGGTGTGTCATGCTGCTGCCTCTGCCAATTTGTGTTGGCCTGGAACTATATGGGCACCATCAGATGGATGGTCAATCGGAACCCTGGTTGAGAATGGCTGTAATATGGTGTCATGTACTGTTGATATAAAATACTGTACAGCACTTTTCCTTATGTAAGGACCTCTAAAATGTTACATTGTATAACTTTGTACATAACGTGAAAACCCAATAAACATAGATTATACATAAATATCTTTTGTTTTTCAGACCCACCAGAGCTCCCAACAGTGAACATCTCAACACAATCAGCAATTAGTGTAGGAGGGTCTGTCAATTTGACTTGTCATTCAGATGCTCTGCCTCCTCCTACATACAGCTGGAAAATCCCACCTCAGGCTCAGGTGGACTACCCCCAAAAAGACAGATCCACCATCACCATCAAAGAAGCATCATCTTACCATAACGGAGCCTACACCTGTATAGCCAAGAACGAACATGGTGATACATCCATACAACGGGATTTAAAAGTTGAAAGCAGTAAGTAATGCCAGGAGACATTAAAAGGAATTTCATTTAAAAAAAGGAAATCTACTATTTGCTTGTGTAGTAACCCAAGATCCTTCCTAACCAACCCCCGTGATTTTCAAAAAACGACGTCCTGTGGTTACATGTTTGACACGCAGGACCTTCCTTTGGTGAACTGTATTGCAGACACACTGATGCCATAATTCTTTATGGGGATTATGGTACCTATCATATCCATCTGTATCAAATACTGGGGCCGTTTTTACAAATACGTTTTACAGTAGAAATAACACAATATACAGTAAGTGAGGCTACTGCAGCTCTTTTCACATTTCCAGAGCCAACGGTAGCCCTTTTAATTTCTAGACAGAAATGTTAAATATTCCTTCTGGTACAGGCATACCACACCTGTACTTCCCCTTCAATTGGCGGGCGGGGCTAGCGGGCGCGCTCGCCCGCTGCATACAACGTGACCGTGCCCGTGGGACTCCATGTCCGCTGGTCTACTAGTGATCATGTCACAGAGCGGCAGAACGGGGAGACAAGGCATTTCTCCATTTTGCCTAGTGACATGACAGAGATCACTGCTCCCGATGACAGGGAGTAGTACCCCCCCCCCCCACGGTAAACACACAAATCCCGGTTTGGACAGGGGAGGAGAGACAGATCGTAGGAACAACAATCTGGTTCCTCTTCTAGTCAGTCCTGTCCTCTCACAGTTAGAAACACCTCACTGGGACCCCTTGATCGCCCCCTATTGTTTAACCCCTTCCCTGCCAGTGTCATTTACACAGTAATCAGTGTATTTTTATAGCACTGATCGCTGTATAAATGACAATAGTCCCAAAATAGTGTCAAAAGTGTCCGATATGTCCGCAGTTACAATAAAAATCTAAGATCGCCGACATTACTAATAAAAATAATTGATAATAAAAATGCCATAAAACTATCCCATATTTTGTAGACGCTATAACTTTTGTGCAAAACAATCAATCAATATATACACTTATAGCATTTTTTTTTTACCAAAAATATGTAGAAGAATATCTCGGTCTAAACTGAGGGAAACATTTATTTTTATAGATTTTTTGGGGATATTTATTATAGCAAAAAGTAGAGCTGCACGATTCTGGCTAAAATGAGAACCACATTTTTTTTGCTTATAAGATAGATCACGATTCTCACGGCGTAACATCATCTTTCACATAAAAAAAAATAATTGAGCTAACTTTACTGGTTTGTTTTTTTGTTTTTTGTTTTTTTTATTCATTGAACTGTATTTTTCCCAAAAAATTGCGTTTGAAAGACCACTGTGCAAATACAGTGTGACATAAAAAATATTGCAACAACCGCCATTTTATTCCCTAGGGCCTCTGCTAAAAATATATATATAATGTTTGGTGTTTGGGGGTTCCAAGTAATTTTCTAGCAAAAAAAATCAGATTTTAACCATACAGTAAGAAACAAGTGTCATAAAAGGGTTTAGACTTTAACCACTTGCCTACTGGGCACTTAAATCCTCCTCCTGCCCAAACCAATTTTCAGCTTTCGGTGCTCTCACACTTTCAATGACAATTACTCATTTTACTAATTTTTTTGTCCTTTTTTTCATACAAATAGAGCTTTCTTTTGGTGGTATTTGATCACCTCTGGGTTTTTCATTTTTTGCGCTATAAATGAAAAAAGACCGAAATGTAAAAAAAAAAAAAAAATTTTTTCTTTGTTTCTGTGATAAAATTTTGCAAATTATAAATTTTTCTTCATGAATTTTGCCCACGATTTATACTGCTACATATCTTTGGTAAAAAATAACCCAAATTAGTGGATATTATTTGGTCTTTGTGAAAGTTAGAGAGTCTACAAGGTGTGGTGCAAATCATAAAAAAAATTGATCACACCTGATATAAACATTCCAATGTATTTAGTAAGAGGCATGGTGAGGTTTTTGATGTTGTCATTTTTTCCCACAATTCTTTGCAAAGTGAAGATTTTTTTTTCCCCCACAAAATTGTCATTGCAATAGGTTATTTCTCTCACGTGGCATGTGTATACCACAAATAACGCCCCAAAATACATTCTGCTACTCCTCCTGAGTATTACGATACCACATGTGTGGGACTTTTCCACAGCCTGGCCACTAAGAGAGGCCCAACATGCAGGGAGCACCATCAGGTGTTCTAGGAGCATAAATTACACATCTAACTTGTTGACTACCTATTACACTTTTGAAGACCCTGGAGCACCAAGACAATGACACATGACAGTGACGTGGCACTGATGACAGATGGCACTGATACGTGGCACTGATGGCACATGACACTGATGTGACACTGATGACAGATGGCACTAATACGTGGCACTGATGACACGTGACACTGATGACAGATGGCACTAATATGTGGCACTGATGACACGTGACACTGATGTGGCACTGATGACATGTAACACTGATGTGACAGATGGCACTAATACGTGGCACTGACAGATGGAACTAATACATGGGACTGATGACAGATGGCACTAATACGTGGCACTGATGACACGTGACACTGAAAACAGATGGCACGTGACACTGACAGGTAGCACTGGGGACAGGTAGCACTGGAGACAGGTGGCACTGGGAACAGATGGCGGAGACGGGTGGCACTTGGGACAGATGGCGGAGATGGGTGGCACTGGGGACAGATGGCGGAGACGGGTGGCACTGGGGACAGATGTCACTGACAGGTGGCACTGGGGACAGATGGCACTGACAGGTGGCACTAAGGACAGATGGCACTGAGGTCAGATGGCACAGATAGGTGGCACTGGGGACAGGTGGGCATGTGTGTTGTGTGTCTCACTGTTTTAGTGTTCACTCACGTTTCACTGACGCTGCAGCGGCAGCATGGAAGCTCTCTCTCCTCACACGCTGTCTCTGTGTGAGGAGGGGAGCCGAAGATGAGAGATGATCTCATATGTTTACATATGAGATCAACTCTCATTGGACACGCCGATCAAGTGCTAAATGGCCGCTGTGATTGGTCATTTAGCATGATCTGTGATTGGCTGTGTCCAAGATCGCAGTCTTTTAACGATTAATTGTGCAGCTATAGCAAAAAGTAAAACATTGCTTTTTTTTCAAAATTGTCGCTCTTTTTTTGTTTATAGCGCAAAAAATAAAAACTGCGGAGGTGATCAAATACCAACAAAAGAAAGCTCTATTTGTGGGAAAAAAAGGACAGCAATTTTGTTTGGGTGTAACGTCGCAATTGTTAGTTAAAGCAACGCAGTGCCGAATCGCAAAAAGTGCTCTGGTCAGGAAGGGGGTAAAATCTTCCGGGGCTGAAGCGGTTAAAGAATAATAACTTTATTGAGCACCTATAACCTACAACATACAATATCTACAACATAATCTTCCGGGGCTGAAGCGGTTAAAGAATAATAACTTTATTGAGCACCTATAACCTACAACATACCACTATCTAATAAAATCATAATTGGCCAATTATTAAAAATTAAGAATGTCACAGCCTTGTGGGCGGGACGCATGTTTTTCAAATAGTGACAGCTGGTGCAGGGAGAAGATCTCTGGCCTGCTGTCACTGGGGTGGGGGGAGGGGGGTGACATTACGGACTCCTTCAGACTGTCAGTGTAAGCGGTCTGCTCGTAGCTCATTCCGGCAGGCAGTTAGGTCCCATTCACACCTGAGCATTTTGTAGCTTGAAGCCTGAAGCTACAAAACGCTGGAGGAGAAAAAATCTATTATTCTCAATGGAGATGGTTCACATCTCCACTCCAAGTCGCCTGAAGCCGAACGCCTGAAGCTCAGACAAGTTCTGGACCCTTTTTTGTTGCTCGAATCGAGCAGATTTGGGCATTTTCCTTCTTTTTACATTGGTGACCTTTTGCCCTGGACAAAATTGCGGCAAAACACGCCACAAAATCGTGGTAAAAAATGCCACAAAGTCACTGTAAAAACGCACGATTTTCTGCCTGAAAACGCTATGCCCAGGTGTGAATGGGGCCTTACACAATGACAGGAAGAAACCATGAACTACGTAGAGAACTCAACAGCACCCTGGCAGTTCACTTAGAATTACAAGCTGTCAGCCACAAAGGCTGTAAGTACTTGTAGTTCTCCCATTCACAGAACTCTGGGGGTGGGGGGAACGGGGAGAGCCCCGCCTGCCAGTGATTTTTTCTTAATCTGTGACGGCAAGTTTGGGGAGAAGATCCCTGGCTCACTGTCACTAGAGGTGGGAGGTCCGGTAGAGGCTGCAGTTGTGGGAACATGTTGCATGTTCTACCCTAAAAACAGGTGAAACATGTAACAGGTTCCCAAAGGTAAGCTTTTTCTTTAATTCCTATCATCCTCAGCGTTCTGCATTAGAATCTATAGACTTTTCTGGCTATAGTCCCCCCTAGTCCAACAACATTCAGCATAACAGCAGAAAGTGAGCGCAAACTGAGTGTAAAGAGGAAACATCTCCTTCTGTAGTCCAGCACCTGGCTTCACATGTAATTCCCTTAAAAATTATAATGAGATTATGGTAACAAACTTTCATTAGAAACTTAACAATGAAAATGAAAAAAATACGTTCAGGTGAGTTTATACATTTATGTAAGAAGTGTGAAACTAATTAGCTTTTTCTTTTTTTTTCTACAGGTAACATTATACTTGTGGCAGCTCTTGCCACTGTAGGAGTGGTTGCACTAGTAGCCGTAGTAAGCCTCCTGAGCTACTATTTTCTTCAAAATGGAAAGAAAGGATTTTATGACCTTATGAAACGAACACCAAAAAAGCCTAACGCCTCAGAAGTTCCACTGCAGGACAAAAGTGCGGTCTAGGCTTGTTAGTTACCCATTTTAAGTTGTACTGTCAGCATAGACATTTTGAATGTATAGCCTGGCCAAAAACCGATGTCCGACGCAGATCCTTCTGCATACTTACGAACACAGTTATCATTTCTAAAAAAAAGGACCAGGCCTAGTCAAAAACACATGCATGGAACACGACCATGTAGGAACAATCTGGGTGTGAAGCTCGTATATATGAGGGGCTCCCGCGTCCTCTTCATTTCAATTGAATGTTGCCATATGGATATTATTATACCTGGACGATACATTTTATCAGATCGTATTCTTTATATTTTGTACAGATTTCTGTGTGTTTGTTTGGTTTGGTGTTACACTTATAGCTACAGTACTTTACTGTCCTGAGGATTTAATATTGTTAAATTGCCAATGCTACTATGGTTTGGGAATAATGCATTATTTTTATTAGAGCTAGAAACTATGGAAAAAACACTAAAATGCGCAATATTGCGGGGCAGATTGGCAAAGTAGGTATAGATCTACAGCACATAGTAAATATGATCAATGCGAAAAAAAATGTGTAAACTTTAGGATAAAACCAGAGATAGGCATTAATGATAAAGATGTTGTATACAAGACAGAAACACTGATACACGGGACAGGTGGACAGTTGGCCAGAATGGATAGATTGTCCCCAAAAGTGTTTTGCTCTTTTAAAACATTTTGTTGCACATCTAAAAATAATAAGGAATGAACTGGAAAGGAGTCAGAAAGATTAAGAAAGGAGACAGAGCAGGTAATGAGGGAATTAGTAAAAGTAGGTAGTGAATTAGGAGAGATGGGATAGAATAAAAACGCAAAGTATGGGATGGCTAGAAAGGGACAACATAAATGAACATCTATGGGAAAGGGTGGCAATGACCCTTAACAAGGTAGAATCAACAAGACTGGATGGATATGAGAACCAAACGGTTACCATGGGCATAGTGGCATACATTATCACTGAAAATTAGGATGGAATGGAAATAGAAATTTTAATATAATGGAATGATAATGGACCCAATAAGCTATATAGAGGCCACAATAGACCAGAAACTCGGAGAAGCAAATTAGGATCGCATAGGAATAGAAGAGGGATGGTTTTGGAGTAGAATAGGGTGGGCAAAATGAAAAAGGGAAGGGAGAAACCGGAAAGGACAGAATTGGGAGGTACAAAGAAGAATGGAAATGGGAATAGATGGTACAGAACTGGAAAGGAGATGCAACATATGGCAAGGAATTGGGAGAGAGACAGAAAAGAAAAGGAATGAGGGATTGATGGAATAGGAAAGAAATGGGGTTAGACAGAACAGGACAGTAAAAGGGATAGAATACAGATCCAAAATATAATGTGGTAAGAAATTACATTTTTGACAGTGATAGCTACAAATAAACTCCCCACAGTGTCCCCCTGTGTCCTCCACCACCCACGCTGTCCCTCTGTGTCTTCCACCCCACTCCCCAACAGTATATATATATATATATATATATATATATATATATATATATATATACTGTTTTTGTGCTTGTTTGCAAAATTAAAGTGGCCCGGTCTGGATGAAGTCCAGGGCCAAATTTTTGTCCCAGTCCAGCCCTGAACGCTGATGGAGACTCTAATGGGGACCCTGATATAAGTGGGGAACTAATGGAGATTTTTTTCAAGCCCAGGAATATATGTAAAATATGTAATATTATATGTATATGTAAAATATAAAATGTAATCCTCAAACTGAAAAGTTTGGAGACCCTTGCTATACACCAAAGCCTAACATCCAGCAGCAAACAATGCCAGTACCAGGATTCTGGTATCAGAATATTTCATTTTGTCTTAGGCTCGGTTCACATATGAGCCACATGCGGCTCCCAGCAGGGGTCCGGTACACTGTTTCAGGTCCGATTTGAGCCCGAATTTTTCTGCAAAATGCACCAGACCCGTTGAGGAGATATGTGAACCGGCTCCATAGAGAGCCGTCAAAATCTCCTGCTAGTGCAAATTGGATGCAGGGATCTCGCATCCCATTCACAATAGTGTGAACCTAGCCTTAATTGTATCCTTTTGGCAATATAATTGAAGTTCAAAAAATGTGCATATCTCAGAACATTATTTGATTTTATATCTAGTAAAAATGTTTGTTGTGCATAGATGTATTTTTTTTTTTACATTAAATTGTAATGTTTATATGTTTAATAAGCTAGATTATATTTTTTAGTTTGATTATGTATTATATCTTTCGGAGCTGTGCAAATCTCAGGAACCAGATAACCAAAGTGGTTGAAAGAATGCAGCCTCTTTCTACTTTTTATCTTTATATGTCTAGAGAAGCTCACATGCCAAGGCTTCTTAAAGCAGAACTCAAGACAAAGATCAAAAGGACACTCAGTCCAGTTATGTGGGCATTAAAAAAATGATTTGAATTACTGTTCGTATAATAATAAGCGGGTCTAACTGTAAATAATAGTGTTGCCCTCTGTGCAGGGTGGCAGCGGTGTGGGGATCACATGACTGAAAATAATTACAAAGTATTTGTGAACTTATCGCTTGCCTGTAGTTCTGCTTTAAAAATAAGCGTTGGCTTTTAGATGAAATGAACTGCCCCCATGAGGGGTTAGTCCATATCCCTCATTCGAGATGCTTTATTGCAAAACTACCTAATAGTCCTTTTATTCATCTTGGGGAATCCTGATATCTACACTTGAGTTTCCTGCTACCTACTGTGAACGCCAATGGTTCTCACTCCCCCTTTTACATGTTCTATTTATTTTGTGTTGTATTTTATTTAAAAGGATGAGTAGAAGCATATAGGGTGGGCAGGACAACTCATAAGTCCAAGGTTGGTGGGATCAGATCAAAAACTCCTTCAAGACTATCATTTTTAGGTGAGGTGACACTTTACTTGCTTCAAGACCAGCTAAAGATGACCCAACCCTATATCTGTAGTATATTTTCACACCAGAACGTAGACATTTGTGGGCTGTTTTGCACTGCACTTTAATCTGCGGGATTGTGTTCTGCATGTTCATGTCTACTGTATACTAAGATGGCCTCAGTTAAATTCTTCTCCAAAAACTGCCTCTGGTCTTGAAGGGACTAAAATGCCCCAGTCATGAAGGGGTTGTACCCTAATGGCTTTGTCCACCATTTTTATAAAAGTGAATATTGCCAACCATTCAAGTGTTGGCTTGAACTGGTAAAAGAAGAATGGTAGTGTGATGGTCCCAGGTAACTCGATCCCCATAGTTGTGTCTTGTTCCTCATAGCTCTTGTCTCTTAGTGGTCTTCGCGTTCCAAGAATACTTTAGAATTTATGTCACAATAAAAGGGGCTTAAAGGGACTTTTCGTCCTCAGTAAGAAAGTGGGTGAGCATCGTTGATCTTGTTGTTCAACAGTTATGCCAGCTTTCTGGGTAATGGGAGTGTTCAGTTGCATTCAGGTTCAAGAGATAAACAAAATAGCTCTTGAGCATTGGCCCAATGAGCCTTACAGACTTATAAGGCTAGCCATATGTATATAGGTCAGTGATGGCGAACCTTGGCACCCCAGCTGTTTTGGAACTACATTTCCCATGATGCTCATGCACTCTGCAGTGTAGTTGAGCATCATGGGAAATGTTGTTCCAAAACATCTGGGGTGCCAAGGTTCACCGTCACTGATATAGGTTTCTGTTGGTCAGCCCAGGAGCTGAACAAGAAAAATTAAACAAGTGCCTCCATACACACTAAACAGCATGGATGCAGGCATCTGCCCTGCTGGCTATTCTGACAGCCAACATGCATGGCTGTCCAAATGCCTGAACAGTGACTGCATCTGATTGGATGCAGACGCTGCTCAGCCAACAACTTTGGCCACCCATCTCCTTAAAAAATTGACTTTTTTTTAGAGCTAGATGGTGGCCAAAGAGCCACCAATGGCTCAAATTTTGGCAATTTGTACGTTATACAGAACTCCATGATCAAATTGTCTTGGGTAGCAAGGGGAAGGTTTGTGGAGATTTAAGCCTTTTCAAAATGTCTTTTAAAAGCAAAAAAAATAAATAAATGATCCAGTCTGTCAGTAACATTAGCACAGCAGTTACTCCTGTACCATGTTTTGTTACCTGTTGATCCTGCCAGTAATCATGTTATATTTACAGTTCCTTGAACAGGGTGACGCTGCTGTTTGTTCAGCTAAGATATCACACAGCAGTGTTGTCACTCTGTGGACAGGATTGTTTTAGATGCATTTAGTTTAAAATGGACTTTAAAAGAGAAGTATGGGTATTTTTTTTTTTTTAACCATATCTACCAAGGTGGATACAGCACCGGTCTAATGCTGTACCTGTCCCTCGTTGGCTCTAAGGCTGAGAACCGAGTGCTCAAACACTACTGATCGCTCGGTTCTCAGTGGTCCCTGAGCAGAGAGCTGATGACTGCAGCCCCACCCCCTCCCCCATGCTCCCCGGAGCACTGGGCTGTGAAGGGGGCGGGAGCAGCTGGCTCAGCCTCTCAGTGGTTTGCTGAGAGGCTGAGCCATGTGCCAGGATCCCAGCCATATGGTTGCTATCTTTCCCCAGAATTTCCGTCAATTTTGTTTCGGAGCCACATGGCACGACGCGCAATTGTTAGTTAAACCGATGCAGTGCCGAATCGCAAAACGTGCTCTGGTCTTTGGCCAGCCAAATGCTCCGGGGCTGAAGTGGTTAAGCAAGAGAAAAAACATATTATAGCCTTACATTAGCTGACAGTTACAGCAACTGTTTTCCTTTTTCTTTTGAAAAAATTTAAAAATATATATAAATTAAAGCTGCTGAGCATCTTGGCCAATGGAAAATGCCAAAATAACTGCTCTATTGCCAGGATCAATCAGTAATACATCTATGTTTAATAGGGGCTTAAAAAAAAAAACTGCTGCATTAATGCTAGTGATAGATTGCATCATATGTATTTTTTATTTTGACCATAGTTCCACTTCAGGATATTTGTAATACATGTGTGTAAATTTTGTTTTAACGTGTTTTATTTAAAAGCTTTTGCAATAAAAATGTTTCCTAAGAAAAAAGTGTCTTTGTGATAATGAATGTACAGTGGCCTATAGATTGCACTAAAATGTCTTAAAGTGATTGAAAAGGTTATTTTTTTAACAAAAAACAAACATGTTCGTGCTTACCTGTCCTGTGTAATGTTTTTTCTCTGAGCAGCCCTGATCCCCCTCTTCTGGGTCCCCTGCCAGCCAAATAGAATTGCACTCCTGTGATCCATCATGGGAGAAGTCCAGCCAAACGAGCTTTGGCTGGACTTTTACTTTAAATGTTATTAAAAATTGCCTTTCCTTTTCAATCTGCAGTGCTTTCACTTTCTGTAGTATGCAATGCAATATGGCTACCTGGAGGCATTCTGTACACAGATGGTGTAAAGAACACCCCCAAAAATGTATTTTCCTGCTTGTGTGATTGGCTTATTGAGTTTCCCAGAAGTCTGCACTAAGATACATGTGAGATTTTGGGCATACCCTTTAACGAAAATGTCATTTTTGGTGAGATACTCCCTAAAGGAAATCACATCTAAAGGGATGATGACCCTGCCACTTTCCCTCATTAGAGTCCTGCAAGTGCAGCAGCTGATTCTTAATTATAAAGTTACTCCTATTCACATTCATTTTGCACATGGACACATGTGAGTAGGTGCGGTGGCAGTAAACACTCAAGAATCTGGTTGCAGAAAATAACCCAAAATAAACAACCACTGACACCAATGGAGTAGAGCAGGCTAAAATAACTAAAAGACCCTGAGAAACTGGTAGTTGTCATTATTTAAAATTTGGTTTAACCACTTCAGCCCAGGCCATTTTTTGTGTTAAGGCACTGTGCCGCTTTAACTGACAATTGCGTGGTCGTGCGACGTTGTACCCAAACAAAATTGACGTCCTTTCTTTTGGTGGTATTTGCTTACCTCTGCGGTTTAAATTTTTTGCGCTATAAACAGCAAAAGAGCGCCAAATTTTGAAAAAAAAAAAACTATATTTTTTACTTTTTTTCTATAATAAATATCCCCAAAAAATGTTCTTCATCAGTTTAGGCCAATATGTATTCTTCTACATATTTTGTTAAAAAAAAAATCACAATAAGAGTATATTTCCTGGTTTGCACAAAAGTTAGAGTCTACAAAATAGGGGATATATTTATGGACTTTTTATTATTATTTTTTACTACTAATGGCGGCGATCAGCGATTTTTGGCGCGACTGCGGACAGATCGGACACTTCTGACACTTTTTTTGGACCAATGACATTTATACAGCGATCAGAGCTAAAAAATAGCTACTAATTACTGTATAAATGTCACTGGCAGGGAAGGGGTTAACACTAGGGGGGTGATCAAAGTGTTATGTGTTCCCTAGGAAGTGTTTCTAACTGTAGGGGGGATGGAACAGCAGATCTCTCTCTACTTCCCTGACAGTAGGGGGATCCATCTGTTTACATTGACAAATCCTCCATCTGTCTCTGTAAGGAGCGATCGCGGGTCGCCGGCGGGAACATTGCGGCCACCGGCCACGTGCATCCACTCTGGCATTGCACTGTGGGCATACGCACCCCCCCTATTCCTCTTAAAGTGGCCGACATACACCTACGGCGGTTTGCGCAGCCGTGCCAACCTGCCACGGCTGGTCGTTAAGAGGTTAATAAAAAAATGGGCTGCTCAGTCTAAAATGCCCAGGCTTATTTTTTGTCCCAGTCCGGGCTTGCTTTCCACTGCCGCTGATGTTCCACACACACTGTGCCAACGTTTCGCATACTGCTGCACACTTGGATGATGTTAGCTGGAGAAATTTAGCAGTTTCATGTTTTGTTGTTTTATTATTTTTTACTGTTTTTAAAAATGTTGATGTTTTATTTTTTTTGTGGGGGGGGGGGGGGGGGGGAAGAAGCGATGGTGCAAGTAGCTAGTCTTGCCTAGGGTGCAAAATCGTCTTGCATAAGCCCTGGTGGAAGCTATCAATACAGCTTTGTACATTTACCAAGTTACAAAGTATTACAAAGTACATTCTGGGGAAGGTCATTGGCATTTTGAAGGTGAGGAAGTGCCATCCTACGCTCCCACTGATTACACCCATTCTCCATAGGAAATGTTACTTTCTGTATTGTGTTTCTTTTTCCTATTTTAATTAATTGTATTTTTTACCAGCTCTTATCTGTATTGAAATGAAAAGACAATAAGAATGTGAACGGAGAGGAGGGGGCCCTTCAAATGTGCTTACGAATACACTTCCGTTAGGCAAAACCCCGTTGAAGGGGAGGTCCAGAATTACAGGAAACAGAGTGAGGTTCATATATTTCATTTCATATACCACAAGATATCAGCATCCTGAGCCACACGGGATTAGAGAGAGAAAGCAACTGACTTGCATCTTTGGGGTCTTCAACATTAAAGCTCATTGCTTATTCTCTGCATCAAAGCTCACCATGGAAATCTATTGGGTCCTTCTGGTTGTGTTCCATGTGGCTGTCCTCGTTTATACAGGTATGCTCTAAGTGTGTGGTGTATGGATGTTAAATGTTACTTGAATAGTTAAACATTAATATGTCATTGGGTTTTGTGTAGCATATAGAACCCTTTATGTCAGGTTACTGCACCAGTAGAGCTTACAGTCTAATTTCCATAGTGCAGTCATACAGCAGGCTCATAATTTTGGTTAGTATTTTGGCTGTGAGAGGGAAGTAAAGAATATGAACAAAAGTTGCATATGAACACGTGGAAAACGGACAACTCCACGCAGATAAGGTCCTTTTCATAGACGACTTAATATGTCCAGAGTAGCATGACCAAGCAGGCCATACACCAAGCCAATTTTATCTGGTTCTCAATGAACTGGGCGAAATTTGATCAGCGAGTGGCCACTTTTAGCAAAGCAAAGAAGCCAGGCAGAAAATTATCAGTCAAACCTCTCATGCATCCAATCCAATGGCGGCTGGTGCTCAAAATTTGGAGGACGCAAACAAACTGAAAAATTCGGAAAATCTCCATCAATTTGTGGCCTCACTGTGCCCATCAATTTCCGGCACTGTGCCATCAAACGCAGCCACTGAGCAAATGCTGCCAGTGTGCCCCCCCCCCCCGCCAGCCCGCCATCTGCACTTACCCTGTCTCGATGGGACAGCCCCTCGATGTCTTCTCCCGTCCTCAGCATTTGAATATTTTACAAGCCTGTATATACCTGATAAAACAAATCAAGAAATAAATAGTTTATTATTTTAATAGTATCCGTTTAAAAGTCATTCAATTACTGGTACCAACACAAGAGTATTATAAAGTGCATGGTCCGACATCACTACCCGTCACCGCAATCCCCCAAATTCTATGCATGTACTATGTTTTGTAATTAGCCTATCACTGGACATGACCTCTAAGCTCCCCTCCACACACAGCAAAACTCTTATGCCGCGTACACACGATCGGAATTCCGGCCAGAAAAAGACAGATGAGAGCTTTTCATCGGAAAATGTGACCGTGTGTATGCTCCATCGGAATTTAGCTGTCCGAATTTCCGCCAGCCAAAAATTGAGAGCATGTTCTCAATTTTCCCGACGGAAAAACGTTCTATCGGTAATTCCGATCGTGTGTGTGCAATTCCGACATGCCAAAAATCACGCATGCTCAGATTCAACTGCGAGACAGAAGCTATTGGCTATTGAACTTCCTTTTTCTAGTCCTGTTGTATGTCACCGTGTTATAAATGATCGGAATTTGATGTGACCGTGTGCAGGCAAGACAGCTTGAGCCAAATTCTGTCGGAATTCCGTCGGGAAAACCATCAGAGCTTTTTCCGACGAGAATTCCGATTATGACCATAAGGCTTAAAGTATAACTAAAGGCAAAACCTTTTTTTTTTGTATTGGATAGAATGGAGAGGGACTAGAACCCCTGTCAGTTTTCATTGCTGTCTGTGCTCCCATTAAAGAGGAAGTAAACCCTGATGGGTTTTACTTCCTATTTGTTCCTCTGCAAAGTAAAAGCATAATGGGCTAGTGGCACTTACCTGCAAGCGAAGCCTGCGCTGTTCCTGCTGGTGGCCGCATCCATCTTCGCCCCTCTCCCTTCCTGGGCCGCGAACTCCAGCTCTGTGACTGGCTGGAGCCGCGTGACATCACTGACGGGAGCCAGAAGTCGCGGCAATTGCGAGTGAAAAAACATCACGGAGGGCTTCGGGTGACCCGATCCTGCCATTAACAATGTGTTGCCAGACAATGGCTTTCTATAGAGGCTGGTGTGAATAATTGAACCATCGCCACAAAGATGAACATCCAATATTCATTCGCTTTTCTAACACAGTGACCTGCGAGCGCCCAGCATGGCACTTGCAAGACCTTTTTTTGGCACCTATTATAGAGCCTATGGCTCTAATCAGGTGCTCTTCAAAAACACCCCCCTGCCACCGTAATTCAGGCGCCCTGTGCCCGAAAAGGGGCCTGGTGCCTGAATAGGGAGTGGCAGCGGCGGCCATAGATAGATTCATGCAATGCATGAATCTATCTATTGGTACTAGAGGGGGTGGCAGGAGATAGGGGGCGGCTGATCCAATGACATATCTCCCAACATTTTGAGATAGGAATGAGGGACACCTACTAGCAAATGTATGTAGGCATAGGACATGCCCCCTGCCACACCCCCTTAAAGGAGAATTAACCCCCAAAAAAGGTTAATTAAATCCACAAGTGCTTTTTTTACCACTACTATCCCTTTTTATTGTCTTTTAAAATGTACAAATGCAGCAATTTAGAAATTGGATGAAAGGTTTAGCACTGGTAAACACTTTTTAAAAGATAAAAAGTGCATACAGGCATACCCCACTTTTAAGTATGCAATGAGGTTTATTTACTAAAGCTGGAAAGTGCAAACTCAGGCTCATTTCTGCATAGAAACCAATGAGCTTCCAGGTTTTATTACCAAAGTTTTATTGAACAAGCTGGGGTTAGAAGCTCATTGGTTTCTATGCAGAAGTGAGCCTGATTTTGCACTTTCAGGCTTTAGTAAATAAACCCCATTGTGTACTTAAAAGTGGGGTATGCCTGTATTATATACAACTATACAGATCAGACCAAAATGAGGGACAAAGGAGGAGGAAATAGGGACAGAGGGACTTTGCTCCAACTCAGGGACAGTTGGGAGCTATGCAGTGGCACCGGCTATCAGGATACAATGGTGACAACAGAAGATTTATCCATCCACCTTTTTTAGTGTGAATGGAGGAATCTATTAGGCTGGGTTCACATATGTGCCGCCACGGGTTCCAGCCTGGGGTCCGGTGCATTTCTATTGACCGGTTCAGGTGCAATTCAGGTCGGAATTTTTCGTTTGAATTCACACCTGAACCGGACCCAAAAATGCACAGGAATTCGGAATTGGAATTTGCACTACAGCCGCCCCAGACCTGTATGAACCAACTCCTTTGAAAGCCAGTCACACTTGTATGTCATGCGAATTGGAAGAAGAGAAAACCGCATAAAATTTGCATATATGTGAACCCAACCTTACATTTTTTCATTAAGACCGTAAACTGAATAAAAGAAATGTATGGGTATATGGTCAGCTCTAGTATGCTGCCCGGGAAACATGAATAATTGTTACAAGAATCCCAAAATTGAAAATAAATTTACTGGGGGGTTTAACTTTGTATTCCACTAAGTATACAGTATATATACTATAGGCAATGTATATCCAGTTCTCACATTGCCCTGGTCAGAAGAATACTCTGCTCATTTTTGTAATTAGTTCCCTGACACGTTTTCCTGCTGAGCTGATCTGTCTATATGGTTACATCATCAATACCTTTTTACACTTTTTTTGGGCTAAGCTGAAAGTCTGGGGTGGGGTAGGATAATGATCAAATTTGTAAATAGCTTCCATTAGCTGTTCTGTACCATGATGCTCATAGAAGTTCATGAAGGTTTTCTGCCACGTGGGAACTGTAGAAACAAAGTAATGACTCATCTGTAAGAGGTGTGGCCCTGCGCCAAAAATATACTAACGGAATAAACTAGAAGTGACAAAAAAAGAAACAAAGCAAAAAGAAAAAAAAAGAAATAAATAAATAAAATTTGCATTCTTTCTGAGCTGCTGCGGATATCCTAATGTGCTATACCAAAACACAGTGAACAAATATACTAATACTCTTTTATCTTATACTATTACTCTTTTTTTTACAATAAAAAAGGACATATTAACTAAAGCAAAATGTGATAAATACATAATCCTTGGAAAAAAAAAAATAGATCTAAAGTCCCATAACTCTGTGTGATAATTTGATTTTTTGGTGTACTTGTGCTTTAGGCTGGGTTCACACTGGAGCGGCTACGAGAACCGGATGTGATTTCGCACCACACTGCAGTGCAAATCACATCCGATCTCTGTGCGATGCGAGTTCAACCATACAGATAGTATGGCTGAATTCGCATCGCACCCGCCCCAAACTCGCACAGGACCCTTTTTTTGGTCCGCAGCAGAATCGGATCGCATGGGTGTTCACACCATGCGATCCGATTCCTGTCCGAGTTTGCAGATCGCACTGCGATATGCGAACTGATATGGGGGTGTCATTAACGTTTCACTGACACTCCCAGCAGTCCGCATAGGGCAGTGTGAACTGCCGGAGGGAGGCATGCGAAGCGGGAAAACTCCGCGGATTTGCGGCGTTCCTGCATCGCTCCAGTGTGAACCCAGCCTTAACCACTTGACCACTGGGCACTTAAACACCCTTAACCACTTCAATACCGGGCACTTAAACACCTTCCTGCCCAGACCAATTTTGAGCTTTCAGCACTGTCGCATTTTGAATGACAATTGCGCGGTCATGCTACACTGGACCCAAATTCAATTTCTATCATTTTTTTCCCCACAAATAGAGCTTTCTTTTGGTGGTATTTGATCACCTCTATGGTTTTTATTTTTTGTTAAACAAATAAAAAAATACCGAAAATTTTGAAGAAAAATATGTTTTTTTTTGTTTCAGTTTCAAAAAATGTGTAAATAAGTACGTTTTCTCCTTCACTGATGGGGCTACACTGATGGGCACTGATGGGCAACGATGAGGTGGCACCAATGAAGTGGCACTGATGAGGTGGCATTGATGGACACTGATATGTGGCGCTGATAGGTGGCACTTATGGGCACTGATAGGCAGCACTGATGGGCGACACGGATGGGCACTGATAGGTGGCACAAATTGGCACTAATAGCTGGCACGGATTGGCATGGATGGGCATGGATAGGCGGTACAGATGGGCATGGATAGGCAGCACAGATGGGCATGGATAGGTGGCACAGATGGGCATGGATGGTCACTGATAGGTGGCACGGATGGGCACTGATAAGCGGCACAGATGGGCACTGATAGGTGGCATTGTATTATACTGTACTGATCGATGCCAATCAGTGCCAAACAATAATGCATGCCAATCAGTGATGCCCATTGGGGGTGTGCGTCCCTGGTGGGCCAGTGTGGGCATCCTCGGGTGTGTGCATCCCTGGTGGTCCAGTGTGGGCATCCTCTGTCAGAGGAGCAGCCGATCGGCTCTCCTCTACTCGCATCTGACAGACACGAGTGAGGAAAAGCCGATCACTGGCTCTTCCTATTTACACTGTGATCAGCCGTGATTGGACACGACTGGTCATGTGGTAAAGAGCCTCAGACGGAGACTCTTTACCGAGATCGTAGTTGTGGGGTGTCAGACTGACATCCCGCAACAACGATCACCGCGATGCATGCCCCCCGGTCATATGATGTCTGGTCAGGATTTTGAAACTACTTTGCCGCTGTGTTTCTGTTATAGGGTGGGCGGCAAGTGGTTAATAACCAGACCAATTTTCAGCTTTCAGTGCTCTCACAGTTTGAATGACAATTACTCAGTCATGCAACACTTTACCCGTATAAAATTTTTGTCCCTTTTTTCACACAAATAGAGCTTTCTTTTGGTGGTATTTAATCACCGCTCGGTTTTTTATTTTTTGTGCTATAAAAGAAAAAAGACCGAAAATTCTGTAAAAAAATTAATTTTTCTTCGTTTCTGTTATAAAATTTTGCAGATTAGTAATTTTTCTTCATAAATTTTGTCCAAAATTTATACTACTACATATCTTTGATAAAAATATTGGTGTATATTATTTGGTCTTTGTGAAAGTTATAGAGTCCACAAGCTATGGTGCCAATATCTGAAAATTGATCACACCTGAAGTACTGACGGCCTATCTCATTTCGTGAGACCCTAACATGCCAGAAAAGTACAAATACCCCCCAAATGACCCCTTTTTGGAAAGAAGACATTCCAAGGTATTTAGTAAGAGGCATGATGAGTTTTTTGAAGTTGTCATTTTTTCCCACAATTCTTTGCAAAATCAAGATTTTTTTTCCGTTTTTTTTTCCATAAAATTGCCATATTATCAGGTAATTTCTCACACACAGCATATGCATACCACAAATTACACCCCAAAACACATTTTGCTATTACTCCTGAGTATGACGATACCACATGTGTGGGAGTTTTACACAGCGTGGCCACATACAGAGGCCCAACATGCAGGGAGCGCCATCAGGTGTTCTGGAGCATACAGGCCAATTCTGACATTTCTCTCCTACATGTAAAAATCATCATTTATTTGCTAGAAAATTACATAGAACCCCAAAACATTATATATATTTTTTTAGTAAAGACCCTAGAGAATACAATGGTGGTTGTTGCAACTTTTTATCTCGCACGGTATTTGCGCATCAATTTTTTAAACGTGTTTTTTTTTTAAAAAAACTGTTTTGTGCTTTAAAAAAAAACAGTAAAGTTAGCCCAATGTTTTTGCATAATGTGAAAGATGAAGTTACACCAGGTAAATAAATACCTAACATGTCACCCTTCAAAATTGCACACGCTCGTGGAATGGCGCCAAACGTCGCTACTTAAAAATCCCCATAGGCGACGCTTTAATTTTTTTTACTGGTTACATGTTTTGAGTTACCTCGCTCTAACGTTTGCAGCGATAACTCACATGTGTGGTTTGAACACCGTTTTCATATGTGGGCGGGACTCACATCTGCATTTTTTATTCATTTTACTTTATTTATTTTAGTTTGAAATTTTTTTCCCCAAAAATAAATTTTTTGATCACTTTTATTCCTATTACAAGGAATGTAAACATCCCTTGTAATAGGAATCTGGCATGCCAGGTCCTCTTTACAGTGAGATATGGGGTCAATAAGACCCCACATCTCACCTCTAGGCTGGGAAGCCTGAAATAAAAAACAAAACAAAAAAAACGATTCTGGCTTTGATCGTATTGGCGAGTCGGTAGAAGCACCGGAGGGTGGCGGGAGGGGGGGGGGCATCATCTCTCGCCTCCTGTAAGAACGATCAAGCAGTAGAACAGCTGCTATGATCATTCTTATGGTATAGGGAATCGCTGGCTGAAAAAGCTGATATCTGAATGATGCTTGTAGCTACAGGCATCATTCAGATATCCCCGCACAACGTCAAGGACGTCATATGACGGCCGGCGGCGGGAAGTGGTTAAAATGCTTTTTTTTTTTCTAACACAAAGTTGTCCATTTATACAGTATGTCTAACACATAGCATGTACATACCAAAAATGACACCCCAAAATAGATTTTCCTACTCCTCCTGACTACGGCGATACCACATGTGTGAGACTTCCACAGTCTGGTAACATACAGAAGCTGAGTACAGCCGAGCATGGCCGAGCATGGCTGGGTATCACTGAGTATTGCAGGGTATCATCGAGTATGGCTGAGCATGGCCGAGCATGGCTGGGTATCACTGAGTATTGCAAGGTATCACCGAGTATCACTGAGTATGGCTGGGTATTGCAGGGTATCAGAGTATGGCTGAGCATGGCCGAGTATGGCTGGGTATTGCAGGGTATCACAGAGTATGGCTGAACATGGCAGAATATGGCTGGGTATTGCAAAGTATCACTGGGTATGGCTGGGTATTGAAGAATATCACCGGGTATGGCTGGGTATTGCAGAATATCACAGACTATGGCTGGTTATTGCTGGGTATCACCGAGTATTAGACATGTGCATTCGTTTTCGTCCGAATGCATTTTCCTCCGAATTTCAGCTATTTTCGTTTTCGTTTTGACAAACGATAACGAAAGCACAAAATCCGAAAAACGAAAGATCCGACATAAATAAATGCTTTATTTTCGTTTTCATTGTTACAACAGTTCGATATAGAATAGGAGATTCGACATGACTCTGACAACAATCTGTGTCTATAGAACCTGTGGTCGAATGTGCTTAACCTTACCTCTATTAGTCCAAGATTATATAGAGAAAATATTCGACAGAGAAAAAAGATTTGACAGAGAGAAAAGATTCTGCAAGTTACTGTCCTAAAAAGTGTTTGGGGACCTGGGTCCTGCCCCAGGGGACATGTATCAATGCAAAAAAAAGTTTTAAAAACGGCAGTTTTTTCGGGAGCAGTGATTTTAATAATGATTAAAGTGAAACAATAAAAGTGTAATATTCCTTTAAATTTCGTAGGGGGGGGGGGGTTGTCTATAGTATGCCTGTGAAGGGGTGCATGTTTCCCGTGCTTAGAATTGTCCCTGCACAAAGTGTCATTTATGCAGGAAAAAAAGTCCTAAAATCACTCGCAGCTATTATGAATTGTCGGCTCCGTAATACAGAGAACACTCATTGAAAGTCATTGATAAAAAAATAAATAAATAAATAAATAAAAAAGCGTGGGGGTCCCCCAAATTCAATTACCAGGCCCTTCAGGTCTGGTATGGATATTAAGGGGAACCCTGCCTCAAATTTAAGAAAAAATTTGACGTGGGGTTCCCCCTAAATATCCATAACCAAACCCTTCAGGTCTGGTATGGATATTAAGGGGAACCCCGCGTCAAATTTAAAAAAATAGACATGGGGTTCCCCCTAAAAATCCATACCAGACCCTTTATCCGAGCACGCAACCTGGCAGGCCGCAGGAAAAGAGGGGGGGACGAGAGAGAGGCCGCCCCTCCCTCCTGAACCGTACCAGGACACATACCCTCAACATTGGGAGGATGCTTTGGGGGTCTGTGACCCCTCAAAGCACCCTGTCCCCATGTTGATGAGGACAAGGGCCTCATCCCCACAACCCTGGCCGGTGGTTGTGGAGGTCTGCGGGTGGGGGGCTTATCAGAATCTGGAAGCCCCCTTTAACAAGGGGACCCCCAGATCCTGGCCCCCCCCTGTTTGAAATGGTAAGGGGGTACAAAAGTACCCCTACCATTTCACAAAGAAAGTGTAAAAAATGGTTAAATAAAACAAACACACTTTTGAAAAATTCCTTTATTAAAAATAAAAAAATTAAAAAAAGATTCCAGCGGCGGTAATCCACTCTTGCTATCCAGCGACGGACGGTCATCTCTCCAGCGATGTCTCATGTCATCCAGCGCAGCGAATACATCCTTCTTCTGTCTCCTCCACGGAGACACTGCAGGCATTCCGGCGGCTGACGTTTCTTATATACGGAGGGCGGGGCCACCCGTCACCTGACCCCGCCCCCCTCTGACGCAAGGGGAAACCCGGGGTTCCCTGTGACGTAGGGTTGACCCGCACCCCTCTGATGTAACACAGGCAGGTTTCCGTTACATCAGAGGGGGGCGGGGTCACCCATACGTCACGGGGAACCCCGGGTTTCCCCTTGCGTCAGAGGGGGGCGGGGTCAGGTGATGGGTGGCCCCGCCCTCCGTATATAAGAAACGTCAGCCGCCGGAATGCCTGCAGTGTCTCCGTGGAGGAGACAGAAGAAGGATGTATTCGCTGCGCTGGATGACATGAGACATCGCTGGAGAGATGACCGTCCGTCGCTGGATAGCAAGAGTGGATTACCGCCGCTGGAATCTTTTTTTAATTTTTTTATTTTTAATAAAGGAATTTTTCAAAAGTGTGTTTGTTTTATTTAACAATTTTTTACACTTTCTTTGTGAAATGGTAGGGGTACTTTTGTACCCCCTTACCATTTCAAACAGGGGGGGGCCAGGATCTGGGGGTCCCCTTGTTAAAGGGGGCTTCCAGATTCTGATAAGCCCCCCGCCCGCAGACCTCCACAACCACCGGCCAGGGTTGTGGGGATGAGGCCCTTGTCCTCATCAACATGGGGACAAGGTGCTTTGAGGGGTCACGGACCCCCAAAGCATCCTCCCAATGTTGAGGGCATGTGGCCTGGTACGGTTCAGGAGGGAGGGGGGGCCGCTCTCTCGTCCCCCCCCTCTTTTCCTGCGGCCTGCCAGGTTGCGTGCTCGGATAAAGGGTCTGGTATGGATTTTTAGGGGGAACCCCACGTCAATTTTTTTTTAAATTTGACGCGGGGTTCCCCTTAATATCCATACCAGACCTGAAGGGTCTGGTTATGGATATTTAGGGGGAACCCCACGTCAAATTTTTTCTTAAATTTGAGGCAGGGTTCCCCTTAATATCCATACCAGACCTGAAGGGCCTGGTAATTGAATTTGGGGGACCCCCACGCTTTTTTATTTATTTATTTATTTATTTTTTTATCAATGACTTTCAATGAGTGTTCTCTGTATTACGGAGCCGACAATTCATAATAGCTGCGAGTGATTTTAAAGGACTTTTTTTCCTGCATAAATGACACTTTGTGCTGGGACAGTTCTAAGCACGGGAAACATGCGCCCCTTCACAGGCACACTATAGACAACCCCCCCCCCCCTTAAAGGAATATTACACTTTTATTGTTTCACTTTAATCATTATTAAAATAACTGCTCCCGAAAAAATGGCCGTTTTTAAAACTTTTTTTTGCATTGATACATGTCCCCTGGGGCAGGACCCAGGTCCCCAAACACTTTTTAGGACAGTAACTTGCAAATTAGCCTTTAAAATTAGCACTTTCGATTTTGAACGTTGGAGTCCCATAGACTTTAATAGGGTTCTAAAGTATGCTATATAGTTAGCTCCGTCGAATCTTCTTTATACATTCGACAGACACCATAAGCCTTCCAAGACAGATTCGACCGTAATTCATGTGGATTTTCGGACGAATGCAATTTTTGAACGAAAAACGAAATAAATAAAAACGAATTTCGGGAGTAACTAAATAAATTAAGTTTTCGGACGAAAACGAAATTCCGAAACGAAATATTTAACTCTGCACATGTCTACCGAGTATGGCTGGGTATTGGGATTTTATGTGATAGACCAACACAAAGTGGAACATAATTGTGAAGTGAAAGGAAAATCATAAATTTCAAAATTCTTACAAATAAATATTTGAAAACTGTGGCGTGCATTTGTATTCAGCCCGCCTGAGTCAATACTTTGTAGAACCTCCTTTCACTGCAATTACAGCTGCAGGTCTTTTTGGGGATGTCTCTACCATCTTTGCACATCTAGAGAGTGACATTGTTGTCCATTCTTCTTTGAAAAATAGCTCAAGCTCTGTCAGATTGGATGGAGAGCGTCTGTAAATAGCAATTTACAGGTCTCGCTATAAATTCTCAATTGGATTTAGGTCTGGACTTTGATTGGACCATTCTAACACATGCATATTCTTTGATCTAAACCATTCCATTGTACCTCTATTTAATAATTAAGTTAGGTGACCTCTGAAGGCAATTGGTTCCACTAGATTTTATTTAGGGGTATCAGAGTAAAGGGAGCTGATATCTATTTGTAGAAAATTTTGAAAACCATTTATAAATTTTCCTTCCACTTCACAAATATGTGCCACTGTCTATTACATAAAATCCCAATAAAATACATTTAAGTTTTTGGTTGTAACACGACAAAATGTGGAAAATGTCAAGGGGTATGAATACTTTTTCAAGGCACTATATGCACAAGCACTTTATATTATCACACAGAGATATGGGACTTCGGATCTATTTTTTTTTTCAGGGATTATGTATATATCACATTTTGCATAGTTGATGTGTCCTTTTTTTTATTGTAAAAAAGAGCAGCACAGTTTCTGTATTAGTATAAATATAATATCTCAAGCTGTAGACTGAGCCTCATAGCATCAAACAGCATTTGAATATTTTACAAGCCTGTACATACCTGATAAAACAAATCAAGAAATAAATAGTTTATTATTTTAATAGTATCAGTTTAAAAGTGATTCAAGTACTGGCACCAACACAAGGGTATTATAACGTGCATGGTCTGACATCACTACCACGTCCCCGCAATCCCCCAAATTCTATGCATGTACTATGTTTTGTTATTTGCTTATGACTGGACATGACCTCTAAGCTCCCCTCCACACACAACAAAACTCTGAGGCTTAAAGTATAACTAATGGCAAAACTTTTTTTTTGCATTGGATAGAGTAGAGAGGGATTCAAACCCCTGTCAGTTTTCATTGCTGTCTGTGCTCCTGTTAAAGAGGAAGTAAACCGTGATGATCCTGCAAAGTAAAAGCATAATGGGCTAGTATGCACTGCATACTAGCCTATTATGTGGCACTTACCTGCAAACGAAGCCTGCGCTGTTCCTGCTGGTGGCCGCATCTATCTTCATCCCTTCATGCAGGGCCGCGGGTAACCTGATCCTGCCATCAACAGAATGTTGCCAGACAATGGCTTTCTATAGAGGCTGGTGTGAATAATCAAACCATTGCCACAAAGATGAACATCCAAGAAACTTATCCTGCTTCTATCACACTGTCCTGTAAAATGTACATTTTTTATCATTATTATTGAGGTGAAAATGTTCAAGAGCACCTTAGCAAATATCAGCAATGAATATCAGGTCATCTATATAGCAGCAGTACATTCTAATGTGGGATCTAAAGGGGTTGCCCACTCCAGATATGTGATGGAGCGCCCACCATCCCATATAAAAATTTTGCAAGCGAGGGAGAAAATTTTGCCCCCATCGCTGCTCCACATTTTTGCAGGAACCGCTCTCCATTAAAAACAAAAAAGTTATGTGTCAGTAAATGTTGGAGATAATCCAGGACAAACAATTGCTGCTCCAGAATTAAATTGGCATTGTGTTCCAAATAGAAACTAATTGTCTCGATAGCGAAATCATGGGGATACTCGAGTAAAGTCTTAAAACATCGCAGGTGATCCACATGGAATCTCTGTCCCATCTTGTGTCATTGTCATTGTTTCAACTTGACCCTCCCTTCTAGATTGTAAGCTCTAATGAGCAGGGCCCTCTGATCCCTCCTGTATTGATTTGTATTGTAAGTGTACTGTCTGCCCTCATTTTGTAAAGCGCTGCGCAAACTGTTGGCGCTATATAAATCCTGAATAATAATAATAATAATAATTGGCAATGTTAAGGAGGTGATTGGTGTCATTGAGAAAACTGGGAAGTTTACCAATCAAGGGCTGTAAAACATTGTCCAGCCATTGGCCCAGACTCGCATTCAAAGAATTGATACCTGGTCTCCCATATAAAGGATCTAATCATTTATAGGTCTTGGGGAGATAGTGGAAAATGCGGGCTATGGGGTATTCTGGATCTAAGCTTGTAGCAAATTTATTATCAAAAACATCCAGGCTAACCCCTTTATTTACCAGACAAGTTAACAACATTTTGTATTTTTTTACTAATGTCATCCGACATTTTAATCAATACCATGATGGGGACACTTCTGTGGTGGAGGTACAAGTTATTGAAAAGATTGTTATACCCAAGAGAGGGGGAGATGTCTTTAGGCTTCTTTGTAAAAGGGAAGTTTTTTTGATTTTTCAATTCAAAACACGTATACCTTATGGGTTAAATTTTTAACACACTTTTATGAGTAGATGCTTTCCAATTTTATTAGCATTATGTATTCATCTACTTTGGTCCCCTTTGTAATATGAACTGCTTCTCTCATCACGAGATACAATGACAGCTCTATATATTTTGTAATTTGCCCTTTGCCACTAGGTGGCCTCTTTACCCTTTTTTGATCAATTTGATTGAATTTTTTTTTAATCTCATTTGAAGATTTTTTGATTTTGACTTTAAAGAGCGACTTGTGGGGCTATACTCTTCCCAAGATACGAGTTCTGTCTGCCAGTGTTTGGACACAACACTTACCATTTACATCTAATGTTCCCTCTCTCTAGTTGTGTTCTTGCATCCTCTCTGTTACACTAACAATTTAGTTGGCAACATCGTATTTCTTGCCATCATTGTGCAGGCTTTTGCTACTTTTTTTTATTTTTATCTTATGATGAGGTCATTTATATTTATGTAGCAAAATACATGTATTTGCACAATGCCATATATACTAAGTTGCAATGTGATGTGATGAGAGAGATATTTTTTGCCTCTCTCTTAAACATAGGTTCTTTTTACAATATTATTATTATTATTATTATACAGGATTTATATAGCGCCAACAGTATACGCAGAGCTTTACAACATTAGGGCAGACATTACAATACAATACAATTCAAGACAGGGGGTAATCAGAGAGCCCTGCTCGTTAGAGCTTACAATCTAGGAGGAAGGGTCAAATTATACAGAAGGGTAATAGCAGTGCAGTTGTTAGATGGAGGCAGGATAGGCTTCTCTGAAGAGGAAAGTTTTCAGGGAGTGCCTAAAAGTGGATAAATTTGGAGACAGTCTGACAGATTGGGGTATTGAATTCCAGAGGATGAGCGAGGCTCGGGAGAAATCCTGGAGGCGGGTATGGGAAGAGGTGATGAGGGAGCCAGAGAGCAGGAGGTCTTGGGAGGAACGAAGAGGGCGATTAGGTTGGCATTTTGAGACTAAGCTAGTGATGTAGTTGGGGGCAAAATTGTGGATGGCTTTGTAAGTAAGTGTTAGTATTTTGAATTTAATTTTTTGGGCAAGTGGCAGCCAATGGAGGGATTGGCAGAGAGGGGTAGCAGACACTGTGCAGTTTGTAAGGTGGATGAGTCTGGCAGCAGCATTCATGATGGACTGAAGGGGGGATAGTGTATTTAAAGGTAAGCCAATGAGGAGGGAGTTGCAGTAGTCAAGGCGAGAGATAACCAGGGAGTGAATCAGGAGCTTTGTGGTTTAATTGGTTAGAAAGGGATGTAATTTAGAGATGTTTCGGAGGTTGAGGTGGCAAGCTTTGGAAAGTGATTGGTTGTGGGGCCGAAAGGAGAGTTCAGAGTCCAGGATAAAACCTAGCACCCTGACATGTGGGGATGGGTGTATGGTTGTGCCATTGCTCTTGACAGAGAAGTCAGGGGAAGAGGCACCTGGCGAAGGAAATATTATAAATTTGGTTTTGGACAAGTTGAGTGGAAGTGGTGTGACATCCATACAGATATGTCTGTTAGTAAGTTAGTGATGCGTGAGGAGACTGATGGAGTGAGTTGAGGGGTGGGGAGATTTGTGTATCGTCAGCGTAGAAATAATATTGAAAGCCTTGAGTGGCTATCAGCTGACCCAGGGAAGAGGTGTAGACTGAAAATAAAAGAGGTCCAAGAAAAGAACCTCGGGGTACTCTGACAGAGAAGGGAAGAGGAGTGGAGGAAGTAGAATTTTAAGTGACACTGAAGGTGCGTTGGGATAGGTAGGATGAGAGCCACTGAAGAGCACAGTCACGGAGACCAAGGAAGTAAAGTTTTTCGAGGAGGAGAGGATGGTCAACCGTGTCAAAGGCACCTGAAAGGTCCAGAAGTAGGAGTACAGAATAGTGTCCGTTGGTTTTTGCAGTTAGTAGGTCATTTGCGTGTAGGTTGTTAAGATCGGTAGGGTCCAAGGACAGCTTTTTAAGTATGGGGGTGACCAGTGCATGTTTTAGAGCATTGGGGAAAATGCCAGAGGTGAGGGAGAGATTGAAGATGTGAGTTAGAGAGTGTAGGATAGAGTCAGATGGCGACCATAGTGTTTGAGAGGGAATAGGATCCAGGGGGCAGGTGGTGAGGTGGGTGTTAGAAAGGAGTTTTGCAACTTCGTCTGTAGTAGCAGTTTTGAATAAGGGGAGTGTTAAGAGTACCTGTTGTAATGGGGTCTTAACTGGGGGAGATACCTGTAGAGTGGAGATTTCATCACGGATTGTATCAATCTTGTTTTTGAAGTGATTAGCAATCTCCTGGGTAATAAGTGAGTCAGTGGGTGGAGGCGGTGGAGGATGAAGTAGAGAGTTGAAGGTAGAGAAAAGTTTACGGGGACTGGATGAGAAGGTGTTAATAAGAGTTGTAAAATAGGTCTGCTTGGCAGTGTGGAGGAAAGAGTAGTATTTTTGGAGGGCAGGTTTGTATTGGTTGAAGGCTTTGAAAAAACTTGGTCTTGTGCCACAGACGCTCAAGAGCACGACTACATTTTTTGAGAATTCTAGTGTCATCTGTTTGCCAGGGCTGTAGGGGTCGAGGCCTGATTCTGCGTGTAGTGAGGAGAGCGAGCTTGTCCAGGGTAGAGGACAGGGATTTATTGTAGATGGAAGTGGCTTGGTTGGGGCAGGACAGGGGAGAGATTTTGTCATGGAGGTGGTCAGCAGCAGAATAGAGGAGAGAAGAGTTTAAGTTGCGAAAGTTTCTACGGGTGATGGTTAGGCGATTGGAGGGAAAGGTGTTGGAAGACAGGGAGAGAGAGAAATTAATAAGGTGATGGTCAGAGAGAGGAAAAGGATTATTTGAGAAGTTGCATGGAGTGCAAAGGTAGGAGAATACAAGGTCAAGGGTGTTGCCATCAGAATGAGTAGAAGTCTGTACCCATTGCTTCAGGTCAAATGAAGAGGTTAGACTAAGAACTTTAGAAGTAACAGGAGTGTTTGCATTAGCAGGGATGTTGAAGCCACCAAGAAGGATTGTGGGAATTTCTGAAGAGAGAAAGTAGGGTAGCCAGGCAGAAAACGCATCAAGGAAAGTCAATAATGGTCCAGGGGGGCGGTAGATCACAGCAATTCTTAGGGAAGTAGGAGAGAATAGACATATACAGTGAGCTCCAAATGATGAGAGGGAAAGAGAGGGAGGAGAGTGAATAACATGGAAGGTGCTTTGGGGGGATAAGAGGAATCCCACTCCACCTCCCTTGCTTCCATTAGGCCTAGGGGAGTGAGTCCAGTGAAGGCCACCCTGGGAGAGGGAAGCAGGAGAAGGGGTATCAGATTCGTGGAGCCAGGTTTCGGTGAGAGCAAGTAGATTAAATGAATTAGTGACAAAGAGGTCATGAACAGCCGTGAGTTTGTTGCAGACAGAGCGAGGGTTCCAGAGGGCACAGGAGAGGGGGAAGCTGGTGTTGGGAAGAAGAGGAATGGAGACTAAATTGCGTATATTGCGACTACTGCCAGAGGGTGTAGGGCGATGGTGATGGGTGTGTTGGGTACAGTTAAATAAAGGAGGCCCAGGGTTTGGGGAAATATCTCCAGCGGTTAGGAGAAGCAGAAAAGTAAGGGAGGTAATATGAGAATACGATTTGTATGTGGGGACATGCTTCAGTACCCTGGGGGGTTTGTTAGCAAGTGGGCTTAGCGTTAGGAAGAGGTGATGAGTGCAGAAGTAGGGAGAGGGAAGAAGTGAGGGTGATGTACAGATTGTGGGGTGGAGCAGGGGGGTGAAGAAAAGTGAGTTTGAGGAGAGAGGGTGCAATTGTGAAAAGGAGGAGGTAAAGAGTGCATGTTTCAGAGAGGAAGGTGGGATAATTTGGAAATGAGGTCACCTGCAGTCTGCTGTGGTTAGCTTTGTGCTAATTGCTGAAGTGCAAGAGCAGAAGTGCCACTTATTTAACCACTTCAGCCCCGGACCAATTGTCAGCCTAAGGACCAGAGGTCTTTTTACAATTTCGCACTGCACTGTTTTAACTGGTAATTGCGCGGTCATGCAATGTTGTACCCAAACTAAATTTGCGTCCTTTTCTTCCCACAAATAGAGCTTTCTTTTGATGGTATTTGATTGCCTCTGCTATTTTTATTTTTTGCGATATAAATGGAAAAAGACCGAAAATTTTGAGAAAAAAATATATTTTCTACTTTTTGTTATAAGAATAAACTACATTTTAGTCATACATTTAGGGCAAAATTTATTCAGCCACATGTCTTTAGTAAAAAAAAATGTCAATAAGCGTATATTTATTGGTTTGCGCAAAAGTTATAGCATCTACAAACTAGAGTAAATTTTCTGGAATTTACACAGCTTTTAATTTATGACTGCCTATCTCATTTCTTGAGGTGCTAAAATGGCAGGGCAGTACAAACCCCCCCCCCCCCCCAAATGACCCCATTTTGGAAAGTAGACACCCCAAGGAAATTGCTGAGGGGCATATTGAGCCCATTGAATATTTTATTTTTGTCCCAAGTGATTGAATAATGACACAAAAAAAAAAGTTTACAAAAAGTTGTCACTAAATGATATATTGCTCACACATGCCATAGTTATATGTGGAATTGCACCCCAAAATATATTCTGCTACTTCTCCTGAGTATGGGGATACCACATATGTGGGACTTTTTGGGAGTCTAGCCGCGTACGGCACGCCGAAAATCAATCACTGCCTTCAGGATTTCTAAGGGTGCAAATTTTTGATTTCACTCCTCACTACCTATCACAGTTTCGAAGGCCATAAAATGCCAAAATAACACAAAACCCCCCCCAAATGACCCCATTTTGGAAAGTAGACACCCCAAGCTATTTACTGAGAGGCATGTTGAGTCCATGAAATTTTTTATATTTTGCCACAAGTTGCAGGAATATAAATTTTTTTTTTTTTTTTGCACAAAGTTGTCACTAAATGATATATTGCTCACACATGCTATGGGCATAAGTGAAATTACACCCCAAAATAAATTTTGCTGCTTCTCCCGAGTACAGGGATACCACATGTGAGGGACTTTTTGGAGCCTAGCCACGTACAGGACCCCGAAAACCAAGCACTGCCTTCCGGGTTTTAAATATAAAACGCTACCAAAAAAAACTGTTAGCGATCGCAGGGATCAGGCCTGACTCTGCGAACGCTGCAGTTATGTGTTTAGTGCTTTGTAAGTGACAGTGATCGATCGATACTGCACTTGGGTGGGCTGGGCGGAGGGGCAAAACGCCGGTGCCAGCAGGTATCTGGGCTGATCCCGCTAACAATAAGTTTTTTTTGGAACCCTTAACTGCTGGGGACGCTACTATAGATCTGATCAGATCAGATATTGATCTGTTCAGATTCTATACCACTACGGGAGGTTTATGCTTTGCACGTGGGTGTTAGCGGTACTGGCACTAACCTAGCGCTGCCTGGGGCGACGCAGACCCTGACCCTAAAACCTAATGGATATCACCCGCCGGGTGATCAGGGGGTTAAACCTTTATTGGGTAATAAATGGTGGGTGCCCTGATGCTATAAAAAGCAAACTAACTAACCAGAGTCACCCATAACACTTATACGGTGATCACTGGGGAAAGGGTTAACTAGGGGCAATCAGGGGGTTAAAATCTTTATTAGGTAGTATATGGCGGTCCCTGGCGCTATATAAAAACCTGACGGGGAACCTAAATAACTAACTGGCTAACCAGCGTCACCTATACTGTGATCGCTGGTGAAAGGGTTAACTAGGGGCAATCAGGGGGTTAAAACCATTATTGGGTAGTATATGGGGGTACCTAGCGCTATAAAAACCTGGCGGTGAACCTAAAAAAATAACTAGCTACCTAGCGGCACCAGTGACACTAATGCAGCGATCAGAAAAACGATTGCTTAGTGACACTGGCAAAAGGGGGTGAAAGGGTTAACTAGGGGCAATCAGGGGGTTAAAACCATTATTGGGTAGTATATTGGGGTACCTAGCGCTATAAAAACCTGGCGGTTAACCTAAAAAAATAACTAGCTATTTAGCGGCACCAGTGACACTAATGCAGCGATTAGAAAAACAATCGCTTAGTGACACTGGCAAATGGGGGTGAAAGGGTTAACTCTAGGGGCAATCAGGGGGTTAAACCTTTATTGGGGGGGTAGGGGGCTACCCTGGACCTAACACTAACTGCCCTGACAGTTTTTACAGTCACAACTGACACTAAATGCAGTGATCAGTAAATAAATTCTCACTGCAATCAGTGACACTGTGACTGGGAGGGGGGCGAAGAAACCAACGGCCATCCCCTCATCCCGGATCGCTCCTGCAGCGAAATGGACTGGCGCATCCAGCGGGAGGGGGTTCGATCGGACCCCCCACCCGCTGGAAGGCGAGCACGTACATGTACGTGCTTGTGCCTGTCGGTGCCATTGCGCCGACGTACATCGCCATGCGGCAGTCCTTAAGTGGTTAAAGAACCCCACTTCTTTGGAAGAACCCCTGTATCTGCAGCCCTGTATGTGTTCCCCCGTAACGAAGGCCTTGTTTTTATACTGTGTTGGGTGTGGGTTGAATCTGGCAATTAATCAATCAGGAGGTAATATTAGTCACACAGCTAGCAGAGCAAATCTTTTCACATCACATTCAAATTGCAAGAGGACCAAAAGGCCAAAATTGTAAAGATAAGGGAACCCATAATTTAGGTAAGACTTAATAGCTAAATAAACATCGAAATAATGTGAGCATGGCTACAGATTGAGTTGAAACAGCAGTGGCAAACAGATGTACCAAATATGCATGTGAGCAGTCAGTCAATGTTCATTTTGAAGTAGATGGGGGTATAAACGCAGATTTATATGAAAATAGATATGAAAATATGTCAATTTTCATATATATTTTTGTTTATTTGGATATATGTATTTATACTGTATATGTATATATGTCATGTCCATATAGCTTCCATATTCCATTGGTCTCTGTCATCATTGTTTTTATCCGTTTATCTGTGTTTTTCACTGATAATTTTTTTTTTATCTCATAGATATAGGTGACACAGCTGATGTTTCTTCCTTTTTTCAAATTTTTTTCTTTTTCCTTTTACTTTTATCATTTATTTTTTCTGTCTCTTTTTCTAATGGGGTTCTTTTAAGTTTATTTTCCTAGTTACTAGACTATGGAATGCTTTTTGCATGTGATTGTTCATGTATGTATTAGTTGTATGTACCGTATTTATCTGCATATAATACGCGCCTGCGTATAACACGCACCCCAAGTTTAGGAGGGAATTTTAAGGAACATAAACTTTTAGGAGGGAAGTTTAAGGAAAAAAAACTTACATTTAAATGCCCATCAATGCAGCCTTGTCAGTGTCATTTGCAACCTTGCATTGCAGCCTTGTCAGTCAGTTGCAGCCTTGTCAGTCAGTTGCAGCCTTGTCAGTCATTTGCAGCCTTGTCAGTCATTTGCAGCCTTGCATTGCAGCCTTGTATTGCAGCCTTGTCAATGTCGTTGCAGTCTTGCTGTTTAAAAATTCCGCCGCCGAGATACAGAGCAGATGTCCTGTGTATCTCAGCGGCACTCGGTAGCTCTCGGCCGTTCTCTGCGACTTTCGGCTATTTTTGGTGGCTTTCGGCCATTCTCGTCGACTTTTGGCTATTTTTGGTGCCTTTCAGCTGCTCTCGGTGGCTTTTGGAAAGCCACAGAGAATGGCCGAAAGCCACAGAGAATAGGCAAAAGCCGCCGAGAGCCACCGAGAATGGCTGAAAAGCTCACAATCGGGGGATTGGCGCACCCACGATTTTCCCCTGATTTTAAGAGGAAAAAGGTGCGTGTTATATGCCGATAAATATTGTAATTGTTTGTGTATATCTGCTGCCTCTTCTACATGGGTTGTTTTGGGTGTGCTTTGATTTGGGTGCACACTATAAGTAACTGAAGTTGAAGCTATACCAATGTTGTGAACAAGTATGGTATATCCATGTAAAATGTTAACCTTGGTCCTGTATTTGTCTGGCATGATTTCTGTCGAGCAAACTTCTTGTTTGTCCAGTATGCGGCCACTTTCTTTCTTCTACAGGCCTCTTCATCAGTGCCCAGTAGTGCAGCTTATCAGTGCTCATCAGTGCCGCCTCATCAGTGCCGCCTCATCAGTGCACATCAGTACCACCTCATCAGTGCCCATCATTGCAGCCTCATCAGTGCCCATAGGTGCAGCCTCATTAGTGCCCACCAGTGCCCATCAGTGCAGCCTCATTAGTGCCCATCAGTACCCATCATTGCAGCCTCATTAGTGCCCATCAGTACCCATCATTGCAGCCTCATTAGTGCCCATCAGTACCCATCATTGCAGCCTCATCAGTGCCCATCAGTGCATCCTATCAGTGCCCATGAGTGCCACCTCATCAGTGCACATCAGTGAAGAAGAAAACTACTTATTTGCAAAATTTTATAACAGAAACTAAGAAAAACTTTTGGGGGTTTTTTCAAAAAAAAATTTGATTGTGTAGCAAAAAATAGAGAACCCAGTGGTGAATAAATACCACCAATAAAAGCTCCATCTGTCTCAAAAAATGATACATTTTTCATTTGAGTACAGTGTTGCATGACCACGCAATTGTGATTCAAAGTGTGACAGCTGTAAATTGGCCCGGGCTCTTCCAGCTTTATTTTGCACGGTACCATCTATTGCAGTTAGTACAAGCACCCACTTACTACCAGGGGCGGACTGACAACTCATGGGGCCCCCGGGCAATAAGAGATTATGGGGCCCCCGGGCAATAAGAGATTATGGGGCCCCCGGGCAATAAGAGATTATGGGGCCCCCAGGCAATCAGAGATTATGGGGCCACACAGTATACACACTCATAATATACACAGACATGTTTCTATTGGCTAAGAAGGTACTGGAGAGGTGGGGCAGCTATAATCTCTGGATTTTTAGACCAAAAGGATGTTGGTAAGGGACATTTCATAGACAGATGTAAAAAAAAAAAAAGAAAAAGATTTTTACATACTGTCCCTGGTTTTACTGAGGCTGGCAACCCTGATGGGGCCCCCTAGTGGCCCGGGACCCTCGGGCAGTGCCCGAGTTGGCGAATGGTCAGTCCGCCCCTGCTTACTACACAGGTCAAACATTGTTTCATTATCCACCTACAGACCTATGAACATTACACCTACCACAAGGTACCTGACAGTAACGATTGCTGGGAATACTGTACTCCTGAAACATGGATGTGCGCTTTCAGGAGTGCTTGAGTTTGCTGTAATTTCAGGTCTAGCTTGTTTCTCTTCCCTATCATCCCTGAACTTATTGTGGTTCTTTATCAGCCAAAGGACATTACACCTGAGTCCCATTCAGTTTCAGGAGCACCTGCAGTGACTGCTGTGGGAATGAATACTGAAAAGTTTTTGTCAGGCTTTATTCATTAAAACATTGTAACATTTTTGGTATAATGTATTTTTATTATATTTAATGTATGGCTCAAAATAGTTTTCTTAACATAAAGACCCTTTCTAATTTTCAGCAGCTGTGAAAGGATTTAACCCTTTTGCTGCCATTAATACTGTATATGTATACCCTCCACTACAGTCAGCTGCAGCACTCTGTCTTTCCCTTCGGTGCTCCTTCAGCGCAGAGTTGTAACTAGAACCTTCAGGGCCCCAGTGCAAGAAACCATGAAGAGCCCTCTTACCCCTAGCCGGGGCCCTTGGCAGAACACCAGAGCCTGGTCACAAGTGCGACCTTTGCGACCCTGGTAGTTCTGCCACTGGTGTCAGTAGTTTCTTTTTTACTTTATTTTTTATTTTTTTACCATTTTTTTTATTTTTTATTTTTTAAACAATTTTATTCTTTATCATCCTTTACAGTTTTTTAGGAGCCCCACTGGGGGGCTTTGGTGAAATATCAGGGCTTTAAGCAGACCTCTGACATTTCACCTGTGCAGCCTCAGCTGCACAGAATGAATAGACAAGAACTCTGTACAGAGCTTCCTGTTCATTCATCAACTAAAGCATAGTAAACAGTTTACTATGCCTCGGTTATGAATGAACAGAGTCAGTGATCAGTACAAATCATGGATTCTGTACATTAAGACTAGGAAAGGGACAGTAAATTACACATTTAGCAGCCCCTTCCCTGCTCTCCATCCTGACACATCCCTAACAGCAGTTGGCGGTAGAGGGGAGGAGGAAGCTAGCAGAGCTGCAGGGAGGAAGAGAGGGGCCAGAAGAGCACACAACGGGACAGGAGAGCAGGACAGCAGGGCAAGAAAGCATAGGGGAGCACACAGAGAGGCAGGACAGAACAGGAGAGCACACAGAGGGGCAGGAGGAGAGAACAGGAGAGCACACAGGGAGCAGGAAAGCACAGGAGCACACAGCGGGGCAGAAAAGAATAGGAGAGCACACAGAGGGGCAGGAAAGAACAGGAGAGCATACCGAGGGGCAGGAAAGAATAGGAGAGTGCATAGTGGGGCAGGAAAGCACACAGAAGGGCAGGGGAGCACAGGAGAGCACACAGTGGGGCAGGAAAGCACATGAGAGCACACATCAGGGCAGAAAAGCACAGGAGAGCATACAGAGGGGCAGGAGAGCATACAGAGGGGCAGGAGAGCACACATAGGGGCAGGAAAGCACAGGAGAGCACACAGAGGGGCAGGAAAGCACAGGAGAGCACACATAGGGGCAGGAAAGCACAGGAGAGCACACAGAGGGGCAGGAAAGCACAGGAGAGCACACAGAGGGGCAGGAAAGCACAGGAGAGCACACAGAGGGGCAGAAAAGCACATGAGTGCACACAGAGGGGCAGAAAAGCACATGAGTGCACACAGAGGGGCAGAAAAGCACATGAGTGCACACAGAGGGGCAGAAAAGCACAGGAGTGCACACAGAGGGGCAGAAAAGCACAGGAGTGCACACAGAGGGGCAGAAAAGCACAGGAGTGCACACAGAGGGGCAGAAAAGCACAGGAGTGCACACAGAGGGGCAGAAAAGCACAGGAGTGCACACAGAGGGGCAGAAAAGCACAGGAGTGCACATAGAGGGGCAGCAGGACCTGGATAGGAGGGAGTCAGGGGTGGCATGTAGAGCATGCTTTCAGCAATTGCAGGAGGAGATTGGTTTCTCTACATGCTGCCCTCGCCACTCATCCTATCCAGGTGTATAGGAGTGCTGCACAGGGTTGCAACCTCTGCGACCCCTCTGGTTACCCTCCCAGTTCAGCATTATTACAAATAATGCATGTTGCAATGCAATGTTAATCCTGCATTGTACATACTGGAGGCCCGGCCCTGCTCAGAGGAGGCTGTGAACTGGAAAGACTCAAGGAATATGGTAGTCCAGCATCCCTAGTCTGAAGGAGCAGTTAACACTTGCAATGTGGGGGGGCCTCATCTAAATCTAATTCCTAGAGGAGGTTTTTTGTAGTTGACCGGGAGCAGCACAGTGGTGCAGTGGATAGCACCATCACCTAGCAGTAAGAAGGGTCGCTGGTTCAAATCCCAACCACGACACTACATGCCTGGAGTTTGCATGTTATCCCTGTGCCTGCCTGTGTGGGTTTCCTCCCACACTTCAAAGACATGCAGGTGGTTAATTGGCTTCTGTCCAAAATTGACCCTAGTATATGAATGGGGACCTTGGATTGTGAGCACCTTGAGGGTAGGGACCTATGTGAGTGTGCAATGTACAGGGATAGGGACGATTGTAGACACTCACTCAGGTTGAACTGGATGGACTGGTGTCTTTATTCAACCTTGCTAACTATGTAATAAGAAGGGGCGACAGCACAGCCTGGGATTTCAGCAGAGGCAGAGTTATCTGTCAATTGTTCCTGCCTTTGGTTCCATTTGTATGAGTAATCACACACTGCACCTTCCAGTGATTGGAAGCATCTGGAATTGACAGATGCGGGTGAATAGTTGTGGCTGCTGAACCCATATACTGTATCCAGCCACAGCTGGCTGTGCAAACAGTCATAAATAGCTGTGGCCAGCCTGTCATTGCATCGGTGGCTGCAGCTATCTGCAAACATCTAATGCCACGTACACACGATCGGATTATCCGGTGGACTTGTGTGGACCCACCCCTTATGATGTCACAGTCCCAGCCTCCTCCAGGACTGTGACATCATAAGTGTGTGGGCAAGTCTGGTGCCTTGTCCACTGGACCTAGTCCGCAAAAAAAGTACGGTCGTGGGTGGGCAGGTCCGCTCATTCTGAAAATATGGCGGACCGCCGCTGCAAAGTCCGGAGGGTTGTCTGCCGGATAGTCTGAACGTGTGTATGAACAGTTTCAGCTGCATTAATTCAGATTCCTGCTGCTAGAAGGTTCATCTTGTTTAATTTCATGCAATTGGAACCTTAAAGCAGTGTAAACCCAAAAGCAAACATTTATTATATTTCAGATTACCAATCCTTAGATGTGATGTCTGCATTAGTTCTCCTTTTTTTTAGGCTTTCTTTCTTCTATTTTCATCTAGTGATAAAGCCAGTAGTTTGAAACTTTTTCACAAGGTCAAACTCTCCAGCAGAATGTATCAGTTTACATGGATGAGACAAACCATTTAACAATGGCATGGTTAATTAAAATGATCAGCTTTTATTTATACATGCAAAAGCTTTATCCCAACAGGAAAAAAAAGACTGTTTGCTGCAACTGATTAAAAAGTGTGAGCTGGAGTTTGGCTTTAATTTGTTAGTCCATCTAAATCTGCTAATACATTTAACACTCCCCTCCCCACCAGGTTGACAATTCTGCTGCCTGCTGTGCCTCCTCTTGTCATTCCTCCAGGGCTGTGTCTCACTAATACTGGAGGTGGGTTACTGGCCAGATTACTAGGTGAAAACAGAGGGGTAAAGCCAAAGAAAAGGAAACAAATGCAGCCACCACATCTAATGATTGGTAAGCGGTTTTGGGTTGAATGCCGCTTTAATAGGCTTACTCTAGAGTGGTTTTGAATGAGTTCAGGAATAGACAGAGTGGGAAGGTAATTGATAAAGTCATAAATTTAGCCACATAGAGGATGTGACTGTCCCTCCCTCACACCCACACACCCAACTTAACTGCTTTCATTAGTATGAGAAACTTGCTGCATGATTTTACTGACTGTGCATTATGTTTCCGGGCAATCGGGCAATACGCTGCATGTTTTTCTGTGCCCGCTCACATATTCAGAGTCATTTTATGTATATGTAAACCTAATCGCTATGTAGCCATGGGGTTGCAGCTAGTAACAAACAATCCGCCAAATCACCCCACTGCCAGACTTCATACATCACATCCAGAGACAATGAGCAGTCTTTTGCAAGCTTTGTTATTGTTGTTTTATTGGGGGGTACAACTTGGATAGGGATAGGAATATGAGCTGCCCATAGGATAAGTCTTTGCCATCATATTTAAAGCGGAGTTCCACACAAAAATGGAACTTCCACTTTTTGGAACCCATCCCCCCCCCCCCCCCCGTGTCACATTTGGCAACTTTCAGGGCAGAGGGGGGTGCACCCACTTCCGTGCATAGACTTCCACGGGGAGGTCTACGCCACTTCCTGTCACCCCCCCCCCCCCCCCCCCCCCGCTGTCTGTTGGGAGACATACAGGTCCCAGAGACAGCAGGGACCATTCGGATTGCGCAGCCCGATTCGAGCATGCGCAGTAGGGAACCAGGAAGTGAAGCCGCAAGGCTTTGTATAAAAAGTGAAGTAGCGCTACTTAAACCAATCTAGTAAACAGGTGGATAAATATCTGCCCATTTATCAACAAGGGATATAGGTATCCATAAACAGTGATAAGTAAGTGCAAAGAAATATTACAGTGGAGTTCCACCCTAAAGTGGGACTTCCGCTCTTCGGAACCCCCCCCCCCCCCCTCCGGTGTCACAGTTGGTACCTTTCAGGGGGGAGGGGGTGCAGATACCTGTCTAAGACAGGTATTTGCACCCACTTCCGGGCATAGATTTCCATGGGAGTCTATGCCTCTTCCTGTCCCGCCGCGCTGTCTGTTGGGACACACACAGTAGGGAACCGGGAAGTGAAGCCGCAACGCTTCACTTTCTGATTCCCTCACCGAGAATGGCGACGGCAGCAGCCAAGAGCCGAAACGATCGATGGGCCTCGGCTGCCGACATCGCTGGACCCCGGGAAATGTAAGTGTCCATTTATTAAAAGTCAGCAGCTGTAGTATTTGTAGCTGCTGGCTTTTAATAATTTTTTTTCGGATGGACTCCCTCTTTAATAATAATCCCACAACACGTGATCTAATTCAAATTAAAAATGCAAATAAAGCTGATGTGAGAGAGAAAAAAAAGGGAATCGTATAGTTCAAGAAAAAAAGGGCTCAAGAGCTGCGCCACAGACACTATTGACTAACCAAATTAATAATATATAATCATAAATAAATTATATATATAAAATTAATTTAAATAATATATAAATGACTGTGAATCATCAACTTATTCACATTAATAAATAAATTACTTAGGAATGACTTTAAAGCAACAGTTCATCAACACAGAAGAGAAAAAACAAGGCTTGTAGAATTAAATCCTTTGTAAGGGCTCTTATCAGGACACTATGGTGAATCTACACAAAACAGCAAGCAAGTGGATGCACTTACCAGATAGCAACACAAATAGATCCTTATTAGTAGACCATCTGTGTCATTATTCATACACCAAAAGCTCATGGATCAGCCTTCCCCGTATGCAGCGGCGTCACTTGAAACTCCCAAGATCAGCAATCCCAAATCGATAATAGCACTTCATATTTTTTGCACATTTGGAACAGCTCACTGAGATACAGCATGTATCCTGGCTAGGCAAAAAATATTAAGTGCTATTATCGATTTGGGATTGCTGATCTTGGGAGTTTCAAGTGGCGCCGCTGTATACGGGGAAGGCTGATCCATGAGCTTTTGGTGTATGAATAATGACACAGATGGTCTACTAATAAGGCTCTATTTGTGTTGCAATCTGGTAAGTGCATCCACTTCTCGGTGATGGGCACTTGCTTGCTGTTTTCTGTGGACTCACCGTAGTGTCCTGATAAGATCGCAGGGACTGGGCAGAGCAGAGATACACATAACATAGAGTGTACTCAGCTCTTCTCAGCTCCGCTCACAGTCCCAATGGCAGGACTGGGCATGACTGTGAGCGGAGCCGAGAAGAGCCGAGTATACTTGGCTATGTGTATCTTGGCCGCGATCGCTCCACTCCGCTCACAGTCAGCGGAGATCGGCAGGTAATCGGTGGGGATCGGCGTATAACACGCACCCACGATTTTCCCCTGATTTTAAGGGGAAAATGTGTGGGTTATACGCCGATAAATACGGTATATGATTCCCTTTGTTGGACTTCCACACCAGCTCTTTTCCCCCTCACTCCCATTTGTCTTTATAGAAAAAGAGTGATATTGTTGCAAGACTATTTGGAGTCAGTACTCTGGTTTCTATTTATTTTTTCTATTTGACTTTTATGATCCTCGTTTTTGGATGATATGCCAATATTTGCACAAGGCACTGCACTTGTGAATTTTTAGAGCGTTGGTTCACTATTTGTTGCTCCTTTATTGGACTATTCATATCATATATATATATATTATTATTATTTTTTTTTCCTTGGATTGCTCATGTTCTGTGGACTATATTTTTTCCAATATTGCACTTTATATTTCATCAATATTGCACTTTATTCAAATTGAAAATTATTATTTTTTTTCTCTGACAACAGGATTTTTTGCATTTTTATTTTGATTTAGATCACGTGTTTTGGGAATATTATTAATATTTCTTTGAACTTATCACTGTTTATCGATATGTATATCCCTTGTTGATAATTGGTCAGTTATTTATTCACCTGTTTACTAGATTGGTTTAACTATATATAGTTTTTATGGGTGTTGGTAACACTTTAGAAGTTCAGCTGCTTTTTAATTCCATTTAGCTCTTTATCTATTTATTTGTATATATATCTCATAGTCAGCACAGATTGCTTTGTTAGTGCATTAGTACACACCTTTTGATAAGCCGCAAGGCTTCACTTCCTGATTCCCTTATCAAAGATGGCGGTGGCAGCACTGAGGGGCGGTTTGGCCTCGGGTGCCGACATTGCGGGCGCCCTGGACAGGTAAGGGTCCTTATTTTAAAAGTGCAGTATTTGTAGCTGCTGACTTTTAAAAAATAATAATTTCGGCTGACCTCTTTAAGGATTTAGTACACTTTGGTAGAATTAGAGCCAGAAGCTAAAATGTGCATAGTAAATTAGATATGAATCTCCTCCTGCGTCTCCATGCAGACTGTTGCTCCTTCTGCAGCTTAACCCCGGCAGACTATTCCATCTAAGAGTTCTTTAACCATCCGACCGTGTGGTGTCAGAGACATCACTAATGACCGTGTAAATGTTCTTAGATCTCTTTCACCTCCTGCCCATAACGTGTTTCCTCCTGTAACTTGGTTCCTCCAGTACAAACTGGAACATCCTCTTATATGGAATAGTAGGGGCGCACTCTGAATAAGCTTCCCTACTGTGGCTCTGGTTACTCGCTGCCAGTAGGCTTGAGGCCTGCAGAACCTCTCCCTGGAGGCCTGGGTAAAAAGCATATCTTCTAGGAAATATGGACTACTTTTCCCAGCCAGCCCAACTTGCAAATCATGAGCCCGCATGCAGCTTCATCTTGACACAAGATCCCCACAGTCTCTTTTCTGATTCAGGACTTCCCATCATCCACCGTGTGTTTGATGAAGACTCCACTAGTGACCGTGTACTAGCAGAGTTTCCTTCACAGATTCCTTGGCACCTCCAGCCCCACTGTGGTAACACTCACCGACCTTCCAACAGCTCTTCCATGAGTCCTTGATGAGGAAGTTTAACTGGACCATGCATACCGACAGTTTCTCCTGCCCCTATGCTCCAGAATTTCCCTGCCATCCGACCGTGTGGTGGCAGAGACATTGCCAATGACTGGGTAGAGGCAATGTTCCCTCACAGCTCTCATGTTCTCATCCTTCTCCTGTGATTGGCGCACCCACCCTCAGATGGGGATGGCCTCCTGCTACTGTCTAACATGCCATTCCTTACTTCACCCAGCCGACTCTGTCCCCAGTGGCATATCACCTCAGCTTATATATGAGGCCTGCCCCCGGCCAATCTCGATTGGGGATTGGTCAGGGCTCACACACAAGCTGCCTGCCACTCCAGTTCCAGGCCCAGCCCCTTATCTAGAACATTCTCCTCAGAACTGAAGTGCAGGTGGTCACACCCACTGCTACTCTGACCACTCCCAGCCCCCAGATCAAAACAGACAGGCCTAGCGCCCAGCATAAGCCTGCATAAATGTACCTGTGCTGGATAACCTAGTAAAAATACCTTACTAGCACCTACCTACTGGTAGAGGGTGCTTCAGCTAAAATCTCCTTTGAAGCTTTAACCTGCTAATGTGAGTTCAAAAGTCAGCTCAAAGCACACACCAGAAAAAAGAACACCACATTTCCCTATAGCTCCCTCCCTCCCCTCTAGCACATGTAAGGGATTTCTTTTTGGGCTTAAGTCCACTGTCTGGATCCCTCACTGCTTCTGCGTCCTACTACGGGGACTGCTACTTATCCCTCACCATCCAAACCCCTAACTTCCCCTCACAATGATGTCATTCCTCTTCTGGATTCTGAGAGGACCCCATCACTAGCCAATAGGAAGTGTCCACGTGTGGACACCCAAGGAAGGACCCTGCCAGAAAAAAACTAAAGAGAAGTGAAGGATCAGGACCTAAAAATCATATAATTGCGGGTAAGTAGAAAGGATATTTAGAATTTTTTTTTGGATGGTCATTGGGGTTGATGTATTAAAACTGGAGAGTGCAAAATCTGGTGCAGTTCTGCATAGAAACCAATCAGCTTCCAGGTTTTATTGTCAAACCCTAATTGAATGAACTGAAATTTGAAGCTGATTGGCTAGCAATAACATGCAGAACTGCACAAGATTTTGCACTCTTCAATTTTTGTAATTAGTAAGTAAACATTGCTCAACATTTATTCAACGGTTATCCTGGTTCACACTTTTCTGGTATGATAACACACATCAACAAGCACTGTGTTAAAGCGGAGGTCCACCCTAAAGTGGACCTCCGCTCATCGGAACCCTCCCCCCCTCCGGCGCCACAATTGGCACCTTTCAGGGGGGAGGGGGGTGCAGATACCTGTACAGTACAGGTATTCTGCACCCACTTCCGGGATAGCTCTCTCCGATTACGCCCCCTGAGATAGCTCTCTCAGATTACGCCCCTTTCCGCAAGTGCCCGCCCCTTTCCGCAAGTGCCCCGCTGCCTGCTGGGAAACACACAGATCCCAGAGGCAGCGGGGACCGTCCTTATTGCGCAGCGCGATTCGCGCATGCGCAGTAGGGAACCGGGAAATGAAGCCGAAAGGCTCCATTTCCTGATTCCCATACCCAAGATGGCGGCGGCAGCACCCAACAGACGATCTAGAGATCGGCTTCGGGTGCCGACATCGCGGGCGCGCTGGACAGGTGAGTGTCACTATTTTAAAAGTCAGCAGCTGCAGTATTTGTAGCTGCTGGCTTTTAAAAAAAAAAAAAAAAAAACGCGGAGTCCCGGCGGACTCCCGCTTTAAGGCAGCCTGTTTAGTTTTTAATTGGCTGCCAATGCATCCCATTACAGAACAAACTGTACATAATGTGCTGCCATGTGCACCAGTGTTTTACCTTATGCCCTGTACACGCGGTCGGACTTTCCGATGACAAAATCCGTTGGATTTTTTCTGATGACAAAATCCGTCAGATTTTTTCTGATGGATTTTGGACGAAACTTGTCTTGTATACACACGGTCGCACAAAGTTGATGGAAAATCTGATTGTTCAGAACACGGTGACGTAGAACACATACAACCGGACTATAAAGAGGCCAGTAGCCAATAGCTTTTGTCTCGTAATTTATTCTGAGCATGTGTGGCACTTTGTCCGTCAGAATTGTCTACACACTATCGGAATTTAAATGTTTGCATTCTGTTGTCGGAAAATTTGAGATCCAGCTCTCAAACTTTGTGTGTTGGAACTTTGTGTGATGGAAAAAGTCTGATGGAGCCCACACACGATCGGATTTTCTGACAACACGATCCGATCGCACATTTCCATCGGAAAGTCCAACCGTGTGTACAGGGCATTAGTGTGTTGGGGTGCAATCATGACATTATCAGCCCTTCTCTACACCTCATCCAATTGGAGAATACATTGTATTCATTAAAAAAAACATATTTGAATAGCGGTGGTGGTGAGAGAGTGAATCCCTTTGATTAGTGTGCAGCGGGGTAGCCGATCGGCATAGGACATGGAAGACAGCGGTCACTCCAGTATCTCCGACTACTACAGTCATTATCAACTTCCACAGTGGTCCTTCAGGTATGAAATGATAAAGAATAATGTGCTCCAAGGCACCAAAAGTATTGACCTCCATCCCAAATTTTAGACAAAGAGAAAGAAAAGTGCCCAGCGGGACTTTAAATGAGGTCAATCACTGTATAAAGTAAACACGTAGGATATAAAACAGTGTTGCTTTTATGGGTTCCAACAAAAAAAGGGGGAATTTGAGTGAGAGATGTATACCAAGAAGCAGTCTTGACAAAACATTTTATTATACCATGTAAAATCGTGTATAACATATTGAATACGGCAAAAAAGCATTTACAGAATCGCATACACGCAGAGTATGCTGAAAATTGCATATAAATATTGACAGCATGGTAATAAGCATAATAAAGTAAAAACAAGTCCTGCACAACGTGGGCCACTGGAAGGGCTGAATGATGTTAAAAAGTCTAGAGTAAAACAAAGCAAGAGGCTTAAAATCATCTGTATGTACATCATGCATCTGTGTAAGCCCGACGCGTTTTGTTGGGGTATATCAATTCTTCAGGGGCGGATGCAATGATGATCTATAAAGAAACATAACTATATGGTATAATATTGTAACTGAGTAATAGGAATAGATCATGTGTAAGGGACAGGATTCACAACAAAGTGCACTTTGTTCTTCTTTCTTCAGTTCCTTCACTATTTCACTCAGCATATCATTTTCTTCTTCTTTTCTACATCTTTCTTTCCCTTTTTTTTTTTCTCTTTCTTTTTCTTGTGCAATAAATAATCTTCACAGATCCACATCCAACTTGAAGAAATATGAAGCAATCCCATCATTAATGAAAAAACACATAGCATTCTCCACCTTCAGTGTTAGAAACCACCATCGGGACTCACTAAATCACTCACCAGAGATAATGGCTGATGTTATATCAGCAAATGCGCCTTTGTATAAATATTTAGCTGTCACAATGGCACAGGAGATCTTTTCTCGAATACTCCTCCAACCCAGAAACCACCATCATATTCTGAAATGGGTTATTAAAAAGGAAGATGGGAACTCATAGTGTGAAACCATTAAAAGCATGTTCATTTAGTACAGCAACTTCACCCACTTACACATTTCCGACTTGTAAAACGCTACAGTAAACCTTTTTCCAGCCCGACCCAGGCCACATGCACTGAACACGAGCTCAGACACGGTTTGCATGGTAACGTCACATCAAACCTCGCCCTACGCATTTCATCGGCTTATGTCCTCCAGGGATGGATTCCCCCCCCCCCCCCCGAGGAAGTCAGTCCTTTGTTAAAAAAACAAAACTGCATTTTTGCCTGCACATGATTAGATGAAGGAAATCAGCAGAGCTTAACCACATTTACTAAGCTCTGGAGAAAATGAATGCAACTAGACTTGCAGAGTAGACAGGGGTTTATTTACTAAAGGTACATCCACTTTGCAATCCAAGTTCACTTGGAAGTGCAGTCACTGTAGATCTGAGGAGAAGATGTGAAATGAGGGGAAGCTCTGCTGATTTTATCATCCAATCATGTACAAGGAAAAATGCAGTTTTTTTTCCTTGCATGTCCCCCTCAGATCCACAGCGATGACACTTCCAAGTGCGTTTCCAAGTGCACTTGCATTGAAAAGTGGATTTGCCTTTAGTAAATAACCTCTATGTTGTTACAATGTATTCAGACTATTTTTTTATGTGCAATATATTCAATTGTCTTTGCTCTGCAGGTAAAGTTTAGAATTTTTACGAATGAGGATAAAAGGTTTCTGTTTCAATAAAAATTGTTTCTATTTAGTCCTATATTTACTCTAATTTAACCACAATCAGCCATATTTAGAATGTATGTTAATCTTGAAAATTCTAAAATGTTATAATTATAAAATTATAAAAACATGTTATATCTGTTCAATTAGTGCAAAAAAAAAATGTGTGCCTTGTCCCCCCCCCCCCCCCCCGTTATGTCATCTAGGGACAGGAAAGCTGCAACCTATAAACCCTTCTACACACGGTCGGACATTCCGGCAGGTGCAGTCTGTTTTCTCCCCAGTGGGTGGTGCTTACCTCTGTTGGAGAGGAAGTCAGGAGCAACAAGGTTCCTCTGTTTTTTTGGGTCACTGGGGGAGCTATCCTATTGGATGCTGCCCCCTCATGTCACTCAAGCAGCCATCTTTGGTCAGGCAGAGGCTACATAAGGCCCTGACTCCTGGGCTTGGCATATTTGATGGGACACTTTCTGGACCTGGAAAAGGGGTCCTTCTGCTAATTCTAAGGGCTAAAAAATGGCTGCAGGGACAGAAGCCAGCCAGCACAATAGAGATAGTGCTGCAGTTGCAAATTTGAAAATGTGGTAGACTGCGCCCTTAAAGAGGAAGTAAACCCTGATGGGTTTACTTCCTCTTTCATTCCCTGCAAAGGTAAAGCATAATGGACTACTATGCATCGCATCCATCTTCTATGGCGCATCCATCTTCTCGGTGGGTCATACTGCTCCGCCACTGTCATTTGGAGAAGCCACGATGACGTCACTCGCGCGCATGCACACGGGAGCCGCCACGCGCGCCATATCGCCGTTGACGGGTGCCGCGCTCAGTGCGCCTGCGCACCGCTGTCTACGGCGCATGCGCTGTAGACAGCGGTGCCTGTCTTTCGGCAAATATCTCCTAAACCGTGTAGGTTTAGGAGATATTTCTTGGACCTATAGGTAAGCCTTAATCTAGGCTTACCTGTAGGTCAAAGTGTGTTGTAAGGGTTTACAACCACTTTAAGACCAAGGGCACTCACCAACAAAAAGGGGCCCCAAGTGCCTGGCTTAAGCAGCATCCATGATCTTTGGCTTCAATAATTTGTAAGTTATTGACCTGAAACAAGCATGCTAAAGTCCTTGTCTTTATCCTGCTTGGGTTAGTTGCTCCAGAGGTTTGAACCCAGACAACTAGCATTGGCAGAATGTCAAGGCAGCCTTTTTGTTTCCCTTTTGGGGCCTCTCACCCCAGCGCAGCAATGTACAGTAATGCACATTGTGTTGGTGCACCATGGTACCATTTGTGAATGCAAACCAACACTCCCTAGAAGTGTAAATCCTGTGCATTGTGCTGCAGAAAAATGCAGCCTGCACCATTTTTACATGCTTTGTGTTGCATTTCAGGCTATTCATTATAAATAGACTGTTTATTGCAATGCAACACATGACAAGACAACATGTGTGTTGCAGCATAAAGTATTGTGTTGTTAATTAGTCCTTAAATTAAGCATCTAATAGGCTGCCATTGCTGATCTCCTACTTAAAATGCCTTGTTCATTCTGACCTAAGACCCCTTTCACACTGGGGCATTTTTCAGGCGTTTTTCAAGCGCTTTAGCGTTAAAAAAAGCGCTTGTAAAGTGCTTGAAAGAAGCCTCATCTGCAATCCCAATGTGAAAGCCCAAGTGCTTTAAGAGCCCTTTCACAATGTCAGCGCCCGAAAAACGCTCGTAAGGTGCAGCTTAAACTAGCAGTAATCTACCAGTGTTTTTCGAGCGCTATTGGGGAGCTTTTAACCCCTGCTAGTGGCCAAATAAAGGGTTAAAAGCGCCCACAAAACGCTGCTGCCAAAAGCGTTTTTTAGGTGCTTCCCATTGATTTCAATGGGAAGGGGTGCTTTAGGAGCGCTGTATTCACCGCTCCAAAAGCGCTGCAAAGAAGCTGCTTGCAGGCCTTTTTTTGACGCCCCGCCAGCGCAGTGGCTCCGTGTGAAAGCACTTGGGCTTTTACATTGGGATTGCAGTTGCGCTTTTTTTAACGTAAAGTGTCTGAAAAACGCCCCAGTGTGAAAGGGATCTCAATGTGAAAGCACTTGGGCTTTCACATTGGGATTGCAGTTGCGGCTTCTTTCAAGCGCTTTACAGGTGCTTTTTTTAACGCTAAAGCGCCTGAAAAACGCCTGAAAAACGCCCCAGTGTGAAAGGGGTCTAATGGATTAAATTAAATGAAATTAAATGAATACTGACCTTGAAGGGACAAGTAAATTAAAAAAGTTAAGTCAGAACCCCTGATCTGCATACTTGTTTGTGGTCTGTTCCTCAAAAATCACTAAAATTACTTAAAGGGTAACTCCATGTATACCATTACAACACAAGTCGTACTGTAATTGAATGTTATTAAAAATGACCTTTTCTTTTCAGTCTGCAACTCTGTAGTTTTCTGTAAAATGCAATACAATATGGCTACCTGGAGGTGTTCTGTACACAGATGGTATATAGAACACCCCCTAGAAACATCATTTCCTGCTTGTTTGGTTGGCTTTCTGATTTTCTGCCCTAAGATACAAGTCAAATTTGGAGCATCCCCTGCAACAAAAATGTAATTTTGGGTGTGATACTCTTGAAAGGGAAATCAGACCTTGCAGCTTTCCTCATTAGAGCCCTGCAGGTGCAGCAGCTGATTTACAATATACTGAAAATAGATTTAGGGGGTACATACTCTTTAATGCTAAGTAAACCATTCAGACTTCCCGGCAGTGATTACACTAAGGGCAGTGAGGGGTAGATGTATGTGGAAAGGAATTATGATAACTGAGGATGAGAAGTAGTAGTAAAGAGTTGGGTAGTCAGGTTATGATAACATTGTAGGATATTACATTGTTCTGTTCTATTTCATCCTTTTCCATGTTTCTTTTCTTTTTCAGGGAACTCCTGTACAGTGCAGATCGAAAAGGAGAATGATTTTGTACCATTTGGAGAAATAGCTCTTCTGAATTGCACCAGTAACTGTACAAACCTGTCTTGGGAAACCAGACTGGCTAAAGTAAGATTTTCTAAGGACAAGACAATCAACTTCTCATGGGTTGAAGTCAGAGTTAGTGAGTGGGAAGACTCACCTATACAATGTCTGGCAACCGATGACGACAATGACGTGGCCAGAGTGATACCTTATGGTATGTTCTTCTTATAGATGTTATCATGTAATCAACATGCTACTTCAGTTCAAATATAGGAAAAAAAGTTCCAACGCGTAAGTCAAAATTCAGTTTGCAAAAAAAAAAACAAAAAGGTTTATTCATTCACATGTAAACATTGGTTAAAAAAGAAAATCGAATTCTCTCAATTCCTTTTTGAAAATCATTTTAAACCCCACAGTATTTCAGATAGTCATAACATCCAAAATGTGTTATTTCTTGAAGGGTTAGACCTGGGTCTATCATGTATTCATATAGAAATATATAGTCAATATAGTCATATAGCCAAAAATGTAAGTGCTAACATGAGATATACATATATATATATATACACATACACAGTATCTCACAAAAGTGAATACACCCCTCACATTTTTTGGAAATATTTTATTCTATCTTTTCATGTGACAACACTGAAGAAATTACACTTTGCTACTCAAAATAACTCAACACACACACATTAATGTCTAAACCGCTGACACCAAAAGTGAGTACACCCCTAAGTGAAAATGTCCAAATTGGGCCCAATCAGCCATTTTCCCTCCCTGGTGTCATGTGACTCATTAGTGTTACAAGGTCTCAGGTGTGAATGGGGAGCAGGTGTGTTAAATTTGGTGTTATCGCTCTCACTCTCTCTCATACTGGTCACTGGAAGTTCAACGTGGAGGATCTGAAAAAAATCCTTGTTGCGCTACATGAAGATGGCCTAGACCTTGAAACTGAGTTGCAGCGTGGTAGCCAAGACCATACAGCGGTTTAATAGGACAGGTTCTACTCAGAACAAGCCTCGCCATGGTCGACCAAAGAAGTTACGTGCAAGTGTTCAGCATCATATCCAAAGGTTGTCTTTGGGAAATAGACGTATGAGTGCTGCCAGCATTGCTGCAGAGGTTGAAGGGGTGGGGGGGGGGTCAGCCTGTCAATGCTCAGACCATACGCCACACACTGAATCAAATTGGTCTGCATGGTTGTTGTCCCAGAAGGAAGCCTCTTCTAAAGATAATGCACCAGAAAGCCCGCAAACAGTTTGCTGAAGACAAGCAGACTAAGACATGGATTATTGGAACCATGTCCTGTGGTGTAATGAGACCAAGATAAAATTATTTGGTTCAGATGGTGTCAAGCATGTGTGGCGGCAACCAGGTGAGGAGTACAAAGACAAGTGTGTCTTGCCTAATGTCAAGCATGGTGGTGGGAGTGTCATGGTCTGGGGCTGCATGAGTGCTGCCGGCACTGGGGAGCTACAGTTCATTGAGGGAACCATGAATGACAACATGTACTGTGACATGCCGAAGCAGAGCATAATCCTCTCTGTTGGGCCACAGGGCAGTATTCCTACATTATAAGGACCTCAAACACACCTACAAGGTAACCACTGCCTTGCTTAAGAAGCTGAGGGTAAAGGTGATGGACTGGCCAAGCATGTCTCCAGACCAAAACCCTATTGAGCATCTGTGGGGCATCCTCAAATGGAAGGTGGAGTAACGCAAGATCTCTAACATCCACCAGCTCCATGATGTCGTCATGGAGGAGTGGAAGAGGAATCTAGTGGCAACCTGTGAAGCTCTGGTGAACTCCATGCCCAAGACAGTTAAAGGGGAGGGCCACCCTGAAAAACAAAAAAATGTTAAAAATTACAAAAAATCTAAAAAAAAAAAAATGAAAAAAAAATTTTTTTTTTACTTACCAGAAATGCCTGTTGCTAGGCACTTTCTCCTAATCTTCCTCTTCCTCCTCCGCGGAGATCTTCTGTCTTCTGTCTTCGTCGCGGCGTCTTCTGGGTAATGAGTCGCGCTGTGTTCTGGGAACTGTGTGTTCCAGAACACAGCGCGTCCCATTCAGAAAGCGCTGCGGGACTCGCGCATGCGCAGTAGGAAACGGGCAGTGAAGCCATAAGGCTCCGCTGCCTGTTTCCCTTACAAGGGATGGCGGCGCCGGGACCCGAGAGCCGAGGGACGAGTCGGCCTCGGGCGGCCGACATCGCGGGCGCCCTGGACAGGTGAGTGTGTTTATTAAGTCAGCAGCTGCAGTGTTTGCAGCTGCTGACTTTTTTTTTTTTTTTTTTTTTTTATAACCGGCCCTCCACTTTAAGGCAGTGCTCGAAAATAATGGTTGCCACACAAAATATTGCCATTTTGGGCCCAATTTGGACATTTTCACTTAGGAGTCTACTCACTTTTGTTGCCAGCGGTTTAGACATTAATGGCTGTGTGTTGATTTATTTTGAGGGGACTGAAAATTTGCACGGTTATACAAGCTGTACACTTACCAATTTACACTGTAGCAAAGTGTAATTTCTTCAGTGTTGTCACATGATTGTCCACAAGGTTCAGGAGTCCGTCTATGGGAATGTTGGACCATTCTTCCAGAAGCGCATTTGTGAGGTCAGGAATTGATGTTGGGCAAGAAGGCCTGGCTCGGTTTGAGGTCAGGATTGTACAGGCCAGTCAAGTTCCTCTACCCCAAACTCCCTCATTCGTGTCTTTATGGACCTTGCTTTGTGCACTGGTCCAAATCATTTGGTGGTTTTTCAGGGGTTGGCGTCCCAATACTTTTGTCAATACAGTGTGTATATATATATATATATATATATATATATATATATATATATATATATATATATATATATAGCGATACCCTCACTTAAGAGGGCCGCAAGTTTGGTTTGGGTCCTGAGCACAGCTCCGCCAACCCCCCGGCAATCTGCTCTACCCACTTTGGCACAGTTAGTAACTAGCAATACACATTAAATCACTTATACTCTAAGTATGTGTGTGTGCGTGGGTGGATAACTCAAGCTCATAGACAATCTTTGAAAGTATATAACTGACTTTACTTGGTGTTTTTTATAAAAGGAATAACATGAATCAAACATTTGGATTGCAACACATAAGCAGGTCCCTGCAGTAACCAGTAATCAAAATGAACAGAGTAATCAGCATAATAAAGTATTGCTATGCAACTCTAACGCTGCCCTTTTTCAGCTACTTCCCCGCATGGGTAAACTAACATCCAGCACTATCTACCTATGCAGTCAGGCCTGACTGATCTAAATGGAAGTCCAGTAAAACAATATTCGCTAGCAATCTTTCGGTGGTGCACTTGAAGAACAACTTTGTAATCCAAACGAATAATAAAGATAAAGCATCTGTCTTTAAACAGCTCTCACCACTCGGACAAGTCCAAGTCCGGTTTCTCTGCCTTTTCGTCTAGGAACAGGAATCCACGACCTCCCAGTCTTCAATCCTTCTGGTGTACTGCAGCAAAGATGAGAAAATGTCTCTCAGGTGCAACTAAGCTGGCAGAGAGCTCTTTGGAAAAGAGCACAAGGCCCAGGCTTCAGGCCTTGTGCTTTCAGCAGTTCAGCACAGACCTCCTCTTGCTAGGAGAGAGGGGGGTGTCCAAAAAGAGCGAACTAGGCCTCTCCCCCTCCTTATATTTCCTCCCCCATAAGTCTCTGGGGCATAACTCAAAGCATCCTGGGAACCAGCGGGGTTCTGGGAACAGTAGTTTTATAGTTCTTAAAGAGACCCCGCTACACACTCCCCCCACTTAAACTCTTTGGTCCCCAAAGATAAACTTTTAACACATATCCTGTACCAATTTTGAAAGTGCTGAGTATGATGTTGGTACAGGGAATTTCCACCAGAACTCAGAGGTGGGATTCCCTGTCCCACAGGTCACACTGACATGAGTGGCCTGCCTAACTGTGCCAGAGAGTGAGCTGGGGTTGCCCTCCACCAAATGGTCAGTGGAAGGATTAGAGCGTTCAGCACTTCTTCTAGCAGTCACAACAGAGTCCTCAGAGCTCTCTCCCATTTGAGAGTAGGTTAGCTTCTTGGGGGGTCTCACAACTCGGCGAGCTCTCTGTTCTCTTGGGACTTCAGGCTCTGGTGCCACAGGCTCTACTTCAGGAACACATTCTGACAGCATCACTGGTTCTGGAACATCAGTTCCTTTCTCTTCTGAGTAAATGCTAGGGATATCTTCCCAGCCTTCAGGCACACCACTAGATGGAATGAACTCTGTAGCTTCTGGGTTCAGTGTCCCATCCTGTGTATCCTCAGTAGGTGGGAGATCTATGGCAGAATTTCCTGGAGTTGATGAAGGCCACAGCCACTCAAGCTCTCCTCTTCCACCTTCACCTTGTTGGGAATCTTGTCCATCTCTAACCCGGGAGGTCTGAGACCGAGTGCTAGGTCCTGGGGTATCCAGAATGGAAACAGATTCAGGTGGATCTCTCACTGGAGGTATTCTGACTGCTTCAGTAAGCGGGAGCAAATGATTCCTGTGCCAAGTTTTCAAGGGCCCCACTTTCCCCTCTGGTTTTAGCTTATACACAGGCAATCCAGGTAGCTTTCTGCAAATGACATAGGGCTCCGATCTCCATCTATCAGCAAGCTTGTGCTTCCCAGGGATCCCCAGATTGCGTAGCAGTACATGGTCCCCAGGCTGCAGGTCTTGCACTCGAACCTTCAGATCGAAGTTCCTCTTGTTGCGGGCTCCCCTTTGGTCCGAGGCCGCCTGAGCTCGTTCATGGGCCACTTTCAAATTGTGTCTAAGTCGGTCCACATATCCCTTGTGGGAGGTAGCAGAGGCATGGTCTAGGGAAATGCCAAAGGCCAGATCCACCGGCAATCTTCCTTCTCTCCCAAACATGAGCCGGTAGGGGGAGTAACCCGTCACATCACTTGTGGTGCAGTTGTAAGCGTGCACCAGAGCTGATATGTGTTGGCTCCAGTGTTGCTTCTTCTCTGTCTCTAGAGTTCCAAGCATGTTTAGTAAGGTCCAATTAAACCTCTCAGGTTGGGCATCTCCTTGTGAATGATAAGGTGTAGTCCTGGTCTTCTCTACTCCCAATGAGTCCAGTAGGTTCCGGATCAGACGACTCTCAAAGTCCCTTCCTTGGTCTGAGTGGATTCTCTGTGGTAATCCATAGTGGACAAAGTATTTTTCCATGAGCACCTTGGCCACAGTGGAGGCCTTTTGGTCTTTGGTGGGGAAAGCCTGGGCATAACGGGTGAAATGATCGGTTACCACCAGAACATTTCCCAATCCACTCAAATCGGGTTCGAGGCAGAGAAAGTCAATGCACACCAGATCCATTGGACCCTGACTCTGTAGGTGGCCCATTGGGGCAGCTTGATGGGGTAGAGTCTTCCTCTGGATGCATCGTGCACAAGAACGGCAATATTCCTCCACTTCTGCCCTCATACAGGGCCAATAGAACCGGCTTCTGACAAGCTGGAAAGTTCTCTCCGCCCCTAGATGGCCATGCTGGTCATGTAAGGCAATTAGTACCGTCTCTCGGTGCTTCTCTGGGAGAAACAACTGCCACTTATCTTCTGAGTTATCAGAGGGGCCCCTTCGGTAGACCACTCCCTCATGTACTTGTAGCTTATCCAACTCTTTCCTCAGCAGGCGAGCCTCCTTGGAAGGGTGATGTCGAAAGTCCCTCTGGATTCTCGTTCTCCAAAGCTTCAAGGACCAATCTCCCCATGGGGTCTTCCAATTGGTCATAGCTCAGCTCCTTTCTGGACAGCTTTGGCAGGAGTTCCTCTGCTAGTTGAATTACCCCACAGTAGGGTTGAGAGACTCCCACTGCGGTGACTCCTATCTCCTCTGCTCTGGAGCCCCCTCTTGCTTGAAACTCAGCACCCTGACAGAGTGCTCGCACTCCTTCCGGTGCTACCTGAGTCCAGTCTTCCCAGTCATCGACCATGACATGAGATCTTCGGGACAGGGCATCTGCATCCCTATTTCCAGCCCCTGGTCTGTATTTTAGACTGAAGTTGAATCCGGATAATGCAGCCAACCATCTGTGTCCGGTTGCATCTAACTTTGCAGTAGTGAAGAGGTAGGTCAGAGGATTGTTATCTGTCTTTACGGTAAACTCCGCCCCATAGAGATAGTCCTTCAGTTTGTCTACTACTGCCCATTTGAGGGCCAAGAACTCCAATTTATGAGTGGGGTAGTTCTTCTCCGAGGGAGTCAGGCTCCGGCTCACATAGGCCACTGGTCGCAGCTGCTCTTCATACTCTTGATAGAGCACTCCGCCTAGGTCCTCATGACTGGCATCGACATGTAGCTCATATGGTCTGGTGGGGTCGGCATAGGCCAGGACTGGGGCCGTGGTAAGGCTCCTCTTCAAGGTTCGGAAAGCCTCTTCACACCTTGGGTTCCACTGATCTTGAACCGACTCACCGGCCCTCCTAGGTCCCAAGCCATCCTCTTCCCCTTCAGTCTTGAGCAATTCGTTCAGTGGCTTGGCAATCCGGGCAAACCCATTCACAAATCTTCTATAATAGGAGCAGAACCCCAGGAAAGATCTGAGCCCTGTGACTGTTGTCGGTCTTGGCCAAGAGGTAACTGCCTCCAACTTCTCAGGGTCTGTAGCCACTCCCTTTTCAGACACTATGTGTCCCAGATAGTTCACAGAGGATTGGTAAAACCGGCACTTCTCGGGAGAAAGCTTGAGTCCCTCTTCGCTGAGTCTTCTCAACACCTTCTCCAACCTGGCCTCATGTTCTTCCAAAGTCTTCCCGAAGACAATGACATCGTCCAAGTACACAAGGACTTCTATGAGGTTCATGTCTCCAACGGTCTTCTCCATGAGGCGTTGAAAGGTAGCAGGGGCTCCAGACAGGCCCTGAGGCATTCTGTTGAATTCAAAGAATCCCACTGGGGTTATGAAAGCTGTCTTCTCTCGGTCTTCCTGGTGCATGGGGATTTGGTAGTACCCACTCTTTAGGTCCATTACACTGAACCACTTGGCACCAGCCAAACTCTGTAGGGCATCCTCTATTCTCGGTGTGGTATACTGGTCAGGGATGGTCCTCCTGTTGAGAGTCCTGTAGTCGATACAAAGCCTCAACGACCCATTCTTCTTTCTGACCACCACTATGGGGGAGGCATAGGGACTTCTAGACTCCCGAATCACACCAGTCTTCTTCAACTCCGCAAGCTGCTCCCTCAGATCCTCCAGGTCAGCTAGAGGGACCCGCCTAACCCTTTCCCTGAAGGGTTTGTCTTCTTGGAGGCGGATTCGGTGGGTGGCACTCCTGGCACATCCCACATCAAACTCATCCTTTGAGAAAATCCTCTCCCATCTAGTCAGCTGGGCCTTGGCTCTCTCCTTCCAGGCTCCAGGTAGGTCCGGGTTCTCCATGGAAAGTTTTTCCCAAACATCTCCTCCTGCACCCGTTCCTTTTACTTCTGACCAGCTGACTGGGGCCGCAGGACTCACCTGCCCCAACAGCATTCTGGCAGGGATCTCTATGGGTCTCTCCGTAGGGTTTCTCACACTCACTGGGACTCTTCCTCGAGCCTTCTTCAGGGCCTTGATTGAAATCACTTCCGGTATCACTTCCAGGCCGGAGTGATCCTCCCTTGGATCGGATTCCAGCATGACAAAGGGGCCAGGCTGCTCCCAGGTAAGCTTCACCGTGGCCCTGAGGCAGGCTACCTCTCCGGGCTGCAGCACCACTCCCTCTCTCCCAAGTCTCCACACCTTCCCTATCCCCTCTCCTGGGGTCTTCTGCTCTAGGACCAACCGTTGGTAGGCTGTCTTCAGCATGGGATGGATATTGGGATCTTGATGGTTACTCGTCTCCACTAGAGGGGTCAGAAGTCTTCGCACCAGATCCGTATTGGTCCCTATGATGAGGGACATCTTGCTGGCCCCGGGCGGTCTAGGACACACAACTGCCAGGGTGTCAAACACCTCTGTTTTCCCCGCCACAGATGGATCGAAGGTCAGCTTTATGGGCAGGTAACCATCGTAGGGGAAACTCTGAGTTCCCAGGCCCCATATCTCCAGCTCTTCTATCTTCTGTATAGGCAAATGGCTCAAGTGCCTATCATAGAAGTCTCTGTACAACAAAGTCACTTGAGCTCCAGTGTCCAGGAGGGCCTTCGTGTAGACTCCTTCCACCTGGATGGAGACAGTGGGGGACGGGCCGACCAATTCTTCTGGGAAGGGCCAGGTTGAGGCCACACTCTTCTGGGGACCCGTCTTCATCCAGTTGGTTTTTGACTTTACTCTTTTTCGAGCCTGGTATGCATTGACCCTCCCCACAGTAATGGGAGTACGAACCCGCTGAGGGATGTTATTGTCTCTTATTTGTAGACATTCCTTCTGAGGGGTCTGGTTTCCTCTCTCTCTCTTCCTTCTATTAAGTTTGGAGTTCACTGAAAGGCATGGGCACCCGGTTGACTCCCTCACCGGGGCCCTCTGAAGTTTCCCGCCGGCTGGCGGTTATCTATCTTCTTCTTCTTGGGACTGGAACATCTACTGGCGAAGTGGCCACTGCCCCCGGAGTTGTAGCATAGCATCTCTTCTCGGTCTCGAGTGGGGCTTGGTGTTGGTGTATCTGGAAACAACTCCCTCCTAGGACTTGGTTTCTCGGCTCCCCCTTGACCTTTCGCCATCATAGCAGTCAACATCTCCATCACCTGGGACATCTGTAACTTCAAAGTGTCCAGCTCCTTATCTCTAGCGGGAGTCATGGCCGGTGTAACTATTGCTACCGGTTGGTTGACGGGCTCGGTGAGATCTTCTTCCCTTTTCTCTTTCAGTAGGGCCTCTTCCTCTCTGATCATTCGGATGAGGTCAGTGTACTCCAGACTCTTCCCATCCTGTCGGGCACGTAGTGTCCATGCAATAGGATCCATGGGTTGAGCTCCCCTCAGTACCTGTTGGGCACGGGCTTCATCTATTTCCCCTGGGCTGATCCCCTTCTTTAGGATCATCCTATGCTGGATTTTATCTAAACGTCCCATGTAGTCTGATAGTTTTTCACCTTTCTTCTGGTAGCAATGCTCTAACTGATAAGCAAGCTCAGAGATTTTCTCTGTCCCACCAAACACAGTCTGTAGTACATCTAGGTACTCCTGCGCATTACAGTCTGTCCTGCTCATCTTCAGGTTGCGTACGGCCTCTAGAGCAGGCCCCTTTAGACTTTCCACAATCCTCTGCTTCTTTCTGCGCTCTGGAACTTCCCATTCCTCTAGTGCCTGAGTTGCGCTATCTAACCACTCTTCAAATCCCTCTTCATCCGAAGGTACAGGTTTCCTCCCTGAAAACATCCAGAGTTTTCTGTACCCTGACATCGGGTAATCTGTGGGATCCTTCTTGCACTGGGCCACAATCTCCCCCAGGACAGCACACAGTTCTGCGCTAAGGGTGGCCGGTGCTGATCTGAGACTCTCGGGTGAGGTACGGGCCCCAGCCTGCGGTGATCCCGTTGGCGATGGCTCCTCCCCTGGGAGGCTAATGACCACTGACTGACTTGGGTCGGCCTTAGCCGCTTCACACCACGCTCTGACTCCCTGTGGGTCCATGCCGGTACCTCTGGAGTGTTCACCGCTGTCTCAGAAATCCCGGATTTACGAGCCCCCACGTATAGCGATACCCTCACTTAAGAGGGCCGCAAGTTTGGTTTGGGTCCTGAGCACAGCTCCGCCAACCCCCCGGCAATCTGCTCTACCCACTTTGGCACAGTTAGTAACTAGCAATACTCATTAAATATACTCTAAGTATGTGTGTGTGCGTGGATAACTCAAGCTCATAGACAATCTTTGAAAGTATATAACTGACTTTACTTGGTGTTTTTTATAAAAGGAATAACATGAATCAAACATTTGGATTGCAACACATAAGCAGGTCCCTGCAGTAACCAGTAATCAAAATGAACAGAGTAATCAGCATAATAAAGTATTGCTATGCAACTCTAACGCTGCCCTTTTTCAGCTACTTCCCCGCATGGGTAAACTAACATCCAGCACTATCTACCTATGCAGTCAGGCCTGACTGATCTAAATGGAAGTCCAGTAAAACAATATTCGCTAGCAATCTTTCGGTGGTGCACTTGAAGAACAACTTTGTAATCCAAACGAATAATAAAGATAAAGCATCTGTCTTTAAACAGCTCTCACCACTCGGACAAGTCCAAGTCCGGTTTCTCTGCCTTTTCGTCTAGGAACAGGAATCCACGACCTCCCAGTCTTCAATCCTTCTGGTGTACTGCAGCAAAGATGAGAAAATGTCTCTCAGGTGCAACTAAGCTGGCAGAGAGCTCTTTGGAAAAGAGCACAAGGCCCAGGCTTCAGGCCTTGTGCTTTCAGCAGTTCAGCACAGACCTCCTCTTGCTAGGAGAGAGGGGGGTGTCCAAAAAGAGCGAACTAGGCCTCTCCCCCTCCTTATATTTCCTCCCCCATAAGTCTCTGGGGCATAACTCAAAGCATCCTGGGAACCAGCGGGGTTCTGGGAACAGTAGTTTTATAGTTCTTAAAGAGACCCGCTACACATATATATATATATACAGTGGTGTGAAAAAGTGTTTGCCCTCTTCCTCATTTCCTGTTCCTTTGCATGTTTGTCACACTTAAGTGTTTCAGAACATCAAACCAATTTTAACAATAGTCAAGGACAACACAAGTAAACACAAAATGCAATTTGTAAATGAAGGTGTTTATTATTAAAGGTGAAAAAAAATCCAAACCATCATGGCCCTGTGTGAAAAAGTGATTGCCCCCTAAACCTAATAATTGGTTGGGCCACCCTTAGCAGCAACAACTGCAACCAAGCGTTTGCGATAACGTGCAATGAGGCTTTTACAGCGTCCTGGAGGAATTTTGGCCCACTCATCTTTGCAGAATTGTCCTAATTCAGTTACATTAGAGGGTTTTCGAGCATGAACGGCCTTTTTAAGGTCATACCACAACATCTCAATAGGATTCAGGTCAGGACTTTGGCTAGGCCACTCCAAAGTCTTCATTTTGTTTTTCTTCAGCCATTCGGTGGTGGACTTGCTGGTGTGTTTAGGATCATTGTCCTGCTGCAGAACCCAAGTTCGTTTCAACTTGAGTACACGAACAGATGGTCGGACATTCTCCTTCAGGATCTCTTGGTAGACAGCAGAATTCATAGTTCCTTTTATCACGGCAAGTCTTCCAGGTCCTGAAGCAGCAAAACAGCCCCAGACCATCACACTACCACCACCATATTTTACTGTTGGTATAATGTTCTTTTTATGAAATGCAGTGTTCCTTCTACGCCAGATATACTTGGACACACACCTTCCAAAGAGTTCCACTTTTGTCTCATCGGTCCACAGAATGTTGTCCCAAAAGTCTTGGGGATCATCAAGATGTGTTGTGGAGAAATTGAGACGAGCTTTGATGTTCTTTTTGCTCAGCAGTGGTTTTCTCCTTGGAACTCTGCCATGCAGGCCATTTTTGCCCAGTCTTTTCCTGATGGTGGAGGCATGAACGCTGACCTTAACTGAGGCAAGTGAGGCCTGCAGTTCCTTGGACGTTGTTGTGGGGTCTTTTGTGACCTCTTGGATGAGTCGTCGCTGCGCTCTTGGGGTAATTTTGGGCGGCCGGCCACTCCTGGGAAGGTTCACCACTGTTCCATGTCTTCGCCATTTGTGGATAATGGCTCTCACTGTGGTTCGCTGGATTCCCAAAGCTTTGGAAATGGCTTTATAACCCTTTCCAGACTGATAGATCTCAATTACTTTCTTTCTCAATTGTTCCTGAATTTCTTTGGGTCTCGGCATGATGTGTAGCTTTTAAGGATCTTCTGGTGGACCTTACTGTGTCAAGCAGCTCCTATTTAAGTGATGCCTTGATTGTGAACAGGTGTGGCAATAATCAGGCCTGGGTGTGGCTAGAGAAATTGAACTCAGGTGTGGACAACCACAGTTATAGTATGTTTTAACAAGGGGGGCAATCACTTTTTCACACAGGGCCATGATGGTTTGGATTTTTTTTCACCTTTAATAATAAACACCTTCATTTACAAATTGCATTTTGTGTTTACTTGTGTTGTCCTTGACTATTGTTTAAATTGGTTTGATGTTCCGAAACACTTAAGTGTGACAAACATGCAAAGGAACAGGAAATGAGGAAGGGGGCAAACACTTTTTCACACCACTGTATATATATATATTGTAAGGGATCTTCCCGGGGTAGGGTGAGTTTGGACACAGTTCACAGCAGACTTGGAATTTATAAAGCAGACCTTGGCGTTTATTCGTGGTACAAACAGTCCAACAAACAAAATATACAGCAACACCGTGCTTCTTGTGTATAACAGGAACAAAATAATAACAAAAAAAAACAACCTAGCCCGGCTGGGCGCTTACTAACAGGTTCTTCTCACCTATCTGACACTTATAAACACAGCGTCTTTCGCCTGGATATCGCAGGGTGGGTTTTAGCTCCAGCAGTGGCTGTGCTTGCAGCTTCCTCCAACACACAGACTGTTCATTTCCCTGGCTGAGAGCAAACACCTGCAGGCCCGCAGAGCCTTTACCTTCCCAGGCTAATTAGGATCAAAGCTCACCTGATCCAAAACCCAGAACTGGATCGAGGGATGGGGGGTTTGGAATGACAGGTCCCTCTACCAAACCTACCTGCCATTCCATATAAACCCAGGCCCGGCAAGATTAAATAACAAATGCTGCTGAGAAACTGATCCATCCTGGACTTACCATCTCACACTGTGTAGCAACCTAGGTGAGATGTACACCCCCTCAACCACTTCTCCAGTGACATGTCTACATATCCCCCCCCTCTTTTTCAGACCGGAGGGCTGAGCCTTTTGTCCCCACAGACAACTCACCCTCGACAATGCGTCAGCATTTGCCTGTAATTTCCCTGGCCTGTGTTCCACAGTGAAATTAAAGTTTTGTAAGGACAGAAACCATCTAGTCACTCTTGCATTTCTCTCCTTGTTTAACTTCATCCATGTTAGGGGGGCATGGTCTGTCACCAACTTGAATTTCCTGCCTAGCAAGTAATACTTTAAAGATTCTAGGGCCCACTTCACTGCCAAACATTCTCGCTACACAATGGCATAATTTTTCTCGGCCGGGGTTAGTTTTCTACTCAAGTACGTCACCGGATGCTCCTCACCATTCACTACTTGTGAGAGTACTGCACCTAAGCCTGTGTTAGAGGCATCTGTCTGGACCAGAAATTCTCGCCTGAAATTGGGGGTAACTAACACAGGTGATTGGCACAAGGCAGACTTAAGGCTTTGGAAAGCCTTCTCGGCCTCTGGGGTCCACGTGACCATTGCTGTCTTTCCGCCCTTTGTCAAGTCAGTTAGTGGAGCAGCAACTGAGGCAAAGTTCGGCACAAATCTACGGTAATAACCCGTAATACCCAGGAAAGCTCTAACCTGTTTCCTTGTCAGGGGTCTAGGCCAATTCTGTATTGCCTCAATTTTATTTAGCTGTGGCTTAATCAATCCTCTCCCAACAATGTAGCCCAGATATTTGGCCTCTTCTAGGGCTAGAGCACACTTCTCGGCATTTATGGTCAACCCTGCATCACTTATGGTATCCAACACGGCCTGTACCTTACAGAGGTGACTTTCCCAATCAGGGCTAAAAATGACCACATCATCGAGGTAGGCGGCTGAGTAATCCCGATGTGGTCGCAGAATCAAGTCCATCAACCTCTGGAAAGTTGCAGGCGCTCCATGTAACCCGAATGGCATCACTACATACTGGAATAGCCCATCAGGGGTGGAGAATGCAGTTTTCTCTTTAGCCTCGCCAGAAAGTGGAATCTGCCAGTAGCCCTTTGTGAGATCGAGGGTGGTTATGTACCTGGCGTTACCTAACTTCTCAATCAACTCATCTACCCTGGGCATAGGATAAGCATCGAACTTGGAGATCTCATTCAACTTTCTGAAATCGTTACAGAACCTCCAAGTTCCATTGGGCTTTGGGATTAGCACAATCGGGCTGGACCATTCACTCTGTGACACCTCAATTACCCCCAGATCAAGCATACGTTTTACCTCGGCAGATACGGCTTTCCTACGTGCCTCCGGTATCCTATAGGGCTTTAGGTTTACTCTGCTTCTAGGCTCAGTTTCAATGTGATGATGGATGAGGTGGGTACGCCCTGGGAGGTCAGAGAACTTGTTTTTGTTTTTCTGTAAAAATTCCAGAGCCTCCTGTTTCTGTGACACTGATAGAGCATCACCTACCTTGACTGGAGGGATTGGTGGTGACAAATTATTAACAGTATTTGTCGCCACCAAGGATTCCCTGTCTTTCCAGGGCTTGATCAAGTTTATGTGATAAACTTGGAAAGGCTTCCTTCTACCTGGTTGGTGCACCTTGTAGTTCACCTCACTGATCTTTTCAACAATTTCATAAGGACCTTGCCACTTCGCTAAGAATTTACTCTCAACAGTGGGGACTAGTATAAGGACCCTATCGCCTGGGTTGAATGTCCTGATTCTTGCGGACCGGTTGTAAATTCTACTTTGGGCCTCTTGAGCTCTCTGGAGGTGTTCCCTTACCAGGGGCATTACAGTGGCTATACGGTCCTGCATTTGTGCTACATGCTCAATAACACTCTTGTATGGGGTGGACTCACTCTCCCATGTCTCTTTTGCAATGTCCAGTAGACCCCTAGGGTGACGACCATAGACCAACTCGAATGGTGAGAACCCTGTGGACGCTTGGGGCACTTCCCTAATAGCAAACATGAGGTAGGGTAATAAATGATCCCAGTCACGACCATCTTTTCCCACCACTTTCTTCAACATATGTTTCAAAGTTTTATTAAATCTCTCCACCAATCCGTCCGTCTGGGGGTGGTATACAGAGGTACGGATGTGTGAGACTTTAAATAGTTTGCATAATTCCTTCATCAGTTTTGACATAAATGGCGTACCTTGGTCAGTTAGGATTTCTTTGGGGATCCCAGTCCTAGAGAACATATAAAACAACTCGCGTGCAATTGTTTTAGATGCAGTGTTTCTTAAGGGTACAGCCTCAGGATAGCGGGTCGCATAATCTATGACTACCAAAATATACTGGTGTCCTCTAGCTGACTTTACAACGGGACCCACTAAATCCATGGCAATACGCTCAAAAGGCACCTCTATAATAGGGAGCGAAACCAAAGGACTGCGAAAATGTGACACTGGGGCACTAACCTGACATGTGGGGCACGACTCGCAGTATTTTTTAATGTCATCATATATCGCCGGCCAAAAAAACCTCTGGAGAACCCTCTCTCGCGTTTTGTCAGTCCCCAAGTGTCCCCCAAGAACATGGTTATGTGCCATGTCAAGCACCTGACGCCGGTACAGCTTAGGTACCAGAAGCTGTTCCACAATCTCATCCTTAATCTTATTGACTCTATAGAAAAGATCATTAGTCACCGAAAAATGTGGAAATCTTTTTTCAGCCTCTGGTTCCTGAGGTACCCCATTCATAACAGCAACCTGCTCTCTCGCATTTTTGAGAGTGGGGTCCTGTAATTGTGCAGCGCCAAAATTATCCCTAGACACCTCTAAGTCTAGTATATTTTGCTCAGTGGGAGGAGCCTCCTCCTCCCCAGCCAGGACCTGCAAAGGAGAACAATCATTTTCATCCTGCACACTTCTATCATTCACAGGGGACAAAGCAACCCCCTTAGAGGTATCCCCACTCCTTTTGGGGATTTTCCTTTTTTCCCAGAGAGCCCAGAATAATGGAAAATCGCGCCCCAATATTACATTATGCATGAGGTTTTTCACCACACCCACTTCATATTGTACGGTGCCTTGTTCAGTCCCGACTTTAGCCAGCACTATAGGGTACACTTTTGTATCACCATGTATGCACACAACACTCATATGCTTTTTAGACTCTAAGTCCCCAGCCACCAGGCTAGCATGCACCAAGGTTACGAGGCTTCCCGAGTCCATTAACGCCTCAACGGGAAGGTCATTGATGGTAATATTGCAGATTTGCGGTTCAGTCTCTAGTCCAGGAACTGCAGCACAAGATGGTTCCGCAAACAGCGACTGACGCCGGCTAGCGTCACACTCCATGGGTTCAGTGGTAAGAGGGCAATGGGCAGACACGTGTCCCGCCTCATGGCATCTCCAACACTGGATAGGGCCTGGTCTCTTTGGCAAGGAGTCCTTTTCAGAGCCCCTTAGCCACCCGGGACCATCACCAGTCTTTTGTCCCTGAGACACCACTTGAGCCCTTTTCCCTCCATCAGCACCCCTCCACACTCCCCCAATAGATGGAAGTCTCTTACCAGCTGACGGCACAGATCTGGCGCTCCGGGGAGGTGAAGATGCTGCAGGAACATCACGGAGGTAGTCCTCAGTCGCCTGGAACCTCTCCACAAGGTTGACAAGTTCGTTTGCATTCTTAGGATCACCTTGTCCCACCCAGCGTTGCAGGTCAGTAGGAAGCGCTCGGAGGTAGCGATCCATCACGACCTTCTCTAGGATTTGTGCAGGAGTAGAAGTGTCTGGCTCCAACCACTTTCTTGCCAAATGGATTAGGTCATACATCTGGGACCTCGCTGATTTGTCCAGACTGTAGCTCCAGTTGCGTACCCTCCGGGCACGGACTGCAGTAGTAACTCCTAGTCGGGCAAGTACCTCCTCTTTTAGCCGAGTATAGTCCTTAACCTCTTGCTCACTGAGGTCATAGTAGGCCTTTTGAGGTTCACCTGTTAAATAGGGCGCAATTACCTCTGCCCACTCAGCGGCTGGTAACTTCTCTCGCTCAGCCACGCGCTCAAATACTGTTAGATAGGCCTCAACATCGTCCTCAGCAGTCATCTTTTGCAGCGCTTTCTGCACAGTCCTTCTCCCAAAAAAAATCTCTGGAGCGGCTCCCATCACTGTGGGTGGATTAGCAACCACAGGCGCCTCTCGATTTACTATCAGGTGCTCGATAAGTTGTTGTTGGCTTTGGCGCAAAGCTTGCAACTCTTCCTTATGCATCTGCTGTTGTGCAGCCATGGACTGTTCATGTCGTCTATTGGCCTCTGTCTGAGCCTGCTGTTGTTGCAAACTCACTTGCATAAACTGCTTCAGCATCTCCTCCATGTTGCTGGACTGTTCTTGGAGTGTAGTTGCAGCTTTCACCCAGGACATAAGCAGCTGTAGCCAAGTCTGTCCACACCGTTGCCCCTAGCAACCGTGTTGCCCGCATTCTCCACCAATTGTAAGGGATCTTCCCGGGGTAGGGTGAGTTTGGACACAGTTCACAGCAGACTTGGAATTTATAAAGCAGACCTTGGCGTTTATTCGTGGTACAAACAGTCCAACAAACAAAATATACAGCAACACCGTGCTTCTTGTGTATAACAGGAACAAAATAATAACAAAAAAAAACAACCTAGCCCGGCTGGGCGCTTACTAACAGGTTCTTCTCACCTATCTGACACTTATAAACACAGCGTCTTTCGCCTGGATATCGCAGGGTGGGTTTTAGCTCCAGCAGTGGCTGTGCTTGCAGCTTCCTCCAACACACAGACTGTTCATTTCCCTGGCTGAGAGCGAACACCTGCAGGCCCCGCAGAGCCTTTACCTTCCCAGGCTAATTAGGATCAAAGCTCACCTGATCCAAACCCAGAACTGGATCGAGGGATGGGGGGTGTGGAATGACAGGTCCCTCTACCAAACCTACCTGCCATTCCATATAAACCCAGGCCCGGCAAGATTAAATAACAACTCAGCAGCATATTGCTGCTGAGAAACTGATCCATCCTGGACTTACCATCTCACACTGTGTAGCAACCTAGGTGAGATGTACACCCCCTCAACCACTTCTCCAGTGACATGTCTACAATATATATATATATATACACATACACACATACAGTATATATACACTGAGCAAAATTATAAATGCAACACTTTTATGTTTGACCCTATTTAGCGTGATCTGAACTTAAACATCTATGACTTTTTCTATGTACACAAAAGGCCTACACATAAACTGAGTTACTTAACGCAGTTACTTTAGAGGGTAACAAGTAATCTAACTGATTACTCTTCCCCTCGTGGTAACGCCGTTAACATTACTTGGGTGGCGTTACCGCAATTACATCTACAGCCCAGGACCAGGTAGATGGGACTAGCTAATGAAGTGAATACCACTGCCTCCATCAGTGAGATTGACACCTCGCGAGCCCCATCGCCTGGTATGGATTTAAAGGGGAACCCCTACGCCGAAATAACGGTCAGAAAAGGAGGTGGGGACGAGCGAGCACCCCCCCCTCCTGAACTGTACCAGGCTGCGTGCCCTCAACATGGGGGGTGCTTTGGGGAAGGGGGGCCCTGCGCTCCCCCACCCCAAAGCACCTTGTCCCCATGTTGATGAGGACAAGGGCCCCTTCCCAACAACCCTGGCCATTGGTTGTCGGGGTCTGCAGGCGGGGGGCTTATCAGAATCCGGGAGCCCCCTTTAATAAGGGGGCCCCCAGATTCAGGCCCCCTACCCTATGTGAATGAGTATGGGGTACATCATACCCCTACCCATTCACCTGGGGAAAAAAGTGCTAGTAAAAAAACACAACACAGGTTTTTAAAGTACTTTATTAGACAGCTCCGGGGGTCCTCTTCCGACTTTGGGGGTCTTTTCGCCAGGTTCCTTTGCTATCATCTGCTCTTTTACCGCTAGCTCTTTTACTAGCGGAGGAGCCCGGCTTTCTCCTTTGTCGCCACCAGGGTCTTCTTCCGACTTCGGGGGTCGTCTTCTGACTTCGGGGGTCTTGTCCCGCTCTTCGCTTCTTCTGCCGGGCCTCCGCTATCTTCTTACAGCTCTTTTACTAGCGTTAGCCCGGTCTTGTTGCTTGTCGCTGCCTTCTTCTTGTTCTTCTTGTTCTCCTTCCTTCCGATGTTGACACAACGCTCCCTCCAGCCGTAATGGCAGAGACGCGTTGTGCAGTGACTTATATAGGCATAAGAGGCAGGGTCATCGGGTGATGTCACATGGTGACCCCCGTCCCTTATGATGTCACAGTCCCGGGGGAAAGAACCCCCCCCCCATTTTGAGGGCACGCGGCCTGGTACGGTTCAGGAGGGGGGGTGCTCGCTCGTCCCCACCCCCTTTCCTGAGCGGCTGCGTGCTCGGATAAGGGTCTGCTAAGAACTTTGGGGGGAACCCCACGCCGTTTTTTCGACGTAGGGGTTCCCCTTTAAATCCATACCAGGCGATCTCAATCTCACCGATGGAGGTGGCGACATTCACTTCCTTCGCTAGTCCCGTCTATAGAATATTAAAAAAAAGTCAGTTACTTTGCTGAGTAACTAATTACTTTTCCAATGTAGTAACCGAGTTACTACTGCAATTACTTTTTGGGGGAAGTAATTTGTAACTTAACGAATTACTTTTTTAAAGTAAGATGACCAACACTGCCTATCAGTGCCCACCATTGCCCACTTGTGCCCCCATGAGTGCCCACCAGTGCGGTTTATCAATGCCCATCAGTGCTGCATATCAGTGCCACCCATCAGTGCTGCCTACCAGTGCCCATCAGTGCCCATCGTCGGTGCCCGTCGCGCCCACTCATTGGTGTCACCTCATCAGTGCCGCCGTATCAGTGCCCATCAGTGAAAGAGAAAACGTACTTATTTACAAAATTTTATAACAGAAACAAAAGCTAAATTTTCGGTCTTTTTTATTTATTTAGAAAAAAATAAACACAGAGGTGATCAAATACCACCAAAAGAAAGCTTGGGTACAGTGTAGCATGACCGCGCAATTGTCATTCAAAGCACGACAGCACTGAAAGCTCACAATTGTCCTGGATAGGAAGGTGTATAAGTGCCCTGTACTGAAAGGGTTAAATTTTGTGTAATTACAGTTCTACCATCTAAATTGGACATAGACCTGAAGGAGGAACTGGAGGAGGACAAAGAACATGAAGTCACGTGCTCAGTGTATGATGTGGCTCCTGTCCAATATGTCGTTTTATCAGTGACCAGGGGAGAAGAAACAATTTTCAGGAGAACATATGAAGAGGACTCCGGAAGAGGCCCAAAAAACCTGACGGAAACATTTAAGTTTAACGCAACACGTAGTAACAACCTGCAGGACTTTGCCTGCCAAGTCACGTTAAATCTTCCAAACGTCACCAATACCACTGTGCATACATCTCCTGTCACTGTCAGGACATATGGTAAGTCAGATCCTCTATATACTCTACACATTCTATAATAGTTTTCTGAAATCTCTTTGCTCTGCCTATAAATGCCTGCTTATTTAATCATGACAATGTTATTAAAGCACAATTATAAAAAAAAACTAAAAAAGTACCCGTATTTTTGGAGAAAAATACATTCTATGTAATGGATACAGGCAACGTGGACAGGTTTTTGAGTATTTTTGTGGAGTGATGTTAAACTAATCATATCCCCACTTATCACACCAATTTACCTTTTCAGCATTATCTTTCAACCAGGGGCGGACTGACCATTTGGCCACTCGGGCACTGCCCGAGGGCCCCAGGCCACTAGGAGGCACCATCAGGGTTACCAGCCTCAGTAAAACCAGGGACAGTATGTAAAAATCTGGGTTTTATTTACTTCTATCTCTGAAATGTCCCGACATCCTTTTGGTCTAAAAATCCAGAGATTATAGCTGCCCCACCTCTCCAGTACCTTCTCAGCCAATAGAAACATGTCTGTGTATACATGTATGTGTATACTGTGTGATAGTACACTGTGTGTGTGTTTGTGTATACTGTGTGGCCCCATAATCTCTGATTGCCTGGGGTCCCCATAATCTCCTATTGCCCGGGGGCTCCATGAGTTGTCAGTCTGCCCCTGCTTTCAACTTTTTTGTATGTTTCCAATGTGCATCATTTAGCCTGCAAATAGGCTGTGGCTGAGATGATAAAGAACACGTGGATCAGTGATACCAAAGATAGGGAAGTCCATGTCTAAAAAAGTTGGTAAAAATTTGCTTGCTCATTGATATGCCTTCCCAAGCCAGGCTATGGTTAGCTAGGTGCTGAATGAGGGAAATGTAATAGATTCCTTCATCTACGCTAGCGCCATCCTGACATCTATTGTATTATGATAACTGGCACCCACGGCTGTCTGAATATCTGAACAGTGACTGCATCTGATTAGATGCAGTCACTGTTCATCCAACACAATACAGAGAACTGGGGTCGAGTTCAGAGTACTGGGGTACTGTACTGATAAGCACTGTCCTGTCCTGTTTTGTCACACGGTATTTGCGCAGCAAATCCCCGATCACACCGATGAGCCCGGAGGAGCTCTTGAGGAGCGTCGGAGGGTGCTGGGGGGGATTTCCTCTCCCACTGCCTCTAAAAGCAACCTAGCGATTAAACAGCCACTATGATGACTTTTACATTGCAGGGAAATCACCTGCTGAAAATAAAGATATCTGGATGATCCTTGAAGCTGCAGGCATCATTCAGACATTGTAATGGAAAGATTTCTGCGCTGGACTGAGAATTCACCTACTATGGAAGCAACACCACGTGAGATATACACCATTAACCATAAAATTCCAAAAAGGTTGCGCTTATACGAAATAATAAAAATAATTCAAATTAACCCAAATAAATAAATCTTAAATCCCATGAAAGAAATTATAAATAACAGTACATAAAGATATAAATAATAAGTGAATCTCCTAAAAAATTTATTTACGTGAATAATCGTGAACTTCATATAGATATGTTAGATATAAATGTCTCAAAAAACTCCAAAAGCAAAAAATTCCTATGAGAAAATTCTTATAGAAAACACGAATTCAGATACGGAAAAGAAAACGTATATGGAAATCTGTCCACAGTCCATAAAAAGTTTTGAATGACGACTGGGATATTTTCCTCAATAAAGTGACTTGTGCTGAAGAAATTTTCACAATAAGGTGATTTGTATTGAAAAAATCCCACCACCAGATGCAATGCACGCTTACCAGCTGTGAGAATTTCAAGCGCATGTGGCCTTAACACGGCCGGGGCCTTTCTCCTTGAAGGGGTCTCCACACACAGTCCAATCGTCTGGACGATCCGATCGGTGAGATCCTCTGGCAAGGTCACCTGGCTCCGCTTAATCAGCTCTCAACTGATACCATGTGGTATGGCGAGGGGTAAATCGTCGTTTGCTCAAAAGAAGGGAAGGTGGAGCAAACATAGGTAAAACCCGTAGGGCACTTTTATTAAAAAAACGTAACAACAAAATAACAATCGTATAAATATAAAAAGAACAGAATTGTGGCCGGCTACAGAACACGCGCCCGTGCTTAGATACGAAGATGTAGCGCGCAGTGACGTCAGCACGTCGCTCTGCCCGGCGAATTTTGTCACAGATTTGACGTCGTCATGGGGCTCCGATATTATGTTAACCCGGGGAAGTGGTTAAATAGCTCACTGGATCAGGTTAGGCTGCTCGCAACAGACAAGGCTACTCTCCAATGGATACTCCAGCATGTTGCCAGAAAAAACATGCATACATGGAAAGCAGGGGCGTTGCTAGGTCTACAAAAGATCTGGGGCTAGAGCCTATAGCAGCGTAGAAAAGAAAGTCATACGCTTGGGCGGGCATACACATGTATAGGCCCTTGCACTACATGGTTTTGGTAAATCTGAAGACAAAAATCCACAGAAAATCTGATAGTGTGCATGGGGCTTGCCAACCGCCTCCTGTACATATACGTCGGCACTTTGAAGAGGGATATCTCGGTAACGGCAGCAGCTGCTGCCACATCCGAGATATCCGTCTTTTTAGAAGCTGGTCGTGTTTACGATAATGGTGATCTCTGCGGCAGATTCGCTGCAAGATCACCGTTATCGGAGGCGGGAGAGGTGCCACCACCCTCCCGCCTCTCACCCACGCCCTCCGCCACTTACCGGAGCCGTCAGCAGTGGCAGAGGCGATCGGGTCCTCTTGGTGTCTGGGTATGGAGACGAGTGAGGCTAAGATGGCCCCCACCCGTCTCCATACCATAGCAGGGTAGAAGCAATGTCAAAACGTCACTTCCACCCATACCTCTTAAAGGCACATTTTTTCAATGTCATTTTTTTCAAATAACAATTATTTTTTTTATTGCATTTTAGTCCAAATATGAGATCTGAGGACTTTTGACCCCCACATCTCATATTTAAGAGGACCTGCCAGGCTTTTTTCTATTAAAAGGGATGTTTAGATTCCTTGTAATAGGAATAAAAGTGATCCAGATTTTTTTTTTTTTTTCTAAACAGTGAAAAAATTAATAAAATTAAGTAAAATAAATAAGAATTTTTTTAAAGCGATCTGTCCCGATGAGCTCACGCGCAGAAGTGAACGCATACGTGAGTAGAGCCCGCATATGAAAACGGTGGTCAAACCACACATGTGAGGTATCGCTGCGATCGGTAGAAACGAGCACAATAATTTTAGCCCTAGACCTCCTCTGGAACGCAAAACATGCAACCTGTAGAATTTTTAAAACGTCGCCTATAAATATTTTTGAAGGTAAAAGTTTGACGCCATTCCACGAGTGGGCACAATTTTGAAGTGTGACATGTTGGGTATCAATTTACTTAGCGTAACATTATCTTTCACAATATAAAAAAATTGAGCTAACTTTACTGTTGTCTTATTTTTTTATTCAAAAAAGTAATTTTTTTCCAAAAAAAAGGGCGCTTGTAAGACCGCTGCGCAAATACGGTGTGAAAAAAAGTATTTCAATGACCGCCATTTTATTCTCTATGGTGTTAGAAAAAAAATGTTTTTGGGGTCTAAGTAATTTTCTAGCAAAAGAACCTGTTTTAAAAATGTAAACCCCTAAATTCCAAAACGAGGCTAGTCCTTAAGTGGTTAAAGATGAGTCAATGTTGAAATGTTATTTTTTTATTGAACCAATAAAGAACATGACACAATAAAATGATAAATGCAGCAATAAATGAACTTGTCAATCACATATTACAGACCATGTGTATATAAGAACATTAACCATGTGCTATGGGACAATAATCCTAGATGGAATAAAAACACTTAAAAATACACAATAAAGTGGTGATTGATGGTCACCTACTGACTTGGCACCATCCACAGGCAGTTTGACTCTTCAACAAGTCACAGAGGTTGAATTCAACATAATTTTGCTTCAGTTAATTGCAGTATGGAGGATGTTTTTCCGGTCTTTTGAAGTGTAGTTTGGGGGGGGGGGGGGGGTTAGGCTCTTTGCACGCTTTCTTTCCTCTTTTCTGTTCATTATTGAATAAGCCCATTCATGTGACAATATATTTCTGTGTTATTTCTGATGACAGCTCTGCCGGAGGATCCCCGCATTACAGCCGAGACATGGGTGGAAAAAGGGACAAAGACTACAATCAGCTGTGAGGTGCCCCGGGCATTCCCTCCAGATGATATCATTACAGTGTTGTCTGTTGAGGGTTATCCTAATATCAGTGTCACTGGGAACGTGTTCGGTTCAATCGATCTGGATAGCAATGAACTACCAGCAGCTCAGCATAATTTGGTCTGTGTATCTCAAGTGTTCAATGCCTCCAAGCAGAGCAATAAGCACATATATATTTATGGTAAGTACATGTTCCTCACTATAGTATACACATTGTCATCCTTTTCCACTTCCTTAAAAAAAACAAAAACACAATTTTAAATTTGTATTAATTCCGCCATGGGGGAAAAAAATTAATACTGTAGCTGCTGTCTTTTAATAAATGGACACTTACCTGTCCAGGGAGCCCACAATGTCGCCACCCCAGACAATTTTCGGATTGGCATTCGACATTCATCATAAGGGAAATCGGCAGTGAAGCCTTTTGGCTTCACAGCTGGTTCTTTACTGCTCATGCATGAAGCGTGCTGCACTTTCTAACTGGAACGGCGGCAGAGGAAGGAGGAGGGGGGCCGAACTTCAGAGGGACAGCATAGTCTCCCGGAAGTGGGGAAGGGTACCTCTCAAAAACAGGTGCCAATTCCCCCTCCCCCCTGAAAAGTACCAAATGTGGCACTGGAGGGGGGGAGGAAGCAGATAAGTGGAAGTTCCACTTTTAGGTGGAACGCTGCTTTAACCACTTACCAACCGCCCGCCGGCAGAATGGCTCCTCGGCGCAAATCGCTGTAGCTTTAAAGGCAGCCGGTTTAAGGGGTATAAAGGGCACACAAACATGCCGACTGTGTCACTGAGGACTCAATGCCTCTACCCGGCGGCCGCAATATCTGCCGGGCATCCATGATCACTCCTGACAGGGCCAGAACGCGGATGTATGTATAGTCCTGAGCGGTGCTCAGGGATTTGTTGTGAGACACAAAAGATATATATATATATCCAAATTACCAGTGGTGCCGTATTAAAATGGAACCCGGGCCGCAATTGACCCATGGCTGGACTTTGAACATGCCTGCCCTAGAGAATAAAATAGTGGTAGTTCCAATTTTATGTCACACATATTATTACTGTAAAGGTCTAGGAAACACAAAATGTAAGTAAAAAACATGCTAAAGTGCATTTTAGGAAAACCAAATGCAACAAACTTCCTAAATTTTGGGGAAAATACTGTATCTATTGGTGTATAACATGGACTGGCATATAACACACACCTTTTAAGAAGGAAGTTTCAGGGGAAAAACATACATTTTAAATAAAGAACTTTGAAGCAAAATAAGGGTCAGTGCCCATCAATGCAGCCTCACCATTGCCCATCAATGCAGCCTCACCATTGCCCATCAATGCAGCCTCACCATTGCCCATCAATGCAGCCTCACCATTGCCCATCAATGCAGCCTGATCAGTGCCCATCAATGCAGCCTCGCCATTGCCCATCAATGCAGCCTGATTAGTGCCCATGGTGCCCACTGATCAGGCTGCAATGATGGGTAATGGCGAGGCTTCAGATGGGCACTGATCAGGCTGCATTAATGGGCTTTGCCCATTAATGCAGCCTGATCAGTACCCATCTGCAGCCTCAGCAGTGCCCATTAATGCAGCCTGATCAGTGGTCATCTGCAGCCGCAGCAATGCCCATTAATGCAACCTGATCAGTGCCCATCTGCACCCTTGCCATTGCCCAACATTGCAGCCTGATCAGTGCCAGATTACATAGAGGGATCTCCTGTGTACTCTGTGCTCGCACTCACACACAGTCCTGGATTGGCTCCTATGATAGACAGAACACTGGTCCAATTCCAGGACGTGTGACTTCTATCCTATAAGCCAGTCCAGGATGCGGGACTGTGTGTGACTGTGAGCGTTGAGTAAATAGAATATCCCAGCTTTGTGTAATCTGGTGGCACAGTTAAGTTTTTGGTTTTTTTTTTCAGGGCAGTAGGAGGAATCTGTGCTGCACAGGGTGATTAGGGAACACCTAGCACACCTTGTACGCACGCCTATGGAGACATCCAGGGTCTAAAAAAACCCTGAATGCCTCCTCTGAGCTCCACTGAATGTTTTGTAATGCAGATCACATTGTGAAACATTACTTCCTGTTTTAGCTAGCCAGGACAGACAGACCCAGAAGTGACGTCATAGGCGTCACTTTCCAGGTCACAACAGAGCAAACTGTCCTGCAGATATTGCAATTCAAATGATTGGAACAAGCCATTTACCATTGACAGGGGTGTGAATGAATGAATGAATAAAATACTTGTATAGCGCACAATGCGAACTGAATCGCCTCTGGTGTATGCAATGATCAGCTTTTATTTATGTGAAACCCCTCAAAAAAGCTGTTGCTGTAACTGTTTAACCACTTCCCACCCGGCCAATGCACATATATACGGCCGGGTGGGAGCCATCTACTTCTGATAGGACGTTCAGGAACGTCCATCAGAAGGAGCGGGATTGCGCGCGCGCGTGCCCGCGCAGCGGCGCGATCCCGATGTGCCTGTGTCACCCGGACACGGCGCATCTCAGATTGGCAGGAGGGCTCTGTGATTGGCCCTCCTGATCACATGACGGCCGTGTCCAATCACGGCCGTCATGTGATGTAAACAAACAGCCGGTTGCTAGGCAATCGGCTCCTCCTCTCCTCACACAGAAGTCATCGCTGAGGAGAGGAGAGCAGATCGCTGCAGCCGGCTGATGATCAGTGAGTATGAGCTGTTTTTACAGCTTTTTACTCACTGATCATCAGTCTAATGTAAACACACAACACACTACACAGTGTAAACACACCACACAGTATAAACACAATGTCCCCACACATGTCCCCAAAACATACATGTCCCCAAATAATAAAAACACATGTCCCTAATAATAAAAACATGTCCCCCACATATGTCCCACTAAAATCACATGTCCCAATGATTATCTGCACACATATGTACATGATCATTTGCGTACATATGTCCGTGATCACACAAACCAATTATTATACACTTAACGGATTTTTTTTTACCAAAAACATGTAGCAGAATACATTTTGGCTTAAATTTATGACAAAATTAGATTTTATTGGATTTCTTTTAAAATAGAAAAAAGAAAATATAGTTTTTTTTCCAAATTTCCACTTTTTTTGCGCTTATATCGCAAAAATTAAAAAACTGAGTCGTGAATAAATACCACCAAAATAAAGCTCTATTTGTGCGAACAAAATGATAAAAATGTAATTTGGGTACAGTGTAGCATGACTGCACAATTGTCACTGAAAGCGCTAGAGTGATGAAAGCTGAAAATTGGGCTGGGAAGGAAGGGGGCGAAAGTGCCCTGTATTGAAGTGGTTAAAATATGCGAACAGGCTAAGGGCCCGTTCACACTGTGTATTCGGTTGAAGCATAGCAAAGCACATTAACCACTTCAATACCGCCACTTTTACCCCATTCCTGCCCAGGCCAATTTCCAGCTTTCAGCACTGTTGCATTTTGAATGAAAATTGCGCATGCAATGCTGTACCCAAACAAAATTTGTATCATTGTTTTGAGGCTGATAGCGCTTTCTTTTGGTGGTATTTAAAGAGGAGGGCCGTTTAAAAAAAAAAAAAGTCAGCAGCTTCAAACACTGCAGCTGCTGACTTAATAAACACACTTACCTGTCCAGGGTGCCCGCGATGTCGGCCGCCCGAGGCCGACCCGTCCCTCGGCTCTCGGGTCCCGGCGCCGCCATTCCCTCTAAGGGAAACAGGCAGTGGAGCCTTATGGCTTCACTGCCCGTTTCCTACTGCGCATGCGCGAGTCCCGCAGCACTTTCTGAATGGGACGCGCTGTGTTCTGGAACACACAGTTCCCAGAACACAGCGCGACCCATTGCCCAGAAGACGCCGCGACGAGGAGAGAAGACAGAAGAACTCCGCAGAGGAGGAAGAGGAAGATTAGGATTATGTGCCTAGCAACAGGCATTTCTGGTAAGTAAAAAAAAAAAAAAATTTCATTTTTTTTTTTTAGACTTTTTTGTAATTTTTAATATTTTTTTGTTTTCAGGGTGGCCCTCCACTTTAATCACCACTGGGGTTTTATTTTTATTTTTTGCTAAACAATTGAAAAAAGACCAAATAAAAAAAAAATTATGTTTTTTTCATTGTTTCTGTTATAAAATTTTGTAAATAAGTAGTTTTTCTCCTTCACTGATGTGCGCTGATGAGGAGGCACTAATATGCAGCACTAATGTCCACTGATAGGTGGCACTGATACGCAGCGCTAATGGCAACTGATAGGCAGCACTAATGGGCTCTGATAGGTGGCACTGATGGGCAGCCTTTATGAGCACTGAGAAGCATCAATGATGGGCACTGATAGGCAGCACTGATATGCAGCACTAATGGGCACTGATAGGCAGCATTGATGGACACTGATAGGCAGAATGTGGTTAAGTGTGTTGGTATGATTTTATGTTATTCATTCATTTTAAACGGAACCCCAATGTACCTTAGGATGGATGTGCACTGCACTGTAATGCGTTACTGTGTGCTGCCAAAAAATATTGCAAGCACAACTCTGGTCCCTTATGGGAACACACTGAATAAATAATTTCATAAATGACCTTACTTTCACTTTAACAACTTGACCGCTGGAAGATTTTACCCCCTACTTTAACTGGCAATTGCACGGTCATGCAACATTGTACACAAATTACATTTATATAATTCCTTTCACACAAATAGAGATTTCTTTTGGTTGTATTTGATCACCACTGGGGTTTTTTATTTTTGCGATATAAATTTAAAAAAAAAAGAAAATTTTGAAAGAAACAATATTTTATATTTTCTGCTATAAAACATATTCAATAAAAAAAAATCAAATTTCTTAATGAATTTAGACCAAGATATATTCTGCTACATGTCTGGTTAAAAAAAAAAAAAAACCCAATTAGTGTGTATTAATTGGTCTGCATGAATGTTATAGGGTCTAGTATAAATACTTTATTTTTTATTTTTTTATATACTAGTGATGGCGATGATCAGCGACTTATAGTGGGACTGTGATAGTGTGGCCGTCCATCTAACACTAACTGACACTGGCTGGGGGATACACTGACTGACATCAATAGTGGCAGTAATAGTGATCACTGGCAATACTATACACTGTCATTGTACTAATGACACTGGCTGGGAAGGTGTTAACATCTAGGGGCAATCAAGGGGTTAAATATGTGCCTAACTATGTGTAATGTGTGTTAGGTGGTGCTTTTACTAAGCGATCTTGCTGTTTTTTTGCCTGCTTTGTAGGGAATAAAGAAAACAGCAAGATCGCCTGTCACTATTTGGAGCTTTGTGTTGTTTACAACACAGAGCTCCCTTTCCATAAATAACAGAGCCAAAACAGCGGGTGCCAGCGATCAATCCTTGGCAGGCACTCCGACTGACTTGTGCTGTGACTAATCACAGCACAGTCGGGGTGGTAGGCACGCCCCCTAGCCAGAAGTGCTTGATCATGAATGCAATACTTGATCACTTTGCCTCAATACTTCTAAGTGAGGCAGTTGGCAAGCGGTTAATAGATTAGGATAAGAATAATCTAAAAATAATAATATTATCTACATCAAGTTGATCTGTTTTACATGCATTACTTAAAAGATTTAACATTCCTTTTAGGTTTTTGAAAATAAATGTGGACATGGTTTTGTAAAATTGTGTGTAATCTGGGTGGAATTTGCAAAGATAAAAAAAATAAGACTTTTTTTTTTTTTTTTTTTTTTTTTTTTGCAGAACCTCCTATGGTGAACCTCACAGTGTCCAGTAAGGTTGCAAACCTGGGTGACATGGTGACCGCTGACTGTAATTTAATTCAGGGTAATTCAGATAACTTTGATCTGTCCATAAGTGTGGATGGAAAAGTAGTCAAGAGGGAGGAATCCCCGGACCTGGCTGAAAATATCACCATAACAAGAAGAAAACCAAATCTTACTGTTACCTGTAAAATATTCATTCGGGACAATAATAAAGAGCTACTTACAAAAGAAGAGACCCTCACCGTGCAATGTAAGTGTCTTGTGACATAATCAGGTTTTTTAATGCAGAAAACACTACCGATATTCATCAATGTTTCTTAAAGAATTTGTTACTTCAACATTTCGTTTTTTTTTTGCTATGTGTATGCTGTACCATGTATTTTGTGTTCTGTTCCTTTTGTACACCTTTCTTGATCCTGCCATTCTCCTTTAATCAAAGGAGCACAAAGGAACCCTTTCTTCTCATATGGCCCTTCAGCAGCAGCCATAAGTGCAGATCTACTACTGGGCTTTCTTATTAGCTTGCCCAGCATGCAGACATATAGGAGCACCCTATTTTATTTGTAAAGCGTGGGTTTCCTCCGGGTACTCCGGTTTCCTTCCACACTCCAAAGACATGCTGGTAGGTTAATTGGCTTCTGTTCAAAATTGGCCCTAGTATATGAATAGGGACCTTGGATTGTGGTAGGGCTGAAACGATTAATCGATATTATCGATAATAATCGATAATGAAAATCGTTGTCAACGATTTTCATTATCGATTAGTTGGTCCGCACCTTCTTCCCTGCCGGTCCATAAGAATCCTGTGTATCCTCCTGTGTCCTACGCATGTCCTACGCATGCGCCACGTCCGCGAGCATGCAGCTATGCCTGCTTGTATTCTGCACCCAGCTGACGTCCCGCCAGCAATGCGCCTGCACTGCTTTCAGCTCCTCCTCCCCCCTCTACCCAGCAGCCTTCCGATAGACCCGCCGCAGAGCGCAGGCACGGCAAGCCCTCGCCAGACCGCTTTCCAGCGCTGCCGTGACTGGAGGGTGTGCTCTGCACATGCATCCATCTCCCGGCTTTGTGTATCCTCCTGTGTCCTACGCATGCGCCACGTCCGCGAGCATGCAGCTATGTCTGCTTGTATTCTGCACCCAGCTGACGTCCCGCCAGCAATGCGTCTGCACTGCTTTCAGCTCCTCCTCCCCCCTCTACCCAGCAGCCTTCCGATAGACCCGCCGCAGAGCGCAGGCACGGCAAGCCCTCGCCAGACCGCTTTCCAGCGCTGCCGTGACTGGAGGGTGTGCTCTGCACATGCATCCATCTCCCGGCTTTGGGGTGCCCTTCGCGCCATTCAGAGGAGTCGGACGAGTCACGTGTGGCGGGTCTGGACTGAGACTCTGCCCCACACCAGGGGTGAGAGAACTCCAGACACCGGAGGGGCGGGAGGGAAGCACTGAGAGGAGGTGGGCCAGTGACACCATGTGAGACGGGAAGAATGTGTCATCTATACTGGGGGGGGGACCTGTGTGTGTGTATATTGTCCCCCTTTTTCATTTTTTTTTTTTTTTACCTTTACACATATATTCTATATATAAACAATATTTATAATTCTTCTTTTTTTATATATATATATTGTCCTCAATGTATACTTTCTATGGAATAAAGGAGGGGGGGGGGGGTATTTTATATGTCTATTATTATTCTCTTTATATATACACATACTTGTATGAATAAAGCAGGGAATCTGACATTCGCCATACTTTCTTTGCGGGTAATTCTCCCTGCCCCATGTGTGTCGCATGGAGGAATAGTACCGCATCATTGGTGTTTTATTCTGCAGTTTGAGTGTAACACTCAGTTTTTTCATTATTACTTTTAAATAAATGGAAAAATGGCATATTACATTTTTTTTTTTTATGATTTTATCCTATTAATCGATTAATTGAAAAAATAATCGGCCGATTAATCGATTATGAAAATAATCGTTAGTTGCAGCCCAAGACTGTGGGCTCCTTGAGGGTAGGGACGGATGTGAGTGTGCAATGTACAGGGACAGGGACAATTGTAGACACTCACTCAGGTTGAACCGGATGGACTGGTGTCTTCAACCTTACTTAAGCCTCATACACACGATCGGACTTTGTACAAACTTTCCCATGGATTTTTGTACAAAGGGGCATCAGCCATGAACTTGTATTGCATACACACAGCAGGACTTTTTCAGCCAACTTTCACCAAATCATGTGGTTGTTCTGCTCTTTACCGCCACCTTTGGTCAACTTCTGTATTGTCTGATCTTTTGCATTGGTTCTGAGCATGCGTGTTTGTACTTTGTACAAAGGTCCTATGGTTTTCTGTACACACGATCGGACTTTGCTCCATCGCATTTTTGTTGCTGGAAAGTTTATCCGTTCGCACAGCCAACAAAAGTCCGACGAAAACCAAAAAAGTTTGTCTGATGGAGCGTACACACGGTCGGATGTTGCCTTAAAACAGCTCATTTGCATGTTTGTTGTCAAAAAGTCAGATTGTGTATATGGGCCTTAACTATGTAACTGATTTAAGCAAATGTAAAATTGGCCAAAAAACTACTAAAGTTTATATTTAAGTCACTATCTTTGGAGCTGTTGATCACCAACCAGATTAATGCTACTTGTGTAGTATATCCTCTTTGTCCACATGATGTGGGTGGTGACAATTGCACTTTAAGAGAAATAATGGTTCCAAATAAACATTTGATGTCTCTCCAGTATGCTACATTTAGAATTGGGAAATTTTACTTTATCATACAGGATTTATATAGCACCGACAGTTTACACAGCACCTTACAACTTGACGGTAGACCGTACAAATACAATACACTTTAATACAGTAGGAATCAAAGGGCTCTGCTCCTTAGAGCTTACAATCTAAGAGGGAAGGTCAAGATATGCAAGAGGTAATAACTGTTGGGGATGTGCTGATGGAGAAAGTAAATGTACAGTTGTTAGGTTTGGGCCGGATAGTCTTCTCTGAAGAGATGAGATTTCAGGGAATGTCTGAAAGTGGACAAAGTAGTAGAAAGTTAGACAGATTGGGGTAGAGCATTCCAGAGGATAGGAGAGGCTCTGGAGAAGTACTGAAGGCAAGCATGGGAATAGGTGACAAGGAAGTTAGAGAGCAGGAGGTCTTGGGAGGAGTGAAGAGAACGATTAGGTTGGTATTTTGAGAGTAGGTTAGTGATGTAGCTGGGAGCCAGGTTGTGGATGGCTTTGTAAGTTATTGTTAGTATCTTCAATTTAATTCATTGGCTGAGTGGCAGCCAATGGATGGATTGGCAGAGGGGTATAGCAGACACTGAGCATTTTGTGAGGTGAATGAGCCTAGCAGCAGCATTCATAATGGACTGAAATGGGGTTTGCCTATTTAGTGGTAAGCCAATAAGGAGGGAATTGCAGTAGTCGAGGCGAGAGATGACCAGGGAGTGGATTAGAAGCTTTGTGGTGAAATTGGTTAGGAAGGGGCGTATCTTTGAGATGTTGTGGAGGTTGAGGCGGTAATTTTAAGTAGTGTAAAGGTGTAAAGGTTAGTTCGGAGTCCAGGATTACACCTAGGACCTTGGCGTGGGGGGACAAGTTGATAGATGGGGGAGGAAATATCATGAGCTTGGTTTTGGATAGGTTGAGTTTGATGAAGTGATGTGACATCCAGGCTGATATGTCTGCTAGTAAGTTGGTAATGTGTGAGGAGACAGATGGAGAGAGCTGGGGGGTGGAAAGATAGATTTGGGTGTCATCAGCGTAGAGATGATATTGAAAGCCATGGGAGGCAATCAACTGACCTAGGGAGTTGGTGTAGATTGAGAAAAGGAGAGGTCCAAGAACAGAACCTTGTGGGACCCCGACGGAGAAAGGAAGAGGAGAGGAGGAAGTAGAGTTGTAAGTTACACTGAAGGAGCGGTGGGATAGGTAGGATGAGAACCAGCGAAGAGTACAGTCACGGAGACCAAAGGAGTGGAGTTTTTTGAGGAGGGGGGGGGGGTGGTCCACTGTGTCAAAGGCAGCAGAGAGGTCCAGGAGAAGCAGTACAGAATAGTGTCCGTTGGTTTTAGCCATTAGTAGGTCATTTGTGAGTTTAAGGAGAGCAGTTGCCCTGGAGTGTTGAGGGGGCGAAATCCAGAGTGAAGGGGATCAAGAAGTTTGTTCATGGTCAGATGGTTGTAGACCAGAAATATGTAAAGATACCTGATCTCCAGCTCATCTTGCCCCAGTGCTAGGGCACTGCTCTGGACCCTTGAAGTGCGCAATTCTAAAGTTTAATTATTCAGCTTACAGGAGCTTCTGCACAGAACATGAAACTTTGGGCAGACGTCTGTGCACTGCAGATCACTGAAAGCATTCTTTCACAGCCACATTGCACTACACCAGTGGTTCTCATTCTCTGTCCTCGGGTACCCCCAACAGGCCATGTTTGCAGGTTTTCCTTTATCTTGCACAGGTGCTTTAAATCAGAGTCAATGGTGTGGTATTTTGGACAGCTATTTTAGAGAAATTCCCAAAATATGGCCTGTTGGGGGTACACCACAATGCACATTTGATACATTGAGGTGTACTGCAGCAACACTGTGTTAGCCAGTCCATTTAAAATGAATGGTCTACAACCTTATTATCTTATTGCATGAAAAATATGCAAAGTGCCCCAATGCACACAATGCGCTGTGGTGCCACCATCACAGGTGCTTTGTAGCGGTGCATTGGTACCAATCAAAATGAACCGAGAGATGGGTCCTGGCCCAGCAATCTCAGAGTCTGTAATGCCATAAATTTTAATCAGACAAGTATAGCTCAGTATAGAACTATAACATGATATTGCATGTAACTATGTAGCATAAACTAATTTGGACCTTTAGAAATTAAAGTTTATCATATATATCGTCAATAGTTTGTAAATACCTGACCATCACACCAACTTCATGGCCAAAAGTTTGTGGACACCTGACCATTACACCAACTTCATTACCAAAAGCATGTTCGCGAATTATTGGGTTCGGGTGTTTCCAGTAAATGATACTGTTAACGTTACAGCACATTTTGGACAATTTTACACTTCAAACCTTATGGCAGATGGTTTGATAAGTTTAGTGTGGAAGAATATAAATGACCTGCACAAATCCTTGCCCTCAACTGTGTTGAACATCTATAGGATTTATCAGGGCCCTCTTTAATATTGATTGGACCGCCCCCCCCCCCCCCCCCCCCCCATGCAATTTCGCTCTCCACCTTCTCTGAGACATACAATAAATAGCAGCAAGACTTAAAATCAGTTTACTGTATCAGATCAGGCAGCGATTGCTTGCCAGAGGTTACAGCATATCATTACTGCTTACTGACTGGTTGCTAGAGGTTACAGCACTCCTTAAGGCTCACTGATTAGTTGCTAGAGGTTACAGCACATTTCTGCTTGTTGATTGGCTGCTAAAGATTGCTGTACAGTAATACTGCTCACTGGTTGCAATAGGTTACAGCACATCTTCTCCTCACTGCAGGGGGGCATGATATACCAATGAATGCTGCCTTTATTTACATATCAATGCCGCTGGCCTCATCTATTTACATATGAATGTGACTGCTATTTACATATGAATGCCAGTATTTATATGTAAACACAGGTCTGCAGGTGAGTCATCTGTACACAACAATAGGGCAGAGATGGGCAGCATTAGTAGCAGCACAGGACTAAAACGTCAAGGGAATGTAAACTGGGATAGTTGGCAAATATGAGGCAGCTGATTTGGGCCCCACAACAATGACAGGGCCCAGGGCAGCTGCCCCTTTTACCCTGCCTTAAAGACGGCCCTGGGATTTATTGGAAAGCTTGTGAGCCAAGTCATTTTGTCTGAAATCAATACCTATTCTCACAGTCTTTTGACTGAATGGGCATAAGTTCCTACAAAGCCTTTTCTGAAAAGGGGGGGGGGGGGGGGTGATATTAATGACTTTAATATTAATCATATATCAATGACTATGTTTTTTTTGGAATGAGATGTTTAATACAATAGTTGTGATGGTCAGGTGTCAATATAGTGTAAATTCTGCGTAATCCAACATGGGTCTTGCTAAATTTAATGAGAATGTTAAAATATAATGGGTCTTCTTTGTTTTCTTATGTCACAGATCCACCAGAGTTCAGTGAGAGTTCCTGTCCGGACTCTATCGTTTGGGTAGAGGGAAAGGAAAGGATGTTTGGCTGTAGGTCTGAAGGGAACCCAACTCCTGAAGAAGCGTGCACCTTGTATCTTACAAACTTGTCTCTGCCAACCACAACAACCTTCTCTGCAGAAAGAAATATGTCTGGAATCTATACATGCCAAGCATCAAATCTTAAAGGAACCGTGAATAAATCTGTGGGAGTTACAGTGCAATGTATGTATATACTATCAAACAATGCATTTAGGATTGTATTCTTTAAGTAACTGTGGTCATACCTGAAGTTTCCTTATAAGTATAATGATTTAATGACAGGTTTCAAATTGGCATTCGTTTGACTGTTTTCCTTATTTTTAATTTATCTTTAAGGCCGATTGCTGCCATAGTCTCCAAGACACCCAGGGCTAGCAATGGCTGCCAAGCCTGCACTCGGGATGAGCTCAGGCTTGTTCACACCCTAGTCCAAACCTAACTAAGCTATGCCGCTAAGTAGCTGTCAATGTACTTAGCCAAACATAGGTGGGCAGGCACTGTATTCCCCACCCTGCAGCCGCATGTATACACACTACTTTTGATTATTTATGATTATGATTGGTCAAGTACATTGCCCCCTTTCTTAAACAGCCAGATGATTGGCTGGTGTTTGATAGCTGCTCAGTCCTGCACCCACCCCCGACATCACCGCAAAATTGTGACAGCTAATCTCTCTCCCCAATGCAGTTACAATAGCTGACAGTTTCATACACTGAGGGGCTCTGGCAAGCCTTATGATCTACTCAATGTGAAATTCTGCCTCTCCTCTGTCAGTGTCCATCAGTGCTGATGCCTATCAGTGCCAATCAGTGCCACCAATCAGTACTGCCTATCAATGCCAATCAGTCCCACCTATCAGTGCTTCCTATCAAAGCCAATCAGTGCCACCTGTCAGTGCCAACTATCAGTGCAAATCAGTGTTGCCAATCAGTGCTGCATAAGGGTGCCCAACAGTGCTGCCTATTAGTGCCAATCAGCGCCATCTATCAGTGCTGCCTATCAGTGCCCATCACCATTGCCCATTAATGCCAATCAGTGCCACCTATTAGTGCCCATCAGTGCCAATCAGTGCTGCCTATCAATGCCCATCAGTGCTGCCTATCAATGCCAATCAGTGCTGCCAATCAGTATCAGTGCTACCTATCAATGCCATTCATTGCCCATAAGTGCTACCAATCAGTGCCTATCAGTGCTGCCAATCAGTGCCCATCAGTGCTCCCTATCAGTGCCAATCGATGCTGCCAGTCAGTGGCACCTATCAGTGCCAACCAGTGTTACCTATTAGTGCCACCTATCAGTGCCCAACAATGCTGCCAATCAGTGTAGCCTATCAATGCCAACCAGTGCCCATTAGTGCCGCCTATCAGTGCTGCCAATCAGTGCCACCTGTCAGTGCCAATCAGGGCCCATCAGTGCTGCCCATCAGTGCCAATTAATGCTGCCAAATAGTGCCAACCATTGCTGCCTAACTGTGCCACCAATCAGTGCCTATCAGTGTCCATCAGTGCTGCTGATCAGTGCCCATCAGTGCTGCCAATCAGTGCCAATCAATGCTAACCACCTGTGCTACCTATCAGTGCCCATCAGTGCTAGCAATCAGCGCCAATCAATGCTAACAATCTGTGCTATGCCGATTAGTGCTGCAAATCAGTGCCCATCGGTGCTGCCAATCGGTGCCACCTAGCAGTGTCAACACCTATTAGTGCTGCCAATCAGTGTCCATCAATGCCCATCAGTGCTGCAAATCAGTGCCGCCAATCAGTGTCCATCAGTGCAGTGAGTAAAGGGATGGGATGATGAACTCTGCAGCCAGGCACATCGTCCATGGTGGGGCACAACTAAAATCCATTGATGTTTAATAATGCCACATGCTGATCTTTAGTATAATAGGTAATAATCACACTATTATTTACAATAAAATAAAATAAAATAAAGTGTCAGTAAAATGCCTGCCACTAAGCACTTACATGTTCCCACACCACATAAAAAATAAAAAAATAAAAGAAAAGTGTCGCCCTAACTTACTAATCAATAACTTAACAATAATGGTGAAACCTTCTAATGTATGGAAATCTCAATAAACTTCAATATTACCACAATACCGGTCTCTGTGATATGCAACTTCACATCCAACTCAAACTGAGAACAAGACATAACAAACTTAGCAGGGATGGTGGAAACCCCTCTACAGATAATTGCAATACAAATTAACTTCACATGCAACAATATTTTAGTTGGGAGGTTTACACCATTATAGCACTTTGGAATTTCATATTTTTTAGATTTTTACACTTAATTGTATATGTTTTAGTCACTATTATAATGTGAATTATTGCACTTGAAGTTAATTTTCCACCACCCCTGCTAAGTCCATGTCTTTATGGACCTTGCTTTGTGCACTGGTGCACAGTCATGTTGGAACAGGAAGGGGCCATCTGCAAACTGTAACCTCAAAGTTGGGAGCATGAAATTGTCCAAAATGTCTTGATATGCTGACGCCTTAAGAGTTCCCTTCACTGGAACTTATGCCGCGTACACACGACCGGACTTTTTGACAGGAAAGGTCCGACGGAATGAATCCATTAGAAAATTTGATCGTGTGTGGGCTCCATCGGACCTTTCCTGTCCAAAAATCTGATGGACTTTAGAAATAGAGCATGTTTCAAATTTTTTCGCCGGAACTCCACCGGACCCAGTTCCTATCGAGAAATCCGCTCGTGTGCATGCTAGTCCGATGGACAAAAACTGACGCTAGGGCAGCTATTGGCTACTGGCTATGAACTTCCTTATTCTAGTCCGGTCGTACGTCATCACGTTCGAATCCATAGGACTTTGGTGTGATTGTGTGTGGCCAAGTCCGTTCATTTAGAAAGTCCGTTGGGAAGACCATCGGACCTAGTCCATCAAAAAGTCCGGTCGTGTGTACGTGGCATAAGAGGCCAAGCCCGACCCAGAAGTGTTGAAGCTGTTGTAGCGGCAAAGAGTGAGCCAGCTCAATATTGAACCCTACGGACTAAGACTGGGATGCCATTAAAGTTCATGTGTGTGTAAACGAAGGTGTCCCAATACCTTTGACAATATAATGTGTGTGTGTGTGTGTATATATATATATATATATATATATGTATATGTATATATATATATATATATATATATATATATATATATATACACATGCATGTGTGTTTTAGCTTTGAGGTGCACACCCTAATGCAATAGGCTGCGCACGCCAATGACCCTGTCCATTTTGCCACCAGTGAGTTCCCCATAGCAGCATTGTCTGCAGGAGTCTGAATCAAAACTGTAAGTACAAACACACATCACAAGTTGTATGAGACATGAGAGCCTGATAGGAACTTGCCTTGCCCAGCCCTGATTAACCGCTTCAGCCCCAAGAGGATTTTCCCCCTAATGACCAGGCCATTTTTTTTTTTGCGATATGGCACTGCGTCGCTTTAACTGACAATTGCGCGGTCACTGTTGATGTTGTTTTGTGCTATAAACAAAAAAAGGCTTGGATTTGAACATATTGGTTTGTGATATAATTTTGCCTATTGACAAGGTCCTGTTGCATGTAAAGCAGATTTTCTGATATACTTAATTTTAGTTTTAATTATCATGATATAAAATAATGAATGTGGGGGCTTTTTGGTGGGCGTGATTTTTTTTGGGGGGGCAGCATTTCATTCTTGGGCCCAGGCAGCACAATGTCTTGGGCCAGCACTGGTCTCTAGGTTAACTTCATAGCCATAGTTATCTTAGGCCGCGTACACACGGGCGGATTGTCTGGCCAACTAAGTTCGTCAGACAATCCGACAGACAGTCCGTCCTACTTTTGAATGAACGGACTTGACCACACACGACGAACAGACAGTCCGCTGAAAGCTTGCGCGATGACGTGTACGGCACGTACGACGGGACTAGAAATTCGACGTCCAATACACTGCAATGCAACCTTCGGCCGTGTAAATCCTTTCTGAGCATGCGCCATACTTAGTCGGAAATTTTACGGAAATTCCGAAAGACTTAGTCCGCCAGACTGTCCGCTGAAAAAGTCCGCTGAAGCCCACACACGAGCGGATTGTCCGCTGAAACACGTTTCAGCGGACTAAGTTGGACGGACAATCCTCTCGTGTGTACGCGGCCTTATGGATACTTCACATATACAGAAAAGGTTGCATCCATTAAGACCGGGAGGTAAGTTGTTCATGTGTCCAGGTTCCCCATGATCTGGCCAATTCTATAAATATTTGCAAACTTTTTTAAAATCTAAATTTGTTCTTAAATATTTTTTGAATCATCTTTTGTTTTTCAGACCCACCGGAAATACCAACAGTGGACATTTCGACAACATCAGCAATTAGTGTAGGAGGGTTTGTCAATTTAAGTTGTCATTCAGATGCTCTGCCTCCTCCTACATACAGCTGGGAAATTCCACCTCAGGCTCAGGTGGACTTCTTCCAAGACAACAGATCCATCACCATTAGAGAAGCATCATTGTACCACAACGGAACGTACACCTGTCATGTCAAGAACAAACATGGCCATTCATCCACACCACAGGAGTTAGAAGTTAAACGTGGTGACAATGGTAGGCATTAAAAGGGATCTCATTAATAGCCTACAAAGTTTACATGCAGCACCACCTCATGGTAAAATTGGATACTGCATTGTAACTAACCTAACTAACCTCATTGTGTCTGACTGGTCAGACTTCTGTAGGTGGGGGTCACTAAACCCAAGGGTTCCATGGAGGAAAAGTTCTATTTAACCCCTTCTCAATGTGTAATGAGTGAGGGAGACTCTACAAACCTATTTAAAATATAACTCCCCCTACCAGACCATGTTTCACGTTACGCCCATATTTAGTGTAGAATGAAAATGGTCAGTCCGCACAGCCCCCAAAATTCCTTTCCGTATTGCAGGATCACAGGGTTCTTCTTCCCACTGCATCCTATCAATTTTTAAATTGTCTCTCTGTCTATGCAATAGTGTTTTTCATTTAAAGGAAGTTGTGAATGAAAATGTGACAAGTCCCATCTGCCACCACAGCGGAGGCACTGTAGTTTTCAATGGAGAATAAGTGCGGAGATGTCACCGCATTTGTAGCTCATTGATACTTCCTCCAACTCTGTAACTGAAGGTTGCTGGAGGAAGCTGAAAGAAGAGTTGCAGGAGCCAGAGTATCACACTGACGATCCACTCATCATGGGTACAGTGCTTTGTAGGCTCAAGTACAAAAAATAATGTACTAATAATAATATAATAGTAGTGCACATTTTTGTTTTTAACATTGTATTAATGACATTGGCTGGGAAGGGGTTAATAACTGGGGCAATCAATGGGTGACTAACATGTGTAATATGCGCTGCTTTTACTTACTGATCTGGCTGTTTTTTTCTCTCTGCTTTTCAGGGAGAAGAAACAGCTAGACTGCTGTTCACTGTACACAGAGTTCTTTGTTTATGTAAACACAGAACTCTGTGTGTGATTGGACACAGCTGATCAGCAGGTTTCAGCCAAAATCATTGCCTAAAATCTGCTTCAAAACAAGTGCTGTGTACACTCTCACCACGGGTTAGCAGGGGGAGCACATTTGCGTGCCCCAAACCCAGAAGAAGGCTGGAAACTTGCATGTACATTGCCCTGTACTTGCCACTGGCTCACAGTATATTTACTGTGAGTGGTTGGTAGTTGGTTAAAGTAATACTCCAAGCAAACAGTTAAAGTATATATGAACCCTAAACATGTTTGTTTCCTTTGTTCTGTTAAAGCCCCCAAAACTGCCCCCTTGTATCAATTCCCATATCGCCTGTATGCAGGCAGCCATGGCTGTCACATGCTGGACATCAAATATGTACACTTGCCAACAGTCCCGATTTTCCCGGGACAATCCCTATTTTTGGACCCTCGTCCCAATTGGAGCCCGTCGATGAAAATCCTGGGATTTCGCTTTTGTCCCAGAAATCGACACTCTTTTTGGAAAAAAACGCAGCAGGCTACAAAAAGATGGTTGCCGCAGCGAGATCTCTTTCCAGCTTTCCCGGTGTGTTCAGTGGAGAGGGGTGGGGCCTCTGTGCAGCCAATTGGCTTCTCTCTTCAGTGTACAAGTAGACAATTCTCTTGTACACTCAAGCCGACTGGTGCAGAGTGAAGAGTCCCTCCTTACATCAGGTGCCCCCAGCAGAGTCCCTCCTTACATCAGGTGCCCCCAGCAGAGTCCCTCCTTACATCAGGTGCCCCCAGCAGAGTCCCTCCTTACATCAGGTGCCCCCAGCAGAGTCCCTCCTTACATCAGGTGCCCCCAGCAGAGTCCCTCCTTACATCAGGTGCCCCCAGCAGAGTCCCTCCTTACATCAGGTGCCCCCAGCAGAGTCCCTCCTTACATCAGGTGCCCCCAGCAGAGTCCCTCCTTACATCAGGTGCCCCCAGCAGAGTCCCTCCTTACATCAGGTGCCCCCAGCAGAGTCCCTCCTTACATCAGGTGCCCCCAGCAGAGTCCCTCCTTACATCAGGTGCCCCCAGCAGAGTCCCTCCTTACATCAGGTGCCCCCAGCAGAGTCCCTCCTTACATCAGGTGCCCCCAGCAGAGTCCCTCCTTACATCAGGTGCCCCCAGCAGAGTCCCTCCTTACATCAGGTGCCCCCAGCAGAGTCCCTCCTTACATCAGGTGCCCCCAGCAGAGTCCCTCCTTACATCAGGTGCCCCCAGCAGAGTCCCTCCTTACATCAGGTGCCCCCAGCAGAGTCCCTCCTTACATCAGGTGCCCCCAGCAGAGTCCCTCCTTACATCAGGTGCCCCCAGCAGAGTCCCTCCTTACATCAGGTGCCCCCAGCAGAGTCCCTCCTTACATCAGGTGCCCCCAGCAGAGTCCCTCCTTACATCAGGTGCCCCCAGCAGAGCCCCTCCTTACATCAGGTGCACCCCGCAGAGCCCCTCCTTACATCAGGTGCACCCCGCAGAGCTCCTCCTTATACAAGGTGCCCCCCGCAGAGTCCCTCTTTACATCAGGTGCCCCAGCTAATTCTCGCCTTACTTCAGGTGCCCCCAGGGATGCCCCTCCTTACATCTGGTGTCCCCAGCAGAGCCCTTCCTTACAGCAGAGCCCCTCCTTACATCTGGTGTCCCCAGTCTACTTGTACACTGAAGAGAGAAGCCGATTGGCTGCACGGATCAGAGGCCACCCCCTCCACTGAACACACCAGGAAAGATAGAAAATGGAGCTGCCGCCAACCCTCACCCCGTGTGTCCCAAGAGAGGGGACAGTGATGTAAGGAGGGGCTCCACTGGGGACACAAATGTAAGGAGGGGCTCCGTTGGGGACACCAAATGTAAGGAGGCACTCCGCTGAGGACACTGATGTAAGGATGGACTTCGCTGGGGACACTGATGTAAGGAGGGGCTCTGCTGGGAACACTCATGTAAGGAGGGTCTCAGCTGGGGAACCAGATGTAAGGAGGGGCTCCACTAGAGACACCCGATGTAAGGAGGGGCTCTGCTGGTGACACCAGATGTAAGGAGGGGCTCTGCTGGGGACACCAAATGTAAGGAGGGGCTCCACTAGAAACACCAGTTGTAAGGAGGGGCTCTGCTGGGGACACCAGATGTAAGGAGGGGGTCCGCTGGGGGCAACTGTTGTAAGGAGAGAATTCACTGGGGGCAACTGATGTAAGGAGGGACTCTGCTGGGGGGCACCTTGTGTAAGGAGGGACTCTGCTGGGGGCACCTGATGTAAGGAGGGACTATGCTGGGTGCACCTGATGTAAGGAGGGACTCTGCTGGGGGCACCTGATGTAAGGAGGGACTCTGCTGGGGCACCTGATGTAAGGAAGGACTCTGCTGGGGGCACCTGATGTAAGGAGGGACTCTGCTGGGGGCACCTGATGTAAGGAGGGACTCTGCTGGGGGCACCTGATGTAAGGAAGGACTCTACGAGAAATGCCTGGTGTAAGGAGGGACTCTGCTGGGAATGCCTGGTGTAAGGAGGGACTCTGCTGGGAATGCCTGGTGTAAGGAGGGACTCTTCTGGGAATGCCTGGTGTAAAGAGGGATTCTACTGGGGACACCTGGTGGTATTTGGTGGCAGGTGATGTGGCAAGTGACACGCTCAGGGCTCACACTGATTCTGCATTATGGTGAGTTGAACTATTTAATTTCATATTACAATGTAATAATAGAAATAATGCACTTCAATCATCCTGACACCAAAACAACCATGGTGCCATGATGACTGAAGCATCAACACCAAGCGTTTGGGGTATCTTTATCTGCTGATTGTTAAACTTTCTGGAATACACATATTTCTATTGTGGTGTAGGGTTTGGGCCTGCTGTCCCTCCATCCCTCTTTCTTTTCTTCTTTCTCTCTATTTCCCTCCCTATTTTTTGCCTTCTTTCTTTCGTTCTTTCTCTTTCCCTTACTTTCTCGTCCATCCCTCGTTCATCTCAAACTATAACCACAAACACTTTTAGTCACTCCCCTTTAAGCCACATTCAATTTCCAATTTAAACCATGCCCATTTTTCGTTGCCAACTATGAACATGTCTGAATGTGTTTATCTCCATTGCGTGGGGGTGGGAAGATTTGTGCATTACATTTATGGCAAGACCAACAAATGTTTTCTGTACTTGCTGAAAATGTTCTGACCCTGAAAAATAAGTTGCAATATATTAATATTTTTGTTCTCAGGTTTAGGTACACTCTAAATACACTGTTAAAATACATATAGTACCGTATATACTCGAGTATAGGCCGACCCGAATATAAGCCGAGGCCCCCAATTTACCCCCAAAAAAACTGGCAAACTTATTGACTCGTGTATAAGCCGAGGGTGAGACATGCCTGTCCATCCCTGTGTGTGTGTCCGTCCATCCCTGTGTGTCCGTCCATCCCTGTGTGTCCGTCCATCCCTGTGTGTCCGTCCATCCCTGTGTGTCCGTCCATCCATCCCTGTGTGTGTGTGTGTCCATCCATCCATCCATCCCTGTGTGTGTGTGTCTCCATCCATCCATCCATCCATCCCTGTGTGTGTGTGTCTCCATCCATCCATCCATCCCTGTGTGTGTGTGTCTCCATCCATCCATCCATCCATCCCTGTGTGTGTCTCCATGTGTGTGTGTGTGTGTGTGTGTGTGTGTGTGTGTGTGTGTGTGTGTGTGTGTGTGTGTCCAGCCTACCTTTGTCCCGAGCCTCCGTCCCGTGCCTTGCCTCCTTGCCTCCGTCCCGTGCCGTGCCTTGCCTCCTTGCATCCGTCCCGTGTCGTGCCTTGCCTTGCCCCCGTCCCGTCCCGTCCCGTGCCGTGCCGTCCCGTGCCCTCTTCGTCGGCGGCCATTGTAAAGTTCAAAAGCTGCGCCGCCGCCTTCGCCTGTGATAGGCGGAACACTGAATTTCCCAGCAGCCTGTGTTCCGCCTATCACAGACGTCGTATCATCCTCGTCCGTAGTACGAGGATGATACGATGTCCGTGATAGGCGGAACACAGGCTGCTGGGAAATTCAGTGTTCCGCCTATCACAGGCGAAGGCGGAGCCGGAGGCGCGGCTTTTGAATAGAATGGCCGCTGTCTGTCTGCTCGACACGCTGATCGAGCGGGCAGACAGCGATGACTCGAGTATAAGCCGAGGGGGGCACTTTCAGCCTCAAAAAAGAGGCTGAAAATCTCGGCTTATACTCGAGTATATACGGTATATGTATTTGCTGTTTTTCCTACCTAAAGATTTATAATTCTTTGCAGCCTATACAGGCATTAACTTGAGGACAAAGTGCTTGGCCAAGTGGGCATGTGGGCAGTATGGATTAGGTGAGGGGGTCCAATGCTTGTCTGTCTCCTCTTTCCTGGGCTGCCAGCCTGCATGCTCAGATAAGGGTCTGGTATAGAATTTGGGGGTGTCTCGTACCATTGTTTTTGTGTGGGCTCTCTCCATTAACATCTACATAAGATCCCCATCTAGGATTAGGGTCTGGTATGGATGAATGGAATTCTCGGCCGCTTTGTTACAAACAGGAGGTGTCATTTTGTCAGCAATTTAACCACTTCCTAGCCATTACCTGTATGTCCTTGGGTTGAAGTGGTTATAACAGGACCATGGCTATAGCTGCAGTCATAAACTCGGTATTAACCACTTCAGCCCTGGAAGGTTTTATCACCTTAATGACCAGGCCATTTTTTGCGATACGGCACTTTGCCACTTTAACTGACAATTGCACGGTCACGCGACGCTGTACCAAAATAAAATTGATCTCCTTTTTTTCCCTAGAGACAAAAAAAAGCGACAATTTTGAAAAAAAAAAAAAAAATATATATATATATATATATATATATATATATATATATATATATATATTCTTTTTTTACTTTCTGCTATAAAACATATCCAATAAAAAAATGTAAAAGATCAAATTTCTTCCTCAGTTTAGGCCAATAAGTAATCTGCTACATATTTTTGGTAACAAAATTCCAACAAGTATATATTTATTGGTTTGCACAAAAGTTATATTACAAACTAAAGGATAGATATATGGCATTTTTCTTTTCTTTTTTTACTAGTAATGGCGGTGATCAGGGATTTTTAGCAGGACTGCGACATTGCGGCGGACAGATCGGACACCAGAAACTTTTGACACTTTTTTTGGGAATCAGGGACATTACTACAGTAATCAGTGCTAAAAATATGCACTGTTATGCACACACACGATCAAAATTCTTGTCAGAAAAGCCTTGGGTGGTTTTTCTGATGGAATTCCACTCAAGCATGTGTTGCCTACGCATGGTCACACCAAATTCTGACCCTCAAGAATGCGGCGACATACAACACTACGTCGAGCCGTGAAAATTAAGTTCAATGCTTCCAAGCATGCGTTGAATTGTTTCCGAGCATGTGTCAGAATTTTGTGCATCGGAATTGCCACAGACGATCAGAATTTCCGATAGAAACCTTTTCTATCTGAAAAAATTGAGAACATGCCCTCAATCTTTTGCTGGCCGAAATTCCACCAGCAAAAGTCCGATGGAGAATACACATGGTCGAATTTTCTGATGAAAAGCTCTCATCGGTCTTTTGCTGGCTGAATTTCCGATCGTGTGTATGCGGCATTACTGTACTAATGACACTGGTGGGGTACAGGTTAACTCCAGGTGCGATCAAAGGGTTAAGTGTGTGTCTAGTTGGTGCTTGCTTACTGTGTGGAGGGTGGACTCCATGTTCCTGCTTAGCAGGAGCACAAGATTACAATGTTCAGTCCTGTCAGAACATCAGTCTGCCTTGTTTACATCGGCAGACTGTTGTTCTATTTCTGTGGGTCGCCAGACCTGCTGATTGGCTCCCCCTGTGGCCAATTGGCACTCGTGCCTCTGGCAGCTATTGCACGAAATGATGTACAGGTACGTCACTTTGCGCAATAGAGCCGTCTGGCAAAACAGTATATTTACTGCGGCTGGTCGGCAAGTGGTTAATGTTTTCAACTGGTGATGTTATATAATGTAAAAGCAATCCCAGCAGCTGTAGAGCTTTTAGATGGAGCAGAGGGATCTCTATTTCCGCCTGTTTTTCGCTCCACCAAGGAGCCTGGGACTACCATAGAGATGAAGAAGGAACAGAAGTTCTCCAATCAACTCTATGGTCTATGAAACCAGAAGCAATGAGTATTTTGTCACTTCTGGTTGCAGTTTGCTGTTTACAAGCCATTGCTGACTTGTAACAGCATCCGATAAAACTGATCTCTGTTTGATCGGATTCTCTCAAGGTCAGAGGAGACGAGCTCTGGGATCTAATGGACCCCAAATGACCCACTAAAGAGTACCTGTTTCGTCTCATGCTATCACAAGGAATGTAATTCATCCCTTGTGATAGCTATAAAAATTATCAAAAAAATGTAAAGAGACAGCCTTTAATTTTTTTTTCAAAATAAAATAAATTATAAAATAAATAAAATTAAAGTGCCCCTGCCTTCTCTGCTCTCACATTGAAATACGAATGCATACGTAGTTTGCGCATGCATATGTAAGCGCTGTTAATAAAAACTGCAGAGATGATCAAATACCATCAAAAGAAAGCTCTATTTATAGGAAAAAAAAGGACATCAATTTTGTTTGAGTGCAACGTCGCATGACCGCGCAATTGTCAGTTAAAGCGACGCAGTGCCGAATCGCCAAAAATGGCCTGGTCATTGAGCAGCCAAATCTTCCGGGGCTGAAGTGGTTAAACACACTTTTTATTTGTAAATGTCAATGTTGCTGTAGTAGATTATACAGTATACTTTGAACAGATGTGTCATTTCACAGCAGGTCAAGACATCCCCCAAGTTGATATTTAATGTTTTACTTTAATACTCAATACTAAAATCCCTTCTTTCTGTCAAACTGAATTATTATTATTATTATTATTATTATTATTTTGGTGTATGTTCCCCAGGCCAGCAACCTGGCCATTGTTTGACAATCTCGTGCATATTAGCATAGAAAATGTAAATTACCGGTACTGTTTTTTTTTTTACATTCAGTTTCCATTAACTTCAATGGAGTTTCACTTAGCACCTAGTAATGTGCGCCAAACCAGGTATATTCGGCTCATCACTACGGACTACGAAAGTTGTGTCATAAGAAAGTTTAGTAAACCGTACATTTGTATTTCAAGCGTGTACTTAGCTGTTTGCCTAGACCTTAGCTTTAATCATTAGCCAAGTATGGCAATATATAAAACATTACATATCAATCATTCAAAATTTTAAATATACTATGGTTTTCCATTCGGAATTTGGGTGCATTTTATACTTTTATGTAAATATATGAAACTTATTTTTATTACATATTTGTTACTGTTCTCTTTACAGATAACACTACACTTAGGATCGGTCTTGGGTGCGTTGGAGCAATTTTGGTACTTATCATAATAGGAGTCATCTGCTACTTTTATCATCAAAGAGACAAAAAAGGGTTTTATCCTGTGGAACAAAATTGTAACAGTGGGGATATTCCTATGCCAGAAATAAACACAGACTAGGTGTTGCGGGCCTTTATTTTACTTTGACTTTAGGAATGTGTAGTCAGGCTGAACTCTGATGCCCAACATAGAACCTTATACATACCATCAAAGAAAAATTGTCATGTATGAAAAGCTTCAGGCCTTGTCAAAAAAGCTTGTGACATGTCCATGTTTGAACACTCTGGGTGTCTATTGAGGGTCCTGTATCCTATACCTTTCAGTTGTATGCTGTCGTCTTCTTCCTTTTAGGACATCATATGGACTTTAAAAATTTTGATCCTTGAAAATGATTTTGTACAGATTTTTAACAGCGTCTGTTTTGCGTAACCCTTCCCTGTACCCATTCTAATGCACAAGGTCACATTTCAAAAAAGTCTCCCTTTGAGGGCTCCCAAAATCTGGATGTGTAACTTGTGTATAGGGGGTCCTGCATCCTATACCTTTCAGTTGTATGCTGCCATCTTCTTCCTATTAGGACATCACATGGACTTTAAAAATCCTAGAAGGCGTCAACAGTTCTTTTTGTACAGTTTTTGTTTTGATAGTGTTTGTTTTGTATAAACCATTGCTGCACCCATTGTATAGAGTCACATTTCGAATAAGCTGCCCCCCTCTTTAAGGGCTCCTAAAATCTGGGAATGGATCGTGTGTATAGAGGATCATGTATCCAATAGTTTTCAGTTGTATGCTGTGATTGTCTTCCTAGTAGGACATGTTATGGATTTTAACAAATTCGGATAGCTACAAAAATAACTTTTTGATAGGTTTTGATTACTTTTAAATAGTCAAATAAGGCACATGCCTATATGCGCCCCTCCTGGGGGACTCCCCAAATTTTCCATCTACTAGTGAGGGCTGCATTAAAGAGGTACCAGTGGTGGCTGGTGCTCACTATTTTTGGGGGGCGGCGGTCAAACATTACCCCCCCCACGCGAGAGATACGGACGACTATTGGCCAGGGTGTCCTGAGACTTTCGGCTTCCAGACTGGCCGGGGGGGGGGGGTTTGAGGAAGAATAGCAAGTTCTTTTGCTATAAGCACACAACTGGGTGGGATCAGGGCGCAGTCCTCTGTACCCCAAGCCCACCCTTTTTTGAAGCCTATTAGAGCCTCTGGCTCTAATCACGTGCTTAAACCCCTCCCCATTGGAATCCATACATCTGGCACCCTGCATGTAGATGAGGAGGCCGGATGCATTGATGGGGTTGCGGCACCCCTGCGCTCCTTATAGAGCAGCCGCCACTGTTGTATACCCTTTGTACCTATAGGTAAGCCTAGAATAAGGCTTGCCTATAGGTACTATAAATATCTTCTAAACGTGCGCCGTTTAGGAGATATGCACTCTGAAGGAGCGTGTTGTTTCTTCAGGAGCATGTGCCATGACCTGTGGTTCCTGCATGTATGCATGTGAGTGACATCACGCGGCTCCAGCCAGTCACACAGCTGGAGTCTGCGGCCCTGGAAGGAAGATGGGCGAAGAGCGATGCGGCCTGCACCGGGTGCAAAGCGGGCTTTCTTTGAAGGTAAGTATCACATAATATGCTAGTATGCATTTTTACCCTTCTCTGCATAATTTGCAGAGAAGGGTAAAAAAATAAAAATAAAAAATAAAAGTTTACTTCTTCTTTAACCACTACAGATCCGCGCTATTGCCAAATGACGGCATTAGCGCGGACCTACATTTCCGGGACTACGTCTATTGACGTGGTCCCGGTTACGAGCGGCCTGCGCGCCCCCTGAGGGGCGCGCGCGGCGCGCTCTGTGATCGGCGAGTCCGTGAGACTCGCCTGATCACCGATCCGTGTAAGGGGTCGATCCCGACCCCTTATCACGTGATCAGCTGTCAGCCAATGACAGCTGATCATGTGATAGAACGGAGTCGGTAATCGGCTATTATTCCTCCTCGCGCTGACAGCGCGAGGAGAGAAAAAAAAAGCCGATCGCCGGCGGCCGTGATCGGGACATCAGTCCCGATCACGGCCATCAATACAAGGGACCACCTGCCACCTGCCTGTGCCCACCTGCCTCCCGCAGTGCCATCCTGAAATAAAATAAAAGCAAAAGTAAGTGCCCCCCGTCAGTGCCCCCCGTCAGTGCCCATAGTGCCCACAGTGCCGCCCACAGTGCCACCCACAGTGCCACCCACAGTGCCACCCCACAGTGCCACCCACAGTGCCACCCACAGTGCCACCCAATCTGCCTCAAAGGTGCTGCACCCCAGTGCCGCCCATCAGTGCCCAGCAGTGCCGCCCATCTGTGCCCAGCAGTGCCGCCCATCAGTGCCCAGCAGTGCCACCTATCAGAGCCACCTATCAGTGCCACCTATCAGTGCCCATCAGTCCCATCTATCTGTGGTACCTATCAGTGCCCATCCGTGCCACCCATCCGTGCCACTTATCCGTGCCACCCATCCGTGCCATCTTATCTGTGCCCATCTTTGCCCATCAGTGCCGCCTTATCTGTGCCCATCGGTGCCGCCTTATCTGTGCCTATTAGTGCCGCCTTAACTATGCCTATCAGTGCCCACCGGTGCAGCCTATCAGTGCCCACCAATGCAGCCCATCAGTGCCCACCAATGCAGCCCATCAGTGCCCACCAATGCAGCCAACAGTGCCGCCTAATCAGCGCACTTCAATGAAGGAGAAAAATGACCCGTTTGCAAAATTTTATAACAAACTATTAAAACATGATTTTTTTTTTTTTTTTTTGCATCTTTTTTTGTTTGTTTAGCAAAAAATAAAACTCCGAGCTGTAACTAAATACCACCAAAAGAAAGCTCTATTTGTGGGAAAAAAATGATAAAAATTTCATTTGGGTACAGTGTTGTATGACCGCGTAATTGTCACTCAAAGTGCATCAGCGCTGAAAGCTGAAAATTGGTCTGGGACTGAGGGGGGTTTAAGTGCCCAGTAAGCAAGTGGTTAACTGACATCATATACAGATCAAAGGTCATCCCTTTGATCTGCACAAGAATTAAATATAGTAAATGCAATGTAACAATAATGTTGTTACATTGTACTTCTTGCTGAAGCTTGCGAACTATGTTGAGACACTTCTCAGCTTGCACAGGAATGGCTGCAACTGCTTCTGAACTATGGAGTAAGATTTGCCATACATTTCAGCTGAGGAGCAGTGGCTGGTATTAGAAGCACCTTGGATAATATTCTTCCCTCAGGCGGATTATATACTGTAGATTTCTGGACACAGGAAATACCACTATCTCTCATTTTGTATGGGAATAAACATTATCCACTAGGATTGGGTAGGATTTTTGACAACGTCTACCTATGATATTCCAACAATCAGTATCATTATGCGCTTCTTTAGAGGTCCTTATGGTCTCATCATTTAACTTGTGGATTTCCCCCGGATGCTAAGGCAACAATTGACATGATTTTAATATGGCTAAGATTATGGTCCGGTAATCTTTTCTAAAAAAAAAACAAGAAAAAAAAAACCCATCCTCTCCAGCTCCTGAAGAAGTATTTACGAAATGCATCAATGTCAACCCCACTATTAAGCAACAACACTAATCTTATAGATGATGTAACAATTTAAGCCATGGTGCTTGAAGGATGGAGGGTTGCTGTCAATAGAATGTCTTTGTAGAATTTTGTCAGCCTTCTATAATGCTTTTTATGATATAAAGGTTTCAATTGGTCTTTAATAAAAAAATAAAAAAATAAAAAAGATAGTGATTTGATGGATAATAAGTCTACTATCTATTAGTAGCTGTTTTCTAGGTAAGTAGCTCTACACAATTATCTCAGCGACTCCTGTGGAGAACTTTCTATGCTTGAATTTTCTGCCTCCCTAAATTACCACAGCTGTTGTGACAGGACTCCATTTTAACTTTAGATTTAGATTTTTGTTTCAATTCTGAATTCAACACAAATGAAAAATATGACTGGACTATTTCTGATCTAAAAACCACCAAGTATAATGCCATCACTTATCTCTACTGCATTTTTGCATAGATGGTGTACATCCTGCAGTGCCCGTGTGGCTTGCAATATGTTGGTAGAAGCCTGTGAGCACTGCTGGTTAGGGTTAAAAAACATATATGGGATATTAAAGGGGTTGTAAACTCAGAAGGTCTTTTTCTCATAATGCATTCTATACATTAAGATAAAAAGCCTTCTGTGTGCGGCAGCCCCCCTCAACCCCCCTAATACTTACTGGAGCCCCATCGCTGTCCAGTGATGTCCACGAGTTACTGTTATCTGGGACTCTCCCTACAGATTGGCTGAGACACAGTAGCAGCACAGTAGCAGCGCCATTGGCTCCCACTGCTGTCAAAGTCAGTTAGCCAATCAGGAGAGAGTGGGGGCAGGGTCAAACTGCAGCTCTGTGTATGAATGGACACAAGGAGCTGCCACTTGGCTTGAGTGCCCCCACAGCAAGCTGCTTGCTGTGGGGGCACTCAACAGGAAGGAGGGGCCAGGAGCATTGAAGAGGGACCCAAGAAAAGGAGTATCTGGGCTGCTCTGTGCAAAACCACTGCACAGAGCAGGTAAGTATTACATGTTTGTTATTTTTATATATAAAAAAAAAAGAATTTACAATCACTTTAACCCCTTCCCGACCAGCCGCCACAGTTGTGCTGTGGCAGGTTGGCTCCCCTGGGCAAAACGACGTTAGCTTACGTTGCTTCGCCTTTTGGCCACTAGGGGGTGCATGTGCGCGCCCGCAGGTCGCTGCCAGAGCCCATGCGAGTGCCCAGTTCTCTCAAGAGAGAGGAGACAGATCGTGTGTTCATATTATGTATGAACACAGATCTCTTTATCCTCCTAGTCAGTCCCATTAAGGTAAGGGTTAGATATTTTTGTGTTTTTTTCCTCTTTAGGTTGATGCTGTCATGGGAGGACAGGCATCTGTCTATGGACTGATTATATTCAAATATTGTAATTTATTTCTAAATAATGTTTCGAACATCACATAGCTAGCTCCTGATGAACACTTATTAGCAAAAAATATTTAGTTTGGAGCAAGCACTGGTGACATTAGATGCTATTAGCGCATTGTGTATGAGCTGGACTTTTGGATGTTCTTTGTGACTTTTACATTGTTTATAAAGCCTATCGCTGGCCATTCATGGATCATGGGGGACCAAATGAATTCCTCCATGCAATCAAGCGAGGTGGATGGAGGAATCCTTCCCCCCCTGCAGGGACTCCTCCACTGCCAGAATACACTGATCACTGCGACATCAGAACAGTCATCTTACAACAGTCCAGTTCGAGAGAAGTCGATCATTAGATCACTATGCCTAATGCATTCACACAGGCATCACAAATAATAATTGTGTCTAATAGATTTATTTCCTATGATTGTCCATCTAGTGATCATAATGTGATATTTTCATGCAATACCTCAATCAGGAAAATGCTGCATTATGACCACTAGGTGGAGCTGGCAATCATAGGAATAAATCAGATATTGCAGTGAATATTTATGATGGCTGTGAGAATGCATGCGGCGCTACAGTATATGTACAGCATTTTATTTTTTTTATTAATTAGACCCCTTAATGTTGTCCAACATGATTGAACATCTGATTTGGTGTGCCTTGGGGGATTGCAGGGGACTCTGATGTCAGAGCAACAGCAGATTGAGCCTCACAGGCTTATAAAAAGAAATGCAAATTTTATTGTACACTTTAGAGGAATTTATCACACTGATCAAATCACACTGTCTTAGGCAATCGTGGGAGAATTTTATGATAATTGGCATATGTACAGTAGTAATTGGTACAACGATCCCTGGGAGAAAATCGTATAACCATGGAAGGAATGTTAGACAACTTTTATCTACTGATTTATGCCTGTTTAACAATTGTTTTGTTATTAATATAGATGAAATACATGTTTGTAAATGGTAATATGTTTCTATTTAGCAGCTTTTGCTAGTAAAGATTTTTTTCTTAAATTCGTTTTTTTGCAGATTAATGCACATTTGCCCTTTTAAAAATCCAGCAGACAGCCATTTTATTCAGAAAACATTTTTTCTTTTTGCACTTAAACTAATATCAAAATTGTAAATGTTAGCAATGAATTCCTTGGGTTTGCTAACGTACTGCTGAGTGACATGGAACGCACAGCACAGCGTTGCGCCCGCTTCTCACTTTTTTGGACGCATATAAGCCCCCATACATACGGTCGGACATTCCGACCACAAAATCCGGATTTTGTCCTAAACCGGTGTTGCATACACACGGTCGGACAAAGTTGTCGGAAAATCCAATCGTTCGGAACGTGATGACGTTTGTTCGTTATGACGCGACTACGTTGAGGCTAATAGCCAATAGCTTTGGTCTCGTAATTTGATCTGAGCATGCGTGGCCCTTTGTCCAATTGGAATTCTCTACAAATGATAGGAAAAAGTCTAATCGGATTTTTTTGTCGGATAATTTGAGATCCTGCTCTCAAATTTTTTCCGTTGGAATTTCCGACGGAAAAAGTCCGATTTTCTGGGCAATATAATCCGATCTGACCTTTTCCGTCAGAATTTCTGACTGTGTGTACGGGGGCTTAGAACCTACAGATCTAATCAGGTGCTTCCAAAAAACACCCCCACCACTGTAATTCAGGTGCCCAGTGACCGTAAAGGGGCCAGGCACCTGAATAGGGAGTGTCAGCAGCGACCATAGATAGAGTCATGCAATGCATGACTCTATGTATGGTGATTAGAGAGTGACAGGAGAGAGGGGGTGGCGCTCCTGCGCCCTTTATGGACGCACCGCCACTGCTGTGGACTCTGATGTAAAGGGGGACTCTTGTAATTAACTTCATATGATTAGAAATGTTATTTAGTAGAAATATATATATATATATATATATATTTATATTAGTAGACACCCTAGAGAATAAAATGGTGGTTGTTGCAATATTTTATGACACACTGTATTTGCGCAGTGGTCTTTCAAATGTAATTTTTTTGGAAAAATGTACTTTAATGAATTTAAAAAAAAGGCAGTAAAGTTAGCCCTTTTTTTTTTGTTTAATGTGAAAGATTTTGTGTTGTGAGAATCGTGAGAGAATCGTGATCTTTTTATTCTAAGCAAAAAAATTGTGGTTCTCATTTTGACCAGAGTCGTGCAGCTCTAGGGGGTGCTAAGAACTTGTGGCTTAACTATGTATTTTTTTAGGCCTGATTCACACCTATGCATTTTTTGTGCATTTTCAGTTTTGTAGAAACACACTACAATCCATTTAACATGGTTTCCTATGGATGAAGTTCACATCTGTGCATGACATTTGTATTGTCTGACACTTCCATCCCCCCCCCACCTTTTGCCATATACCCCCCATCACCCCCCCTTTCCTCCAAACCCCCTCACCCCATTAAACCAGACCAGACTGCGTTTGGAGTAAAGGGCCAAAGGCCTTGATTTATTAACCAAAATATATAAATATAAAATATAAACTTTTAATAAATAACTTGTAAACTTTTCTTTTAACACTGGAACATGGGTCATTAGCATATCCAAGACCCTACTGGTCACTGCACCATCTATTTGACCTCTTGACCTCCAGACGGCATCCCCTGTCTCGGAGGCTAAACCCAAACCAATGCAGTGACCTACCCCTTTTCTCCTCCGGTTACCCCCTTGTAATCAGGAAGTACATCAACAACCATCCCCATCCCCATGGATGGGTACAACCTAATTACCACCTGCACCACTTACCCTTCTAAACTGACCCCCCAAACAACCAGCACACCCTGCCAACACCCCCTCACAACAAAATCCTACCAACCCCAGGGGAGGGTGGGTGGGAATCTCTTCCTCCTCCGCTCTCCAAGTGGCCTGGCTTCCGCTCGGCTTCCCGGCCGAACGTGTTAGCTCCGCCCCCTGGCTCCGCCTACCCGGCTTCTTAAAGCGGCCCACATGTAATGTTATTAAAGCGGCGACAGTGCATGCAAACAATTGTCATGCTGTCCCTGCGCTTAGTAGCCTTTGGCTGCTGCTCCGTGGCCTCTCTTTTTATGGAGAGGGCCATGAACTTTTTTCTGGTTTTTGGTTCCATAGACTTCAATGGATCAAAACCATGTATTGAAAAACGCAAAATGCACCTGCAATATGCAAACTGCAACCTGCATAGGAGTGAATTAGGCCTAAGGCTGGATTCACACTGATGCATTTTTATTGCTTTTTGCATTTTGCAGATTTGCACTACAGCCCATTTACCATGGTTTCCTATGGAACATGTTCTGTAGTGCAAATCTGCAAAATGCAAAAAGCACTAAAAATGCATCAGTGTGAATCCAGCCTAAGGGCCGGTCCACACTGCTGCCTGGTGCGAGATTGCCTGTAAATCACACCACACTGCAGTGCAAATCACATGTGATGTCCGTGCAATGCAAATTCAGCCATACAGATAGTATAGCTGAATCCAGATCACATTCGGACCAAACTTGCACAGGACCCTTTTTTTGGTCCGTAGCAAAATCGGATTGCATGGGTGTTCACCCTCATTCGATCCGATTTCTGTGCAGATCTGGGAACATTTCGTCTTTCCTGACACTGTGTTTAACGGAAACATTGTGTCTGGTGTCCGAAAGAGATCAGTCTGTTTAATTCTTAGTGAAAGGACTTTGCTCGGATTAATCTTCTCACTTTGCTACTTCAAAGTCCAATCCATCATTTACTTGTGCAAGGACTTGGCTCATGGTTCTAAAGGAGAGAGTTCAGTGTCCTCAATTTGTTACTAAAGCCGTGTACACATGATCAGATCAGAAATGTTCGATGTAAGGCTGTTGGCGGAAAATCTGACCGTGTGTACGCTCCATCAGACAATTGTTGTCGGACTTTCCGCCAACAAATGTTGGCTAGCATGTTTTCAAATTGTGTTGTCGTAGTTTCCGAGCGTGTGTACACAAGTCCATCAGACAAACGTCCAAAGTAAAAAACATGATGCTCGGAAGCAAGGACGAGCCAGAAGCGGTCGCTCTTGTAAACTAGCGCTCGTAATGGAGAATTAACATTCGTGATGCGGCAAATTATGAAATCTCCAAATGCAGCGCACAATTCTTTTCTTCTTTATTGGGATAATAATGAAGCTGCTTTGCTGGTGATACTGATGGAGTTTTTGCAAACTAATTATCAAAGGCTTTTTTTCTCTAGTGAGATCAAAAATAATATTATTATGTTTTTATTTTTTTTTGTGCAAGTTGCCACAACACCATTATCCCGTAGTTTATAAGATCAAAGATACAACTATGTTGGTGTCCCTTGATTATTTTACATTGTATTTTTTTTAAATGTAACTGCCTACTCCCAAACTGTCATTTGAACACATAGCCAAGTATTATTCTACACTATTTTTTTTATTGTGCATTAAAAAAAATCTGCCAATAAAACTTAACCAAAAAGTGCATTCTATGCATCCAAAAATATAGAAGATATAATAAATCAAATCATTATTATTCAACCAAAAAATAATGTCAAAGCAATTACTCCAAGGCCAATAATAAATAACATGTTATCTCCTCCGATTCCACAACTTGTCTGGTTGACGAACAGCCTTTAAAAACGAACTGAAAAGTGCCAAATGAAAAATGCAAGAAGAAAAACGTAAATCAGCACTCACCAAACTTCTACTAACATTAAGTTAGCAAAAGGAGCCCAAAGGGTGGTGGTAAAGAGTTGGAAAACCACGTAGTATGTCACTACGTTTGGAATTGTTGGCCAACATTTGTGTGACTGTGTGTATGGAAGACAAGTTTGAGCAAACAACCTTCTGACAAAATTTGACGGTTTTGTTGGCGGAAAGTCCGATCGTGTGTATGAGGCATAAGGGTTATTAGAGTATCCAACAATTACCCACTACCTATCCAAGTTCAAATATTCATCAAAGGATCCAGAAAAAGGATTCCCCTAGATTGGGTAATGAGTCTGAAGAGTGACCGAAATTGTGTGCTTGGCTGCAGGGCAATTACTGGGAACAAGAATTCTGGGCATTTATTTAGCAGCTAGTATGGGGGAAGCACTACATCAGTTTTGGATAGAGTGGAGAGGGATTAGAACACCTGTCAGGTGTTTATTGCTGGCTGTGCCCCCTTTAGGCCCCTTTCACACGGGATGGATCCGTGATGATCCGCCCCATGAACATCCGCTTGCTCGGTGGGGATCTCTCCGTTGATCCCCGCTGAGCCGGCGGATGAGAGGGTGGTCCCGGCACACTGTGCAAGGACTGCCCTGTCAGATCTCCGTTCTCCTCTATGGGGGATTGGATGAACACGGACCGTTTGTCCGTGTTCATCCGATCCGCTCTGCAGACGGAGAGAAAAATAGGATTTTCCTCCATCTGCAGAATCGGACCATAGCGGGGACAGATGATATCGGGTGTCAGCAGATCTTCATCTGCTGACACCCGATATCCCATAGGAATGCATGTATGTCCGTATTTCATCCAAAAATAGATGGATGAAATACGGACATACGGTCCACACGTGTGAAAGGGGCCTTAGGGAGAAATCCTCTCTAACTGTCCTGTTTACTGTTACCGCTGAAAATGAAAGAAAACTCTTACATTTTGGGTTGTCACCAGAACAGGATTAAAGAAATCGTCCAATGGGGACACTAGTTCTGGTGACCCAGATGAAAACCAGGGATTTCTTCACTTTGAAGGGATTTTCTTTTACTTTCTTTTTGAGCATGGGACAGGAAGCAAAGGAAAATATCCCCACTGGGACACAGGTGATTCTAATCTGACATGTAAATAGTGGGTGGGCATCAACTCTTTCATGTTATAAATGAGAACATGGGTTTCAATACTTAGGGGTCTATTTATAGAGAAAATTTGCTATATGCGTGTCTCAAGCAACACACAATTAATCACAGTATTATTTGTTAAAGCTGTTTATTTCCTATGATCATCAGCTCTTATTTTAGTGGCTATAATGTCATTTTCTTCTGTAATACCTCAATCAGTTAAACTTAGCATTATGGCCACTAGGTGGAGCTGATGATCATAGGAATAAATCCATTCCATTACAGCAATTATTCTTGATAGCTGTGAGAATGCATTAGGTATTCAATCAGCATTTTTTATTATTATATATAGAGCCCTTAGAGTTGTCCAACATGACTGATTGTCTGATTTGGTGTGTCTTGGAGGATTGTGGGACACTCAGGTGTCATGGTAATGGCAGAAATAAAAAATGTTTTTTTTTATTGTACTTACAGGAACCTACTATGATCAAATTGTACTGTCTTAGGTAACTACGGGAGGATTTTACAATAATTTGCATATGTATTGATTGGTACTGTAAAAATCCCTGGGAGAAAAAAAATATATAACCATGGGAAGGTTTAAAGACAACTTTTGTCTTCTGATTCATGCCCATTCAGCTACTGTTTTATTGTCTATAAGATGGTTGAATTACATGTCTGTATGTTAATGTGTGTTTATGGGATGGCTTTTGCTATTAAAGATTTAGTGTTTTTCTTAAAAGTGTCTGACTTTTTTTTCCTAATTAATGCACACGTGCCCTTTAAAAACCCAGCAGACAGCCATTTATTGAAATTATTATTTTATTTTTTTCTACTGACAGTGATATTAAAATTTCAGGATGTACTATTTATATTCACCAGTAGGTGGAGCCATTGCTTTGGTTATATGGGAAGACTTTCCAGGCATTGCCTGTGGTAGAAAAGGGAAAAAAACGATACAAGTGCTGATAATAACAAATACAGGGGGAACCTCATAACACTGAGGGCTGGTTTACACCACAAAAACGCTCTCCAGATTCGTTCTGGACGCTTTCCTGCATGCACGTTTTTGGTGCATTCCAGTGCATTTTATATGCATTTATAAATGCTTTTTTACTTCTTTTTTCCTGTTTTTTTTTTTTTCCGTCGGACAATTCGATCGTGTGGGGGCTCCATCGGACCTTTGCTTGCCAAAAATCCGGCGGACTTTAGAAATAGAACATGTTTTAAATTTTTCCACCGGAACTCCGCCGGACCGAGAAATCTGTTTGTGTGTATGCTAGTCCAACGGACAAAAACCGACGCTAGGGCAGCTATTGACTACTGGCTATGAACTTCCTTATTCTAGTCCGGTCGTACGTCATCACATTCAAATCCGTTGGACTTTGGTGTGATTGTGTGTGGCCAAGTCCACTCATTCGGAAAGTCCGTTGGAACTCCGCCGAAAGTCCGTCGGAAAGACCGTCGGACCTAGTCCCTTGAAAAGTCAGTTCGTGTGTACGCGGCGTTAGAGAGATTCCCAAAACATGGCCTGTTTTGGGTACTTAATGACAGGGTTGAGAACCACTGCTCTAGGTCCTCTTGCCCTCATCTCTCACTCTCGTCTTTCCTCCTTTTTTTCTAGATAGCTATTGAAATCCTAATAAGCTCTTTGGGACGTTTTGATTTTATTTTCCAGCACTAGGTTACAGAACTGGCCTAAAGTGTGACAGGGACTGCCTGAGCTACCCACAACATTTGTGTTTTATATTTCAGTAGCCAGAGAATGCTTATTGAGGATCTCAATGGTTAATGTGGGAAACACACATGACATCACCTGCTAAGGTCTGCAGGGATTTTGGGCGTTTTATAGACTTAACAAAGTTCATCCAACATGGCTTCCTGATGTCAGTGTGACCTTTGTACATGAATTGACTGAGGATGTGTTTATTATGTAGTACACACTTTTCTACCCTTTCCAGAAAAGAAGGTGAAACAAAACTTCCTTTGACTGATTTTTAATTCCCAATTCATGCAAAGAAGGTTGTGATAAAAACAACAATCTCTAACTTTCTCTCTGGGCCTAAATGATCAAGGTGACATAGTGAGCAAACCAATATCATCATATATGGAGGGATAAAGCTATAAAGGGGGTACATTTCTGGAGTTATTTAAGCTCAACTATGGTAAAAAGATTCTTTCAGATTGGGGAATCATGCATATTATTTTTTTTCATTGCTTTCTGTAAACACATTGCAGGGTTTCCCTCTTACTGCCTGTCCCGGTGACACCAGGACCAGAAACGAGAGGAACAGATTTAATTGGGAAATTATAATAAAGACAACAATATTAACCTAATATGGTATATAAAAGCATGAGGGTACCACAGGCTTATTGTATATCAAGTTCAGAAAAAGTTAAATTATCTTGATTCTTGACGGATCTGAGGATGAGGACAATACATTTCAGTGTCTCACAACTTCCCCTCCACCAGCGCTTGTGTGCTGCCAGTTATTTGAGTATACTAGACCATAGCGCCCAACTGTCCCTGATTTGGAGCAATGTCCCTCTGTCCCTCTTTCCTCCTCATTTGTCCCTCATTTCGGTCTGATCTATATAGTTGTATGTAAAATGCACTTTGTATCTTTTAAAAAGTTTTTCCCAGAGCTAAACCTTTCATCCAATTTCTAAATTGCTGCATTTATACATTTTAAAAGCCAATATAAAGGAATAGTAGTGGTAAATAAAAGTCCTTGTGGATTTAATTCATCTTTTTTTTTTGGTTAATGCTCCTTTAAGGGGGTGTGGCAGGGGGCGTGTCCTATGTCTACATACGTTTTGTTAGTAGGTGTCCCTCATTCTTATCTCAAAATGTTGGGAGGTGTGCTAGACATCAAGAATATAAAATGAAGATTAGAGAGAACACAGACTGGCAACCTTTTATACTTATTTTATACTTCTTGTTCTCCAATATACCGAAATAACTGGAAGCCCTGACGAAGGAGGAGTTGTGAGATCCTGAAATGCATTGGCTATATCCTAAGACCTGTTCTCACCCTACTTTTCCTCATCTGAGTTTTACAAGAGGCTGATGCTGAGTTAAATTCAGGCACTTGCATATTGATATTAAAAGAAAAAACATTTAATTTATATCTAATAATACATACCCGCATACAGTATATTGTTTTTGCAGGAGATCAGATCACCCAATCCAACAGTGCCAACCTAGATCTGGTGCCAGGTGTTAGGAAGAGTGTTCTCTTCAGAGCACCTGACACCAGGATATAGTTTGCACCCATGATCCCCCAGATTACCGTATGTTTAAATCTGATGGCAATCCTGCAAGACCTGGGGTATCTGGAGGTTATACAGGAGGGACATATGACAAGTGGAGAATAGATTACTTCCTACCATGATCCAAGTCTGCTAGACCATCCCCCCTGACCCAACTATACAAAAAAAAAACTCAACAAGGTGTGGAGTCAAAATGGTCATCACAGCCTTTTAGTAACAAATAAATTAATTCAAGTGAAATAACAACATTTCTTTAAACAGAAACAGAGAAATTAAGCTTGGTGGTCTTTGTGGGCAACAAAACACAACCTATATTCACTGCTGAAACCCTTTTCTTAAACGTAGGTCCCCAGCCGCAACACACCAGCTCGGAGACAATCCTCATTATCCGCAGTGACCTCCGTTTACATATTCCGAGTTAACCCCATCATCACAGGAATCTAATCGAGAACCCCATACCAATGATGGGTTCTGAACCATTTTATAATCTATCATTTTTTCCTCCTCCAAAGACCAATCACCGCCATTACAACCACATAGCAACACAGCATAGATGGGGAGGTTGGTTGGGAAGTTTCCTCTCTTCTCCAATGTCTCTGACTGGACTCTTGTGACTCACCACTATCACCTTAACTTCCTGGGACCCTACAGACCCTTACTAATCCAATGAGACCTAATCTCTTATTTAAACACTACTAACTTTTTTAACACCTTCCTGTGTTGTGCCTCACTATTCACCCTGTCACATCTGTCCCTACGTTTATTTTTTTTAATGACATTTTTTTGCTTCAGGGCGACCTGGAGATTTGTTATTGCTCATCAGCACACAGGGTTTATACTTCAGTTAATGCAAGAGGGTAAGCAGCCTTTAAATCATTTGCAGGAAACAACCCTATGAAGAATTCCAGCAGTGAAACCAGATGAGACAAATGTACCAAGTCAGCATTTATCAAGATGAAGATATGTTACTATGCTCTGCTGCTTTGCTTCACAGTGTTTTGATGAGTGCATCCAACTGTTAGCCCATTGCTGCCTTCCTGAACTTCATGTGATCTAGAACAGGGGTTGGGAGGCATGTTCAAGTAGTCCTGCTGCACCAATATCTGGCAGTGGGACAAACGGTTGGCATTGTGGGATCATCCTGGGCTCCATGGAACCCAAGAACTACTGTATAGCAAATCAGTGAGGCAGCCCAATGGAATGAGGATCTCTACTGGGCCACCAATATGAAGAGGTAAGAATATGTTTTTCCACAATGGGGATGAGGGAAAAACTACAATAAAGGGATTTTAAATGTGCCATTACAAGGAATGTAACAACATTATCAAATAAAGAAGAATACTTTATTATAAATGTAAAACCATGTAAAAACAGTATCAAGGCACATAAATGCCAACTTTTTTCAAATATAGCGGCACATATATTATAAGATGATATGACAGAGTAATGCCCCGTACACACAATTGGATTTTACGACAACAAATGTTGGATGTAAGCTTGTTGGCGGAAAGTCCGACCGTGTGTATGCCCCATTGAACATTTGTTGGCTAGCAGGTTCTCAAATATTGCGCCAATAAATGTTTGTTGTCGGACTTTCCGTTTCCTGTGTACACAAGTCCGTCAGAAAAAAGCATGCTCGGAATCAAGTATGAGCCAGAGATATAACTAGCTTTCGTAATGGAGATATCACATACGTCTTGTATGTTGCTCCGTAATTGTTGGCCAACATTTGTGTGACCGTGTGTATGCAAGACAAGTTGGAGCCAACAACCTTCGAACAAAAATCCATGGTTTTGTTGTTGGAAAGTCCGATTGTGTGTACAGGGCATTAGTATTGCATGATTGAAAAGAACTGGCATGATGAATCTACATATTTTGCCAAAATTATACCTCCTCAGGATCCACGCCATTCAATGATGAATGATGTAATCTCACTTAGGTGAAGTGGATGACCAGTGTCACCATATGCACACGCTGTTACCAGTCCTAATGGTCAATATTGTGAATGATTTCCCAAGAGATAACTCTCCATTGACAGCTGTCCCAAAGTTGAAGTGATATTAAAGGCTTGATTTTTAGAAAAAAAAAACAAAACAATAAACATGTCATATGGTGGTTTTGCACAGAGCAGCCCAGATCCTCCTCTTCTCAGGTCCCCTGCTGATACCCCTGGCCCCTCCCTCCTGCTGAGTGCCCCCAGAGAAGGTCCAATCACACACACACAGAGCAGTGGCTCTGCCCCTCTCTCTCCTTATTGGCTCACTGGCTGTGATTGAGAGCAGCGGGTGCCAATTGGCTGCCTCAGCCAATGAGGAGTTAGAGTCCTTGAGGAACTGAGGCTGTTATGTACATCACTGGATCGAGAGGGAGTCAGGTACATATTAGAGGGGGGCTGAGAAGCTGCTCAGAGAAGGTTTTTATCTTCATGCATAAAATGCATGAAGGTAAAAACCCTTGAGCCTTTACAACCACTTTAACTTCCAGCCAAACTTGACAGGTAACCAATCCCTCTTCGAGGATCACTGTCTCATAAAACTACATTCACATTCAAACATCATAAGCAGTATTGAGGATAGACCATAATGCACTATAACACGACTTTAGTGTCTCTGCTGTGAATTTTAAGAATGAATTGCTCCACAGTGCCTGCAGTTACTAAGGTAAGTCATTTCTTATAAATTTTGAAAACGACATGTTAAGACTGCTCAAGTATTTATGTCAATAGACAACTATAAGTTGATTTTAAATCCCAAACACAAATATTGTTGGTCAATCTTGGTGTTGTATACTGGGCTATGAAGGTGATAAATCCTATCATGATGATACTAGTGGCTAAAATACTACAATGTTGAACATTTCATGGTTTCAAATTTTTGGTGTCTTTTTACCATGTGCAATATCTGTTTGAATCCATTCATTGGAAACTAGTGTCAGTTAACAAACTGGAAACTATAAAAAGGTTGTTCAGTGAACAGTTTAAAATCAGAATTTCTGTTTTTGGATCAATAGAGTAGTGACAGACATGACAGATGAGGGAGTAAACCAGACCATGCAGGAAATGAGAGGGGAGGGACAAAGCCTTGGAAAATGGCAGTAGAGGTTAGGTCAATATCACCATATAATTCAGGTTCACTTTATAACTTCCCCCGTCATCCACTCCCTTCATCCAACATCCATGAGACTGGCAATATTACTCTCCAGAGAGTTGCCTGCAAAGTCTCCTCCTAATCACCCATTGTCAGGCTGGGATCGAAGAGTTCTGCAGGAGGGCTGTGTAAGCAGGAAGCAGGTTGGGCCTTTCCTTCGTTACAAGATGGGAGTAGCTGATTAAATGTCCGGTGGATCTTCTTGTTTCACATACAGTTCTGGCTGAGATAAGGCAGTCATAATGGTTTATACAATAAAACTGAGAAAACAGCAAAGATCTGCAAAGTGCATCTTATTAGGTGTCACTTGTGGACTTGTATACACTCATATACAGTAGAGGACATTTGCGGTCTATGGTACTGCCTTCATTTTTGTTTCATATGTCTGTTTATAGGTTACACCCCAGTCACACCGATCGCGACATTGAAATTTTAAAGTAGCATTTCAGTGCTACTTGAGGTGTGGCTTGGAAGACATCTGTGCTACTTCATGCACAGATGTCTATGCAAATCGCACTTAAACTTGGAAAAAGTAGTGCGGAGTCGGAGTTGCACCGATTTGAGCTCTTCCAATGCAGAGAATAGAGAGCGACTTGTCATGCGATTTGAAACTGTCAAATCGCATGACAACTTGCTCCGGTGTGACTGGGGGTTAAAAAACATTTCAAATGTATTTGATACTTTAGTGAAAACAGCAACATTAACATTTTCAAAGAAACCTATACTTATGAAGTTTGAACGTTACCATTGCTGACCTTTACATCTAAAACGAGTTACCTAGCTAATATTCGAATGCACTGGTTTTAGTACTTGCTATTAGGGATGGGCCGAACACCCCCCGGTTCAGTTCACACCAGAACATCTCGAACAGGCAAAAAGTTCTGAAAAAATCAAATCTTAATTTTAAAGTCTTAAATGCAAGTTATTGCCATAAAAAGTATATGGAGACCTGGGTATTGCCCCAAAGGACAAATAGCAATATATAAATAGCAAAGGAGAAGTGATTTTAATGATGCTAAACCACTTAAGCCCCGGACCAATTTGCAGCCAAAGGAGCAAGCCCATTTTTGCGATTCGGCACTGCGTCGATTTAACTGACAATTGCGCGGTCATGCGACATGGCTCCCAAACAAAATTGGCGTCCTTTTTTCCCCACAAATAGAGCTTTCTTTTGGTGGTATTTGATCACCTCTGCGGTTTTTATTTTTTGCGCTATAAACAAAAATAGAGCGACAATTTTGAAAAAATTCTATATTTTTTACTTTTTGCTATAATAAATATCCCCAAAAAATATATAAAAAAAATGTTTTTTTCCTCAGTTTAGGCTGATGCGTATTCTTCTACATATTTTTGGTAAAAAAAACGCAATTAGCGATTATTGATTGGTTTGCGCAAAAGTTATAGCGTTTACAAAATAGGGGATAGTTTTATAGCATTTTTGTTAATTTTTTTTTTTTTTACTAGTAATGGCGGGGATCAGCGATTTTTATTGTGACTGCGACATTATGGCGGACACATCGGACATTTTTGACACATTTTTGGGACCATTATCATTTATACAGTAATCAATGCTATTTAAATGCATTGATTCCTGTGTAAATGACACTGGCAGTGAAGGAGTTAACCATTAGGGGGCAGTGTAGTGTTATGTATGACGTTATATGTTTTTTTCTATTGTAGGGGGTGTGGCCTGGCATGTGACATCACTGATTGGCCTTCCCTATAAAAGGGAAGAGACGATCGTGACAGCCACACAGGGAAGCACGGGGAGAGGTTTGTTTACACAGACCTCTCCTCGTTCTTAAGCTCTGTGACCCGATCGCGGGACACCAGCGGCGATCGGGTCCACTGGTCCCATGGCCACGGTCACGGAGCACAGGACCGGGTCGGGAGTGGCGGCGCGCTCCCGACCCACGGATGGGCACTTAAAGAATCACGTACAGCTACGTGATTGTGCCCAGCCATGCCATTCTGCCGACGTACATCGGCGTGAGGCGGTCCTTAACCACTTTCAGACCGGACCAATTTGCTGGTCAAAGACCAGACCACTTTTTGCGATTCGGCACTGCGTCGCTTTAACTGACAATTGCGCGATCGTGCGACGTGGCTCCCAAACAAAATTGACGTCCTTTTTTTCCCACAAATAGAGCTTTCTTTTGGTGGTATTTGATCACCCCTACGGTTTTTATTTTTTGTGCTATAAACAAAAATAGAGCGACAATTTTGAAAAAAACGCATTATTTTTTACTTTTTGTTATAATAAATATCCCCCAAAAATTTATAAAAAAACATTTTTTTCCCTCAGTTTAGGCCGATACGTATTCTTCTACATATTTTTGGTAAAAAAAATCGCAATAAGCGATTATTGATTGGTTTGCGCAAAAGTTATAGCGTTTACAAAATAGGGATAGTTTTATAGCATTTTTATTAATAATTTTTTATTATTATTTTTTTTACTAGTAATGGCGGCGATCAGCGATTTTTATTGTGACTGCGACATTGTCGGGGACCCATCGGACATTTTTGACACATTTTTGGGACCATTGTCATTTATACAGTAATCACTGCTATATAAATGCAGTGATTCCTGTGTAAATGACACTGGCAGTGAAAGGGTTAACCAGTGGGTGGCAGTGTAGGGGTTAAGTGTTCCTAGGGGTGTGTTACTAACTGTGGGGGGGTTGGGCTTTCATTTAGTGTACACAGATCTCTGCTCCAATCACATGGAGCAGAGATCAGCGTCACTAGTTGCTAGGCAGAATAAACAAATGTTGTTTACACAGCATTTGCTCTATTCGGCCGCTCCGTGAGACGATCGCGGGTTGCCCGCGGCGATCGAGTCCGCGGGTCCCGCGACCGGACTCACGGGGGTCCCGACCAGCGCGGGAGCGCGCCGCCGGCGGCGCGCTCCCGATGGCAGGGCGGCATCGAATATTGGACGTACCTGTACGCCAATATGCCTGCCCGTGCCATTCTGTCGACGTACATCGTCGTGCGCTGGTCGGGAAGTGGTTAAGTGGTTAAAGTGATTTTAAAGTCTTGTTTTTTTTTTAAATAACAAACATGTTATACTTACCTGCTCTGTGAAGTGGTTTTGAACGGAGCAGCCTGCATCCTCCTCTTCTCGGGTGCCTCTTTGCTGCTCTTGGCCCCTCCCTCCTATTGAGTGCCCCCATAGCCAGCAGCTTCCTATGGGGTCACCCAAGCTGAGTCACAGCTCTGTGTGTCCATTCAAACACAGAGCCCGAGTCCGGCCCCACCCCTTCTCTCCCCCGATTGGCTGACTGACTTTGATGGACAGCCAATGGCACTGCTGCTGTGTTTCAGCCAATCAGGAGGAGTGTCCTAGTCTGCCTGTAAAGTGGTGTGGCATCTGTGCGATGAGTAGAAAAAGCCGCAGCAATAATGAAATTTCTAAAGGAAAAAATGTAATTTCAAATTGCTCACGACTGTAATGTATTGCTGGCTGCCGGCAACACAAATAAAAATAAAAAAATTAAGAAAAACCTGCCTAGGACCCCCCCCCCCCCGATGGACAAATAGCAAATATGGAAAATGCTCCGCCTCCATGGGAAGCCTCCCGCCGACTGCGCTGTCTTTGATTTGACAGCTCTCATATAGGATAGGGTGGGGCCACCCGGTGGCATATCCGGGTGACCCCACCCCCTTCTGACGTCATTACTATTTTTCGGGTTCATAGGGTGGCGTGATTAGAATTGGATTTACATAGTGGGACACTTTTTCAAATATTTTCTCTTTTAATAAAGGATTTGTCAAAAACTGTCTCTTGTGGTTTTTACTTTTTGACACTTTTTTGGTGAATGGGTACCTGATTCTCATTCACATGGAGGGGGGGAATCTGGGGGCTCCCTTGTTAAAGGGGGCTTCTAGATTCCGATAAGCCCCCCCACCCACAGACCCAGGAAACTACAGCCCAGGGTTGTCGGGAAGAGGCCCTTGTCCCCATTAACATGGGGATAAGGTGCTTTGAGGCACTCTACATTGCACTGTATTATATATACTCTTTACTACACAGTATTATATATTCTCTACACTATACTATATTATATATACTCTTTACTACACTGTATTATATATTCTACATTATACTGTATGATATATGCCACACTGACTGCACGCACAATACACGAAATACCCTGCCTAATCTCCATTCATATACACTATATACGGCCACTGTGTAAGCAGCCTTATATAGTGTGTGGCGTGGACTTAGCCCCTGAGCCATGATTGGCCAAAGGCACCCTACCACAGGTTGGAAAGAAAATAGCTTGATTCCCCCATCAGCACAGTCAGTGTTGATGGAAGAATCGCTCCTGCAGCGCCATACAATGATCGGTGTTGCCAGCTATAGCTTCCGGCAATAACCCAACAGAAGGATCAAAATGTGTCAGGTCCCCCCTGAAGCAGCCAAATTTCAATCCGTCTATGGCCAGGATTAGGAAAGTAATGAAACCAAAGACAACCAGACAGCTAATATTTTCCGAAGGGGGTCAGCCAAAGGAGCTCACATCACCCATTACAGACACATTTTCTTTGAATTATCTGTATTAAAATAATCTTTGATTGCCTGTTATGGACTGCTACACATTGTACAGCCTTGCTTTTATTTCTGTTGGCTTACTGAATAGTCCAATCTTTTTGACTTAATCTGTCACAAACAAATTTTGATTTACAAACCCCAGAGGTGAAGCTTAGGGTGTTGCTACCATAGTATATCTATCCTTTCTATAGATCTGCTTTTGGTTGGATGACACTGAAGTGTCCTTTTGGGGGCCTTCAAAGCATGATCAAAAGTCTCTCTGCATCTTAGGTAACACACAGTAACTAATAGTGATCAGAAAAACACCTGAACCTGGAACCTCATTCAGGGGCAAGGTTCCAGAACTCTCCTCGTCTTCTGCGTCCTGGAACCTCTTCCATTAAAAAACAGCGCCCTATATGCTGGTACAACTTGGTGCAGTGTTCAGCCCTATCCAGCTATAATCTACATAGGCTTTAATAGGCTGCCTGCAAGACTGGACGCTGCACCTGTCCCTGCCAGCTGCACTAAAACACCAGGAGGCATGCAAGGGGCCACAAAGAGTACATAACTCCCAACTTTTTGAGATCGGAACAAGGGACACCTATTAGCAAAAGTATGTAGGCATAGGACACACCCTGCATTGCCCCCTTAAAGGAGAGTTGTACATTAAAAAAAAAAAGATTAGTTAACCCACAAGTGCTTTTTTTTTTTTACGACTTTTATGCCTTTATACTGGTTTTTAAATTTACAAATGTAGCAATTAACAAATTGGAGGAAAGGTTTAGCACAGGAGAAACACTTTTTGAAAGATAAAAAGTGCATTTTATATACAATTATATAGATCAGACCAAAATTAGGCACAAATAAGGAGGAAAGAGGGACAGGGGGACACTGTTGAAAATCAGAGACAGTCCCTTCAAATCAGGGACAATTGGGAACTATGAGAGTGTGTTAGTGGTCCCCCCACTAAATGCACTCTTCTATTGGCCCATGCTTAGATGAATGGAGGTCACTTAGGAGGAACCTGCACAATTCTAAAGAATTGGAGATGTTGACCTGTGCTCCAAAACAGAATATGGAACATGCAACTGGTATGAACTTCAGAATATTAATTCTGAAAAAGTTAATAATTACTGGCAAAAAAATAACCTGTGAAGTGGACACTGGTTTGGTTTCTCCCAATCACCAACTGCTGAAATCCAAGGGGATTCCCTCAAGTTAGGACTTCCCAAAGAATGGACTTTAATGGTAAAGAAAGTTAGGAATTCCTGTTATATATACACAATATTTTGTTTGCCGTGCTAATAGTTATTACAATCAAACAGTGACAAACTGGAAATAATCTGATATATTGAGTCCAGAAAACAAGTCCAATGTGATGAAGCAGTGAAAAAAAGTCTAAAAGTTCTAACTTCATTCAAGCAAAATATGCGTATTCGATGTGAAGGTGAGAATTCCAATCCAAAATGTGAATCACCCAAGTGTACCTCCACCTTAAGGTAAAAATGGATTCTTACCAGAACACGTGTAAAAAAAGAGTCAAATGCCCTGTGTCAGTAAATGTATAATCTGTAATGGAAACCTATTGCTCCTCTCCTTCATCAGTGGTTACTGACAAATATGTCATTTACTGGCCCCTTTCTTGAATGAATGAACACAGTGAGCGGTCGGTACCAATCACTCCGTGTCCACTTCATACATCACTGAAGCACAGTAAACTGTGTTTACTGTGCTTCAGTTTGTGAATGAGCAGGAAGCCTCAACGCATTTCTTATTCATTCATCTGTGCTGCTGAGGCTGCAGAGAAAGGGACTGATAAATCTATGTCCTCAGTCACTCTCAGCTGAGGAGTTCCTGTCAGGTAGGCTGTATGGGGCCCCGTGATTGCTAACAGCAGCCCTGGTTACTGTAGTCTCCCAAGCAACAGTATGGATTGCTCCATCATTTTGTTAAAAAAACATTTTTACCTTAACGTGGTGGTACACTGGGGTGATTCACATTATGGATATGAACTCTCCAGATTGGATACACTTATTTTGCTTGAATGAGATAGGAACTTTTACACGTTTTTCACTCTGTTTGATCACATTGGATTGGTTTTCTGGACTCAATATACACTATATTACCAAAAGTATTGGGACGCCTGCCTTTATACGCACATGAACTTTAATGCCATCCCAATCTTAGTCCATAGGGTTCAATATTGAGTTGGCCCACCCTTTGCAGCTATAACAGCTTCAACTCTTCTGGGAAGGCTGTCCACAATGTTTAGGAGTGTGTCTATTAGAATGTTTGACCATTTTTCCAGAAGCGCATTTGTGAGGTCAGGCACTGATGTAGACGAGAATGCCTGACTCGCAGTCTGCTAATTCATCCCAAAGGTGTTCTATCGGGTTGACTTACCTTGAGACAAAGCCCTCCAGCGGCATACTGTCACTGCTGCAAAGGCTTCCATCTTCACCTTGGATCATGGGTTGCCGCTGCTTGATGGCTGAGCCATGATGACGTCACTCCAGTGCATGCACGTGGGAGTCACGGCTGTGTCACAGAGCTCTGAAGAAACAGCACGGGTATGTCGTTTCTTCAGATCGCATGCGGCGGTGATGTCACTAGCTGCTGCTCACTAGAATATTTCCTGCACGATGCATGTTTAGGAGATATTAATTTTACCTGCAGGTAAGCTTTATTATAAGCTTACCTGTAGGTAAAAACAAACTTTGACAGTTTACTACCAGTTTAAGACATTTAATTTTTTGCAGTATTGGTGAAGGAACTTGAAAATGTAGTCTTTTCCGAAAGGACGTCATCGCTCACATCTGTCTGCAAGAGAATGAACTCTAAACACATCTCTGCTTGTATTTTTGCCATACTAATGATACATTAGGCTTGATGTAGAGAGAGAAATACAGCGAGAATATTTATATCCCACTATGATGAGTCATTGTGAAAGCCAGTTTCCTAGTGACGCTCAGCATCTGGTGAGATTCCAAGCTAAATACTGGGAAACAGAGCACAATGTCCTGAAAAAGACACATTTTGGCTTGATCGGGTTTGTATGAAATGCAATGGACGAGGTCCAAAACTTCATATTTTAACCTCCAACATTCCAGCATCAGTCATCAGATCCATGAACCAGCATCAAACGACCGACGTTCCCTAAAGACCCCAATGTCTGGCTCACTTCAGTGATAGTATGTAATGTGCTTGCTTTAAATATCGCTAGGCAATATTTGTCATCTGAAAATAAGTGTTTCTGTTTCCCATAGCAAGTAGAAATCTGCAGTCATTACTATGTTTGGTAGAGTTAAGAGAACTCCAGTAGTATGGTTGACAGTCCAGCTCAAATAATAGCCAATGCATTTCATGGATTTTACTGATCCCCTTCATCAGGGCTGAAAATATCATGTAAAATCTTTATCAGAACTGAGAATAATGTAAAGTAAATACATTATATACATGTAGCGACCTCCTGGACCTTTAGAGGCCTGATGGTGTCCTCCAGAGTCATGGAGAGCTGACATCCATCTTCGTAGAGTGGGTTACCAAGCATGGTGGGTGTAATGCAAGATGAAATGATGGGCGCCAGCAGGGGCGGACTGACAACTCATGGGGACCCCGGGCAATAGGAGATTATAGGGCCCCCAGGCAATTGAATATTATGGGGCCTGCGGGCAATAGGAGATTATGGGGCCACACAGTACACACACACACACACACACACACACACACACACACACACACACACACTTCTGTATTGGCAGAACCGCTGTCTCCTATGTCAACTAAGCTTTTAACAGTTTCCAAAGATTTTAACACCCGGGTGCAAGTATGAAAGATGAAATAGCCCTAACTAGACACTGTAATAAGATGAAAGCGATAGACAGGAAAACCATTTTGATATCGTGTGCAAATGAGGTCTTATTAAAATTGAGAGACAGGAAGGCTTTTGTTTTAGTACGCAATTCCTGTTGTAACAGTGTCAAACATAAACATAGATTAAAATTTTGTAATATAAAAAGTACATACAAGGCTGGCTGGGAAAGACTTTATGTAAGAGAATATCCCGTGAACATCAGAACAGAATCATGGTATACGATTAAACCTGTGCTGGTGTAGCTGTCTAGCCAATAATCATCAATAGCCATCAACCTTTTCCATCAATCATTTTTAATTCCAGGGGTATCACGTGGACTAGAAGAAACAAGCATCAATAAAAACCCGACAGCAGATTTGGCTCTTCCTCAACTTGGTTAAAAATACCGTTTTTTTTTTTGTTTTTTTTTGCAGTTGGTTTCCTTGCTGAGGAGATTTCTGCTCACTTTCTGTATTGATGACAGCTGTCACTGAAGCAGGAACTGGAGAATAATCTTCATATGGGGGCTGTGACAACTTGGGGGTTTTGTAGCTCATTTGTAGTGCAAAAGAGTGAGTAGACTCCATCCTAGAAGTGTCTTTTCAGGGCTTTTCTGACCACTTTTATTTAAAACAGCAAAGAAAAGTTCACAAACAGAATTCCAGATGCCCACACAGGGGTTTCCACCATCAAACAAGCAAAAGAGTATTCAGCCTCCTGGCCCTCTTTGCATTTTTGCTGCTCAGACTTAGTACCTTTGCCTCTTGGCCTTCAAACACATCCCAGTGCTCGTGCGCCAACCACTATACCTCTTGCATCTGGTCACCGTTATGGGCCGCACACACGATAGGATTTTCTGACAACAAATGTTGGATGTGAGCTTGTTGTCGGAAAGTCTGATCATGTGTATGCTCCATAGAACGTTTGTTGTCGTAATTTCCAGCAACGAATGCTCGAGATCAGGTTCTCAAATTTTCCAGACGACACAACTTTTTGTCTGAAATTCCGATCGTGTGTACACAATTCCGATGCACAAAACTCCATGCATGCTTGGAATCAAGCAGAAGAGCTGCACTGGCCATTGAACTTAATTTTTCTCGGCTCGTCGTACGTGTTGTACGTCACCACGTTCTTGACATTCGGAATTTCCGACAACATTTGTGTGATCGTGTGTATGCAAGACAAGTTTGAGCCAATATCCTTCGGAAAAAAATCCACTGTTTTGTTGTCAGAAAATCCTATCGTGTGTACATACCTTTAGACAGGATAATTTGGTTGTAGGTTGGTTGGTGAGTTGAGCTAGGAAATTTCTTTGGTTTTGTTTGACATGCGTCACCCTTCTATGTGCTCCTTGCTGCGAAGGCCAGTTATAGGTGAGGGCAGTGGGCATTTATGTGTACTGTTGGAATAGTGGTGAGAGGACGCACTGGACACCTTTGCTCCCATTGTGTTATGTGCAGGGTGTCTAGTGCGCCCCTGTGTCTTTAAGGAGGGGTAGGCTCCCTCCAGGCATACCTGCCCTCTATCTTTCCATTATTATGCATGCATTTTCACTATGCAGGCTCTCAAAAATGTATAGAGCCAGGACTGCAGATAATACTGCATGCAAGAGAAGCACCGCTCCTACTGTGAAGCCTGTGGTGAGATAATAGAAGACCAACACACCTACTCCAGGTGCTCAGGCTTGGGATGTCCTCATCCATCCAATAAGATACTTGAGAATAGAAAACAAAATGCCGGCAACTTTGGAAATTCTTCTCTAATCTTTTCTTATAACATGACCATTAAAATGTGATAGCTGACACGTTTCGGCACTTAGCCTTGTTCACAGGGCTGTGAACAAGGCTAAGTGCCAAAATGTGTCAGCTGTCACATTTTAATGGTCATTTTATAATAAAAGATTAGAGAAGAATTTCCAGAGTTGCCGGAATTTCATTTTCTATTCTTGCAGATAATACTGGTGTGTCGTGAAGTGGCTCTGCAGCTTATGTATGCATTTGCAAATGTGTGTAAACTAAACCCCTGTTTTTAGCGCAAACTGTTAGACAGGATAATTTGGTTGTTTGCAGGCTGGTTGGTGAGTTGAGCTGGGATTTTCTTTGTTTTTCATTGACTCTTATCTTGTAGCTCCTTGCTGCTATGTCCTTCACAGGCTAAGGCATTTGTCTGTCCTGTCCTGGGCAGCACGGTGCAGAAGTGTACTTCTTTCTGCTCCCAAAACACACCGACCCCCTCAGGCAGATGGGGCACTGACCTCTAATCCTGTCTCTCCTAAGAAGCCAGAACAAGCCTGCACCATTAGTGCCACAGAGCATATGCAGTACTCCAATAATACCTAACCATGTTTCCAGTCCCTTCCCCCCAAACTTTTGGCTGAGTTTTATTTGTTTAAAGCCAAGTTGAAATATCAAATTTAATCAGATTAATACATTGATTTCAGGCACATCAAAACAAAACGTGTTCAAAGTCCAACAGTTTGTTTTCTTTAGAAAGAAGCTGCAGTCTGAATAGAAAAGCTTTTTCCCCTGCTAGCATGGTGCAGAGATGGACCCTTGTTCTTGGCGGTTAAACAGTAGTCTTTATGCAGAGGTCCAGCACACTCCTTGCCGAGTTAAACCTATAGCTCATGATTCCTATTGACTGGACAGCTAGGAGTCTGACCCAGCATGGGGCATCTCAAAAATCTGCCGGGAAAATTGTATGCAGGTTGTGGCTGTTCTTTAAAGAAAAAGGTCTGTAAGGCTTTGCATACCTTTGTTTTAATGCACCTTGAATATAATTAGCTGATGATGTAAGAGTCCTCTTCTATACTATTTTAACTAGCTTAAATAGCAAAATTATGGGTACAACTTACAGAAATTCCAAAGTCAAAACATGAACTTGACTAGGCAGCCTAATGTGTGGCTAATAGGTAAAGTGAGAAGGGTGTAGGCCGATGCAGTCCACTTTTTCCTCTGCAGGTGGCTCTCAACTGCAGCAGCATTGCAGAGGTAGAGGAAGTCAAGAGGAACATGGTTCCTCTATGGTTTTCTGGGTCACTTGGGAAACAATCTTAGGTGAGTCTATTTAGGACCCTGGCTCTTGGGTTTGCATTCTAGCATGTGGCTATTGTAAGGAAAGGTCACCAGTCTGTCAGGGACAGTGATAGTGGCAAGAAAAAGTAAGATAAGTTTACACAGCATAGGGATTCGCCACTCTCCCTGGAAACCTCCCTGCTCGGCTGGCCACGCTGCATTCCACTCCTCAAGACAGATCAGGCGGATCCTGGAGGGGCAACGGGGCAATTGCCTCCCCCCCGAGAATGCGGGTAAGTGAGTGGGTGAGCGGCTCCGTGGGCGGTGTACGGTTGGGAGGCTCAGTGGGCGGGTAAGAGAGCAGGCTAGCAGCTAGGCAGCTCAGTGGGTGAGCGGGCGGCTAGCCAATCAGGTTGCTGGCGGGTGGGGGAGCAGAGAGATGACATCATCTCTCACTGCCCGGCGCCCACCCTGTATCCCTACAGTTCCGCCCTCACTGTGCAGGCAGCAGAGAGATTATATCATCTCTTTGCTGCCTGACTGGTAATCTGCTGCCTGACTCTGGGACACAGCAAGAGACCATCTTAGCAGGAAAGTGACAATCCGCAACGACAGGCAACATGGCAAGTAACAATCCGCAATGTGTGACAGGGGATGTGGCAAGTGACAATCCGCAACGTGTGGCAGGCGAGGTGGCAAGTGACACTCTCAGGGCTCCCACTGATTCTGCATTATGGTGAGTTGAACAATTACACAATGTAATAATAGAAATAATGCGCTTCAATCATCCTGACACCATAACAACCATGGTTCCGGGATGATTGAAGCGCCAACACCAGCCATTTGCCCGATAAATTGCCCCCAAAAAAACGTATTTTCTGCCAGTGCCCCTCCCGAGACTAGACTCTGAATCCACCCCTGAGAACTGCTCTGCTACAAGCTGCTGTTCACCCGTGAGTGTTCCTGGTTGGGCTGACTTTCTCTGGGCTTGTTGTGAACTGTTTTACTTTGACTTCAATTCATGTTCTTTTAATTGCATCTGGACTGAGTGTGTGTTACTGGTGCCACACCATGCTGCACCCATCCACAAGGGCAGCAAACAGAGGGAGGCAGATTGCCGATGGTAACAGCTTGGAAAGTTGAGGGAGGATCCAGAGGAATGTGGATGGGTGGTGGGAGGTGAGATGGGAGATGAGAGCGGTACAGGGGGAACAAGAGATCAGGGTCTTCAGAGAGTGCAAAGACTACCAGGAAAAGTCACCCTAATTATAAGTCTTAAAGCGGGAGTCCACCGTTTTTTTTTTTTTTAAGCGAGCAGCTACAAATACACTTACCCGCCCAGCGCGCCCGCGATGTCAGCACCCGAAGCCGATCTCTCGGTCGTCTCTCGAGTGCTGCCGCCGCCATCTTGGCTATGGGAATCAGGAAGTGGAGCCTTGCGGCTTCATTTCCCGGTTCCCTACTGCGCATGTGCGAGTCGCGCTGTGCAATAAGGATGGTCCCCGCTGTCTCTGGGATCCGTGTGTTTCCCAGCAGGCAGCAGGGGACCTTCGGAAAGGGGCGTAGATATCTGCGGAAAGTGGCGTATATTCTGCAGATATCTATGTCGGAAGTGGGTGCAGATACCTGTACTGTACAGGTACCTGCACCCCCCTCCCCCCTGAAAGGTGCCAATTGTGGTGCCGGAGGGGGGGAGGGTTCCAATGAGCGGAAGCTCCACTTTAGGGTGGACCTCCGCTTTAAGAGGATCACTGGGTGACCCTAGGACAGACCCAAGTAGGTGTTCCCAGAACATCTAATGAATGGAATCAAGGCTTTTTTGAATCCAGGGTGTCCCAGTGCACTACATCTATGCCTGTATGAGAAAATTACCAGTGTTAGCTGTATGCATTTCTAGCACTGGCTAAAAGCTGTATAAGCTCATTTTGGATATCTTTTCCAAGGTAGTGAACCATTTCTTTAACCCTTCGCAAATGTTCATTAATATTTGTAAGAAATATAGCTTCAGCTTCCCATCAGCTTCCCCAGTTGATGGATTTTCCTTTACTTATCTATTTTACATGACAGGAAATGAAAGAAAATCTTCCCACTTCCTGTCTATCTGACAAGTGTCAAGCAGAATAGGAAGTGAAACACCCCAACAGGGGTACTGGCTAGGGTTGTCCCCTCATCCCTTTAAACCTGAACACCTTTGAATGACAATGGTTCTGAGCCAAATTAAATGCAGATAAGGCACCACCTTAATCAGCTACAGAACCTGTGTAATTAATGTGTTCGGGTTTAAAGGGATGAGATGGCAACCATAGTACTGGCAGCTACAAAGGGTTAGAACCTCTGTCAGGATTCTATTACTGCCTGTGACCATGTAGCTTCCTCTTTATTTCCTTTTCTGGAGGCAGATGATAGACAGGAAGAACAGGAAGTGAAGACAAATCTCGTGTATGGAACACAGACGGCATTTAAAACTTGACAGAAAAGTATTTTCAACAGAGAGACAGGGAATGTCACCTGACAGAAGTCCTAACCCCTTTCTGTGCTAAAAAAAAAGGCTATATTAATCTCAGTTGAAAATCCTAGGTGTGGCTGGAATGAATTTGGCCTCTTAGTTGTCATGGCTGATGGAACACTGGAAAGTGTGACTGGTGAGTATTGTATAAGCAGGAAGCAGATTGTAAGATGTCTACCAACACTCAGGAAAAAAGAATGGAAAGTTTGAGGGAATTTTTTTCCCAAGTCTTAAAAAGCTGAATCATAAAAAGAAATACAGTACATAACAGACTAATCCATTTTTTATGAAAACGAAACTTATGTCAAAACATTTCTTTTAATGTTGATTAGATCCTACAAAGGATCACAGTTGACTTTGCTTTTGGAACACTGCATTACAACCTAGGGGGAGCCCTTGAGTATAGGATACATGTATGTATATATATATATATATATATATATATATATATATATATATATATATATATATATATATATATATATATATATATATATATATATATATATATATATATTGTAAGGTACCATTGCATGTTCATAACCTTTGCTGTGGTTTTGGTGTGTGCATTGAGATTTCAGGGGAAAGGTGTTCAGTAACAGTTTCTAGTAATATTGAGCACTTGTCCCATTGCGCACCTGTCTGCATATACTCCTTTATATCTGAATTGTCACAGTGTGTGTGTGTGTCTCACATTGATAACCTGAGGTGTCAGAGGACCTGCAGAGTGGGGGTAACCAGTGGGGTTTAGAGTCAATCAGCAGCCCCTACAGGGGTACTGCTACACATATATTTATATATAAATATATATATATATATTTAAATAACAAGTGTCAGAAAAAGGCCGGGTCAGCAAGTAGAATTATAGAAGCCCATCAAGCAGTGTTGCTTTCACTATGTGTGGAAGGTGTCAAACTGGTGGCCTCCAGCTGTTTCAGAACTACAAGTACCACAAGGCATTGCAAGACTGACAGTTACAATCATGACTCCCACAGGCAGAGGCATGATGGGACTTGTAGTTCTGCAACAGCTGGAGGGCCGCCAATTCGACACCCTGGGAACTGGTGAACAGAACAGCCACAGGTCAGGTCAGGGTTTAGAAACAGTCCACTGGCAGGTCTATACGGGTAGAAGGAATAACCATTAAACCATCAATAATCTGGTGTTATGTTCTGTAAAATTAGATTAATATTTCAGGACTCCAAAAGACCAAGTAATTGTTCATAGCGACTCAGGGTATAACAACCTAGAGAGATGGGTAGAAGTCATAGCCAAAATATATCCAAAGGCTTTTGAGAATTGGGACTTACTGCACTTGGCTTATGCCGTGTACACACGACCGGACTTTCCGGCAGAAAAGGTCAGACGGAATCATTTCATCGGATATTCCGATCGTGTGTGGGCTTCATCTGACTTTTGTTTTTGTTTTTTTAAAATTTCTGATGGACCTAGAAATAGAACATGTTTTAAATCTTTCCGAAGGAATCAATATCTATCGGGAAAACCGTTCGTCTGTATGCTGTTCTGATGGACCAAAAACGACACAAGGGCAGCTATTGGCTACTGGCTATTGAACTTCCTTTTCTAGTCCCGTCGTACGTCATCACGTTCCAAACGAACGGACTTTGGTGTGATCGTGTGTAGGCAAGTCTGTTTCAGCGGAACTCCGGAAAGACCATCAGAGTTTATTCTGAAGGGAAAACCGGTCGTGTGTACGCGGCATTAGTGTTTCAATTCTCCCATGAGATTGTCCTCCATAAAAAAATAATTACATTGTATTAAATTAAAGCTGCCTTGGAGATGTATAAGAACAAGACGTTTTTATTGGTAACAGCCGGAAGGCCAGAAATTTGGCTTTCAGTGCATGCAGACAAAATCCACTTGCTGGTCACAAGGCCAATGGTAAGCAATGTACTTGTTGATCATAATATGCCTAATATAGTGCATGGAGCCTTGAATTGACATATTCCCCAGTGACAGGGGGTCTGCATGTACTGAAAGCCAAATTTCTGGCCTTATGGCTGTTATCAATAAAAACGTTTTGTTCTTATACATTTCCAAGCAGGTTTAATTTAATGCAATGTAATTATTTTTTTAGGGAGGTTGGATAATCTCATGTGATAAACACTAAGCCAAGTGCAGTAAGTCCCAATTGCTTTTGGATATAATTTGGCGCTATGAAGAGGCTTGCCACCTACCTGCTCCTAGACTCCTGGCCACCTGGGCTCACCATCCTCGGCTCTCGATGCCCACCAGCTGCCGCTCCCACTCAGATTTCAGCTCCTACCCCACGGCCTCCCTAGTCCCAAGCACGCAAGCTGCAAGGGGTGGGGTCAGAGCATCAGTGGAGCTCCCGGCCCCGCCTGCCTCCTGGAGAATATGGGTACAGCAAAGCACCGCTGTTTGCCTTCCGTGTACCCGGTTCCGGTCGCCGATGCTCCATGATGGGGCCCCCAATTGGTGGGCAGCGTGGGCTCAAGGGGCAGCTACTTTGGGCCCTACTACAATGATTGGGCCCTGGGCATCTGCCTCCTGCGTTAAAGATGGCCCTGACTCAACCATCCATCTTTGTCTCCATTCTTTATTTTCGGTGTGGATTTGAATTAAATCAAGTTGATATAAATCATGATTTAAATCACTAGTAAAAAAGACTTGATTTAAATCAACTCGATTTAAATCATAATTTTTAAAGGGCAACTGTCATCTCTGTTCCGCAGTGGCTTCTCCTCTGACGCGCTGTTGACTCACCAACAGTCCCAGTCACTTTAATGGGAAGGCTGGGGATGCGGCAGTGACACAACAAGGTGAGGGATGTGGCGGCAGCAGGTGAGTGTGCAGCAGAATCTCTGACCTTTTCCAGCCTAGTGAGAACCTTCAAGGCCAAAGATAGCTGACATCCTTCAATATGTGGTGGGTTGTGAGGCCTAGTGGGTGCAAAGGTGGTAAAAGTCATTGGGCGCCAGACACTTCTTGGATATAAAAGAGATTTTATTTCTTTGACAGTCCTTTTTATCTTTTGCAAGGGAAAGAATGTTGAGGCCAGGACACCCTTAAGTAGTTGCAATTTCAAATGGCAGATTTAGAGACTTCAACAAGAGGCCAGCCGTACAGGGAAAGGCCCCAGCAAAGTGCCACTTCTGCCCGTGCAGGATTGCTTTCTCTTATGGTAACAGTTCTCTCAGCTGTACTACAACTTCTCCTTGTAGTTCTTCAGCCCCTTGAGCTCCCGGTCTCTCACTAGACCCTCTGATTCACTGACTCTGAATCCTGTGAGCTTCTCAAGGCCTTTGCGGTGGCATCTCCCTCAAGCGTCAGCCACGCTTCCCTGCTGGCTTGGCACATTGGATAACTTCAAGCTTCACCCCTGCTGACCGGCTCGGTCCCTGGCTTGACACACAAGGCTGCTCTGCAAGTGTCACCTCTGCTGGTTGGATCCCTGTCTTGACCACCGCCTGAAGCTTCCTGATTCTCCACCGTGCCCATTCAGTGAGAATACTGCCCGGTACTTGCTTCAGTTACTCACTGTGGTCCCTGGTAATAAGGCGATTGGTCCCTTAGTGGTGAGAGCTTCCCTTCTACCTCCGATCACTGACAGGTTCTCCAGCCAGCAGAACCCTCACTTTTGGTGCGACTGCCAACCCTGCACTGCCCTCTTACTCCGGATAGGCCCTCACACAGCCTGGCATACTGATGACCCCTGGATAGGCCCAATCTCTGGCCTAACAACCCAGGGCAGATGACACTCATCCACTCGGTCGGTGGTCTGGGTGGCACACAAGAATCTGGATCACCTGACCTTTACCGAAATATATAGGCTCTCCCAGCAGGCCAAGGGATTCAACAAAATCCCTGCCCATTGGCTTAGATACCCTATATACCCATAACCTGACCTTGAAGTGTCCTTCTCAATCTAAGTGCCCAGCTACAGTGGTGTGAAAAAGTGTTTGCCCCCTTCCTCATTTCCTGTTCCTTTGCATGTTTGTCACACTTAAGTGTTTCGGAACATCAAACCAATTTAAACAATAGTCAAGGACAACACAAGTAAACACAAAATGCAATTTGTAAATGAAGGTGTTTATTATTAAAGGTGAAAAAAAATCCAAACCATCATGGCCCTGTGTGAAAAAGTGATTGCCCCCCTTGTTAAAACATACTATAACTGTGGTTGTCCACACCTGAGTTTCAATTTCTCTAGCCACACCCAGGCCTGATTATTGCCACACCTGTTCACAATCAAGGCATCACTTAAATAGGAGCTGCTTGACACAGTAAGGTCCACCAGAAGATCCTTAAAAGCTACACATCATGCCGAGACCCAAAGAAATTCAGGAACAATTGAGAAAGAAAGTAATTGAGATCTATCAGTCTGGAAAGGGTTATAAAGCCATTTCCAAAGCTTTGGGAATCCAGCGAACCACAGTGAGAGCCATTATCCACAAATGGCGAAGACATGGAACAGTGGTGAACCTTCCCAGGAGTGGCCGGCCGCCCAAAATTACCCCAAGAGCGCAGCGACGACTCATCCAAGAGGTCACAAAAGACCCCACAACAACGTCCAAGGAACTGCAGGCCTCACTTGCCTCAGTTAAGGTCAGCGTTCATGCCTCCACCATCAGGAAAAGACTGGGCAAAAATGGCCTGCATGGCAGAGTTCCAAGGAGAAAACCACTGCTGAGCAAAAAGAACATCAAAGCTCGTCTCAATTTCTCCACAACACATCTTGATGATCCCCAAGACTTTTGGGACAACATTCTGTGGACCGATGAGACAAAAGTGGAACTCTTTGGAAGGTGTGTGTCCAAGTATATCTGGCGTAGAAGGAACACTGCATTTCATAAAAAGAACATTATACCAACAGTAAAATATGGTGGTGGTAGTGTGATGGTCTGGGGCTGTTTTGCTGCTTCAGGACCTGGAAGACTTGCCGTGATAAAAGGAACTATGAATTCTGCTGTCTACCAAGAGATCCTGAAGGAGAATGTCCGACCATCTGTTCGTGTACTCAAGCTGAAACGAACTTGGGTTCTGCAGCAGGACAATGATCCTAAACACACCAGCAAGTCCACCACCGAATGGCTGAAGAAAAACAAAATGAAGACTTTGGAGTGGCCTAGCCAAAGTCCTGACCTGAATCCTATTGAGATGTTGTGGTATGACCTTAAAAAGGCCGTTCATGCTCGAAAACCCTCTAATGTAACTGAATTAGGACAATTCTGCAAAGATGAGTGGGCCAAAATTCCTCCAGGACGCTGTAAAAGCCTCATTGCACGTTATCACAAACGCTTGGTTGCAGTTGTTGCTGCTAAGGGTGGCCCAACCAGTTATTAGGTTTAGGGGGCAATCACTTTTTCACACAGGGCCATGATGGTTTGGATTTTTTTCACCTTTAATAATAAACACCTTCATTTACAAATTGCATTTTGTGTTTACTTGTGTTGTCCTTGACTATTGTTTAAATTGGTTTGATGTTCCGAAACACTTAAGTGTGACAAACATGCAAAGGAACAGGAAATGAGGAAGGGGCAAACACTTTTTCACACCACTGTACCTGGTGGTAGAACAGGAAAGTACAACCAGGCCAAAATTAGGGAGAAGTCAATGGATCCATAATAATTATCTACAGTAGCTACTCCTGACAAGGAATTTGTCGAGGAGCTTGGATGCCCACTAACAGGCACTGCCATGATGGATCTGAAATGACAGGTGCTCTTTAAATGTAAGGACTTCTTCTTGCTGGTAGTTAGAATCTTTAATATTTGCAAACAAAATAAAGGTTTCCTATTTAGAATAATAAGCTGTCAGGTTAGCAAAACAGCGATATCAGAACCGATTCAATCATACAGTTTGTAGTGTACATAGATTTGCAAAACAATGGGATAAAGAAATATTCCTGAACTTTGTTTTATCTAATGGGTACTATGAAGTTGTGCGAAAGTATCAATGCAGTGCATGTTATCTCTACTTGCAGAGCTTGGATTCATTGAATGAGTTTACCAAAAATGTAAATATCGCAGAATATACAGCCTCATAACTAAGCTCCATTTCATGCTGAATAAACTAAATTAATAATGTACAGTATCTTAAATAGAAAACTACCTTTAGATAGATTTGTACTCCAAAAGTATTTTATAAAAATAAATTTGATAAAAATAAAAAAAAATCTGATTTAAATTAAAAAAAATGATTTAAATAAAAAAAAATCAGATTTTAGTTTTTTTTTTATTTGATTTTTATCCACCCTGCATATTTTGTTGAGAAATCACTTTAAACCCCCTGCAGCATTTATATTTATGGCCATCTTAAAATAAAGGCAGATGATTCATATAGCCCTTACTTCCTGGAATTCATCCCTTTGCGGATAGGAGGGTGTGCTTATCTGAGAAAACCCCTCTTCCTCTAGTCTATCTGAGATTAAAAAAAATGCCCATGAAGACTCCTGGGACATGTGACATAATTTTGGCCAGAAACCAGGAGGCAACTAAAGAAATGCAAAAAAAATTAAAAAAATTAAAATAAAAAAAGGCACATTTTTCCATATATCTAAATCTATCCATAGTCATGGGAAATACTACAAAGTTCAATTTCAATCTCCAGTGTTGCAGAAAATAAATACAAATTACAATGCGCTGCCTTTTATTATTTGTTTTACAAAACAAAGCTAAATGTTCCTGCCTGTGCCTGTTTCCCTTTTATTACCATTTTTTAGGACCCTTCTTCCCGATCAGAACATCAGCCTTGTTCCTCTCTTCTCAGATACCAGGATCATAACAGCCAAGCCACCTTCTGCTTACAGGGTACGAAAGGGTTAACATCAGCTACTTAAAGCCAATCAAGCTATTTTAATTCTGCGAGATTCAGCATTAGTGGAGGACTGAATCCTGACCTTTCTAAGAACGTCGGTTTATTTTTATTTTTTTTCATTTTGGCATACTGCTTCCTGTAATTAGCACTTTATAAAAAAGACTTTTTTTTTTTTTTAAATAGCAGAAAAGTATTTCTTAGATCTGCTGATCTCCCACAGCCTCTTAGCAGCCACTTCCTGTCTAAATGTAGTCCAGAAATGGCTGCATGGTTAGCTAACCGTTTGTGATTTAGTGACAGAGATGTAACCTTGTAGAAAATCTGTCTCAAAATCTACGTTTCACTGCTTAGCCTTGCCTTCCATCACTGTTCTGTTTCAGTATGTGCAATGACATATCTATTAGACTGAGTGTGTGCTGACAGTATGGCCACTTGCTGATTGGTACAATCCATGGGCAGCTTAACTCTTTTGATAAGACACAGAAGTTGAATGCAATGCATTTTTCTTTCAGATAGGTGCAGTGCAGGAGGGGTTTTCCAGTCTTTTTAGGTGCACAAAGACAGTGACTGTCCTAAGCCATGTCTCTGCTTGGAAAGTGAAACTAAACTGAACATTAAAGTAAGAGGCAGAGGTTGTCTAGCTAAGGACTGTACTAACTAGCACCAAAGAGGAGGGTGAAAATGGGAACATACCCAGGGTACGACAATAAATAAATGGATGACCAAATGACTAGCTTTAGAAAAGGGCAGTCTTATTGCCCTGAAACAAGTAGCCACACCCCCTTAATGTCTTGAGGTCATGGCCAGCTGAGGGAAGCCATTGGAGCCATTGGAGCCATTGGAGCCAGAATTTTAACTGCCTCTACAGCCTTCACCATCTACAACCACCCTGAAGCTGCCTAGTTGTTTGCTGTTCACTAGGGATGAGCCGAACACCCCCCAGTTCCGTTCGCACCAGAACTTTCGAACGGACCCCAAATTCGAACGAAGAATTTAGAACCCCATTGAAGTCTATGGGACTCGAACGTTCGAAAGTAACCACTTGAGATCCGCGCTATAGTCAATTGACGGCTACAGCGCGGATCTCCTTTTTTCCGGGACTACGTCGTCCCGTGCACGAGCGGCCTGCACGCCCCCTGAGGGCGCGGCGCGCTCTGTGATCGGCGAGTCTACGAGACTCGCCTGATCACCGATCCGTGCAAGGGGTCGATCCCAATGACAGCTGATCATGTGATATAACGAAGCCGGTAATCGGCTATTATTCCTCCTCGCGCTGTCAGCGCGAGGAGAAAAAAAAAAGGCGATCACCGGCGGCCGTGATCGGGACATCAGTCCCGATCATGGCCAGCACTGCTAGTGCCCACCTGCAACCCTGTCAGTGCCCACCTGCCCCCTGCCAGTGCAACAATAAAAAAAGTAAGTGCCCCCCCGTCAGTGCCACCCAGCAGTGCCCATAGTGCCACCCAGCAGTGCCCACAGTGCCACCCAGCAGTGCCACCCAGCAGTGCCCACAGTGCCACCCAGCAGTGCCCACAATCTGCCTTAACAAAGGTGCTGCACCCGTGCCACATATCCGTGCCCATCAGTGTCATCTCACCAGTGCCCAGCAGTGCCGCCCATCAGTACCCAGCAGTGCCACCTATCAGAGCCACCTATCAGTGCCCATCAGTCTCATCTATCAGTGGTACCTATCAGTGCCCATCCGTGCCACCCATCCGTGCCACCCATCTGTGCCACCCATCCGTGCCATCTTATGTGCCCATCTTTGCCCATCAGTGCTGCCTTATCTGTGCCCATCGGTGCTGCCTTATCTGTGCCTATTTGTACCGCCTTAACTATGCCTATCAGTGCAGCCTATCAGTGCCCACCAATGCAGCTTATCAGTGCCCACCAATGCAGCCCATCAGTGCCCACCAGTGCAGCCTATCAGTGCCGCCTCATCAGCGCACTTCAATGAAGGAGAAAAATGACCCGTTTGCAAAATTTTATAACAAACTTTTAAACATGATTTTTTTTGCATCTTTTTTTGTTTGTTTAGCAAAAAATAAAACTCCGAGCTGTAATTAAATACCACCAAAAGAAAGCTCTATTTGTGGGAAAAAAATGATAAAAATTTTATTTGGGTACAGTGTTGTATGACCGCGCAATTGTCATTCAAAGTGCATCAGCGCTGAAAGCTGAAAATTGCTCTGGGACTGAGGGGGGTTTAAGTGCCCAGTAAGCAAGTGGTTAAAAGTGCTAATTTTAACGGCTAATATGCAAGATACTGTCCTAAAAAGGGTTTGGGGACCTGGCTCCTGCCCCAGGGGACATGGGTCAATGCCTAAAATGTTTTTAAAAATGGCCGTTTTGGCGGGAGCACTGATTTTAATGACGATTAAAGTGAAAAAAAATGTGAAATATTCCTTTAAATATGGTGCCTGGGGGGTGTCTGTAGTATGCCTGTGAAGTGCCACGTGTTTCCCGTGTTTAGAACAGTCCCTGCACAAAATGACATTAAACGGAAATAACACCATTTAAAACTGCTTGCGGTTTTAAAGCGGAGGTCCACCCTAAAATGGACCTCCGCTCATCGGAATCCCCCCCCCTCCGGCGCCACAATCGGCACCTTTCAGGGGGGAGGGGGGTGCAGTTACCTGGATAATCCAGGTAACTGCACCCACTAGCTCTCTGCGGAAAGGGGCGTACGTTACGCCCCTTTCCGCAAGCGCCCGCCCCCTTCAGCAAGTGCCCCGCTGCCTGCTGGGAAACACACAGCTCCCAGAGGCAGCGGGGACCGTCCGGATTGCGCCGCGCGGCTCGCGCATGCGCAGTAGGGAACCGGGAAATGAAGCCGAAAGGCTCCATTTCCTGATTCCCATACCCAAGATGGCGGCGGCACGAGCGAGCGATCGGCTTCGGGTGCCGACATCGCGGGCGCGCTGGACAGGTAAGTGTCACTATTTAAAAGTCAGCAGCTGCAGTATTTGTAGCTGCTGGCTTTTAAAAAAAAAAAACGCGGAGTCCCGGTGGACTCCCGCTTTAATGTTATATCTGGTTCCTGCAATATGGTTGAAAATCATTGAGAAAAATGGCATGGGTAGCCCTCCCTGCCCATTACCAGCCTATTTGGGTCTTGTACGCATATTATGGGGAACCCCGTACCCATATTAAAAAAAGGAAATGCGTGTGGCCCCCAGGCCCTATATACTCAGAACAGCAGTATACAGGCAGTGCACACAAGACAGGGACTGTGTAGGTTTGTTGTGTTAAGTTGAATCTGTTTGTCATTTTCAACTGGTACATTTTTAAAGTGTAGCTCCAGTCAAAAAACTATTTTTAAGCTTTTTGGAAAACATAGGGAAGGGTTATCACCCCTGTATAATTTGTTTTGTCGTCCATCTTTTTTCATCTCACTTGCTGTTGTCTCCTTCCGTTTGCAAGTAGGAGATGTTTGTAAATTGGATGTTTGAAAGTAGGGGCCTGCCCTATATGCTCTGCAGAAATGGCGGAACAAGGTGTTGGTTTTGCCACAACATTGTAAGCCCTCAAAGTGACTCTTGGTGGGCGCTGGAGCGCCCTGCTGTGAACGATTATATCAAGAATTGTAATTACATGCCATTGTTGAACAGTGGTAGAAAAATTTACCTTTGGTGGTTGTGGTGATGGTGCCACAACACTATAAGTCCTCACCGTTACTCTGGGTGGGCACAGGAAGGGGCCCTCCTGTGAAATATTATATCAAGAATTGTAATTACATGTCCCTGTTAAACAGGGGCAGAAAAATTTGGCCTTAGGCACTGGTGCTGGTGCCACCACACTGCAACCTCTGCCATATACTCTAGTTTTATTGCAGGAATTAGCCCTGCTGCAAAGCATTGCATCAAAAATTGTAATTAAACGCCCCTGTTAAACAGGGGCAGAAAAATTGGGCCTTAGGCACTGGTGCTGGTGCCACCACACTGCAACCTCTCCCATATACTCTTGTTTGATTGCAGGAATTAGCCCTGCTGCAAAGCATTGCATCAAAAATTGTACTTAAACGCCCCTGTTAAACAGGGGCAGAAAAATTGGGCTGATGGCATCAACCAGAACCAGAAATGTTCTTCCAACATATCAGCGGAGGAGGAAGAGGATAGACAATCAACATAACAGGACAGTCACTCAGCATCAGCATAGGCAGTCTTGAAGGGATGTGATATTTCAAAAAAAATTATTCTGTTACATCAGCTTCAGGTGCTTGGTAGCTGTGGGTGATCCAAGACTGATTCATCTTAATGAAGGTCAGTCGATCAACTGATTCGGTGGACAGGCGCACCCTGTGATCGGTAACAAAGCCACCAGCAGCACTGAAGGTGCGTTCCGAAAGAACGCTGGATGCAGGACAGGCCAGTAGCTCAATTGCATACTGTGCAAGCTCTGGCCAGTGATGCATCCTCAAGACCCAGTAAGCCAGAGGATTTTCGGTGGGAAAGGTGTCCAAGTCTGACCTTGCCCCTAGGTATTCCTGCACCATGTAAATCAGACGCTGGCGATGGGTGCTGGAACCGATCATACCTTGGGGCTGCGGACTAAAAAATTGTCTGAAAGCATCAGTCAGACGGCCACCTTCTCCACCGCTCCTTCTGACCGATGCCTCAGCAACACGTTGTCCAGGACCAGGAATTTGTAACCTCCCAGTCTCTGGGAACGCGTTGCACAGACCTTTCTGTAAGGCCTCCCAGAGATGTCTCATCCTCTGCTCCCTCTGCGATGGCAAGATAAGGTCGCCAACCTTACCCTTGTACCGTGGATCAAGGAGAGTGGCCAGCCAGTAATGGTCCCTCTCCTTGATCCGAAGAATACGAGGATCCTTCCGCAGGCTTTGCAGGATCAGGGAGGCCATGCAGCGTAGGTTAGCTGAGGCATTCGGTCCGGAGTCCTCTGGGTCACTAAGGACAACATGATCCGCAGCTACCTCCTCCCAGCCACGTACAAGTCCACGTGTTTCTTGGGACTGTAAATCATCCCTATAAGACTGCTGCTGCTGCTGCTCAGTGCCAGCCTCCACCTCCATGCTGACACAATCATCCTCCTCCTCCTCTTCCTCCTCCTCATCCTCTTCCTGTGTGATGGGTGGCACAGCAGGGACACTGTCTGGATAAAGGGGGCCTTGAGATGCAAGGAAGTCCTCCTCTTCCTGCCTCTGTTCTGCCTCAAGTGCCCTGTCCATTATTCCACGCAGCGTATGCTCCAAGAGGTACAGTGTCACTGATGCATGCACTGTCACTGCTCACCATCCTTGTGGCCTCCTCAAACGGTGACAGGACAGTGCATGCATCCCTGATCATGCCCCACTGGCGTGGTGAGAAAAAACCGAGCTCCCCTGACCCTGTCCTGGTGCCGTAGTCGCACAGGTACTCATTGATGGCCCTCTGCTGCATGTGCAGCCGCTGCAGCATGGCCAACGTTGAGTTCCATCTGGTGGGCATGTCACATATAAGGCGGTTCTTGGGCAGGTTCAACTCCTTTTGGAGCTCAGCCAGCCGAGCACAGGCATTAAATGATCGGCAGAAATGCACACAGACTTTCCTGGCCTGCCTCAGGACATCCTGTGAGCCCGGGTACCTGCCCAAGAACCGCTGCACCACCAGGTTAAGGACGTGAGCTACACAGGGCACATGGGTCAGTTGTCCCTGTCGGAGGGCGGAGAGGAGGTTGGTGCCATTGTCGCAAACCACCATTCCTGGCTTAAGCTGGCGTGGCGTCAACCACCTCTCGGCCTGCCCCTGCAGAGCTGACAAAACATCCGCCCCAGTGTGGCTCCTGTCCCCCAAACAAACCAGCGCAAGCACGGCATGGCATAGTTTTGCCTGCGTACTTGCGTAGCCCCTGGAACGCCTACGAAGCACCGCTGGTTCTGAGGACAGAGCACTGGAAGAGGCCATGGAGGAAGAAGAAGAGGAGGGGGTGGAGGAGAGAGGTGTGTCACAACCAATAGTAGCATTTTGGAGGCGTGGTGGCGGAACAACCTCCAACACTACTGCACCTTGTCCTGCATCCTTCCCAGCTGCCAGAAGAGTGACCCAAAGAAAGACAGGTAACGTCCCTGTCCATGCCTGCTGGACCATGAGTCAGCGGTAATATGCACCTTACCGCTGACCGCCCTGTCCAGTGAGGCAAGGACATTGCCTTCCACATGCCGGTAGAGAGCCGGAATCGCCTTCCGTGAGAAAAAGTGGCGTTTGGGGACCTGCCACTGAGGAACCGCACATTGTACAAACTCACGGAAGGGGGCCGAGTCTACCAACTGAAAAGGCAGCAGTTGAAGTGCTAGCAATTTAGCCAAGCTAGCATTCAACCGCTGGGCATGTGGATGGCTGGGAGTGAACTTCTTTCGCCGGTCCAGCAGCTGGGGCAGGGACATTTGCCTGCTATAATCGGACGTGGGTGTACCGCTAGCAGAGTTCCCGGAAGCACTTGGCTGTGACACACCTAATTCTACACCTTCATTCCTCTCAGAGCAGGTTTCAGAGAGGACTGAAGGTCTAGTGGGGTTGGAGATGCCAGCTGATGAGGAGCAAGGAGAGGTCCGCTTTGTTCTTTGGTGTGGGTCTTTGAGGTACGCTTGCCAACGATCTGCATGGCAGGTCAACATATGTCTGGTCAAGCATGTGGTGCCCAAGCGGCTGATGTTTTGGCCACGCGAGATACGCTTGAGACATATGTTGCAAATAGCAGCGGTGCGATCTGATGCACTCGTCTCAAAAAAGGCCCACACCAAAGAACTTTTAGAATAACGCGCAGAGGCAGCGCCCTGCACAGGCGGAGCTCTGCGGTGTGACTCAGTCGGTGTGCTGCCCCTAAGCTGGCCCCCGGAGGGCATCCTGCCTCGTTGGACATGTGCCTCCTCCTCCTTCTCCTCCTCTCTCCTTCCAGGCACCCACGTGGAGTCAGTGCCCTCATCATCCCCTCCCTCTTCATCGCTGTAGCAAACCTGGCAGTATGCTGCAGCTTGTGGAACATGACTGCCAGATTGCTGTCCTTCTTGAGCATCCCCTCTCTCTGCACTCACGCTACTGCCTTCCTCTAGCTGAGTGTCATCATCAGAGCCCACAAAACACCGGCATCCTCCTGGAGCATGTACCCAACACTGTGCTCAAAGAGTTCAGGAGACTCCTCAGGAGGACATGGTGGGTCTAGGGAAGGAGTCACTGATGATGACATTGAGAGGAGGGAAGACGATGCGTTGGCAGCTGCTTTGCTAGTACCCTGAGACTGGGTGAGAGAGGATGAGGAGGATGAAGAGGGCTTGGTCATCCACTCTACCAAGTCGTTGGCATGTTGCGGCTCAACATGTTCAGCTGCCGAAAAGAGGGACAAGCGTGTCCCATGGCCACGTGCTGATGACAATGCACCGCGTCCACAACCAGTACTGTTGTCTCTAGACACAGAGCCTGCTTGCCCTCTTTTATCGGCTCGCGCCTGTCTGCCTCTCCTTGCTGGCCTTCCAGACATGGTAATGGCCTGAAGGGAGTTGGATAAAAAAGCAGTTGGGTAGTGTATATTGTGCTAGAGGCACACAACACCCACTAACTCCTGCAGATGCCTTTATTATAGAACACCAGAGATAAAGGGGTATATACAGATGTATACTGTGCTGTGCTGGAGGCACACACAACTTCCAATAACTCCTGCAGATGGCAAGTGGTCTCAAATAGAGAAGAGCTATGTAGGTGGATATAGCGGTATGTACTGGGTACAGAGCACACAGACAGCACGCACAAGCTCCTAACACTACTGACTGCAAGCTCTATTATAAAAGATAGATCACTAGCTATATAGGTGAGGTGAATATAGCGGTGTATACTGCGGTCAGGGCACACAGACAACAACCACTACACAACAGCAAGATCGAAAATCGTCCGAAAACGATCGGTGTGTACTGTGTTGAAGGTACACAGAACACCCACTGCTTCAGACGCCAACACACTACACAAGGCCGCCGCGCTGGCGGCCTTATATAGTGTGGGGCGTGCACTACATAGCCTGAGCTATGATTGGCCACAGGCATCCTGCCTGTGGCCAATCATGGCTCTCATCGCTGCTGGCGCTGCGATTGGCAAAGCATGCGGGGTCACAGTGCATGCTTGGCCAATCATGAGCCAGCAATGCACTGCGCCATCGCAGTGCATTGTGGGCCGTGAGCGCCACACTATTTGGCGCGAACGGACCAAAATGTTCGGACTTCGCCGAACGGACGAACAGCCGATGTTCGAGTCGAACGTATGTTCGACTTGAACACGAAGCTCATCCCTACTGTTCACAATGAAAGCTCTGTAATGGCTTTCCCCACACTGCCAGCTTCCCTGCCTAACTGCAATGCCCAGCCTCTTCCCTGCCTAACTCTGCAATGTCCAGCCGCTTCCCTTTCTAACTCTGCAATGTCCAGCTGTTTCCCTGTCTGACTCTGCAATGTCCAGCCACTTCCCTGCCTGAATCTGCAATGTCCAGCCTCTTCCCTGCCTAACACTGCAATTTCCAGCCTCTTCCCTGCCTAACACTGTTCTCTTTGTATTGCTTCCTTTGTGTAAAGTCCCTGGTGTTCCTACCAGTCCCTCTGATTTCCTATTAAAACTAACCACACTAAGCATGAGAGCACACTGTGGTCAGTTCTCTAGCTATGCTAGGAAGTCAGCCTGCTCTCCTCCAATGACCAGACTTGTCCGGACACACCCCCGCTGCACAGCCATTTACTGGGAAGCGCGGTGTTCTGCTGCTTCTCCTCCCCCCAGCTCTTATACAGCTGAGAACAGAGGGAATGTGATCACTTATAAAAAAGGGAAAAAGGGTATTTATAATTTTTTTTGTAAAGCAATACAAAAATGTTTTGCCTTTCATTTCTATTTTAAACTGAACGGTTGTTTTACATGGTGATTGTTTACAACCACTTTAAGCTGTCATGGTTTGCATTCACAAATAGGCGGCAGTGGCAGTGCAATCAAAGAGCCTTGTAGATTATTATATTCTTGTTAGCTACAGGGCTCTTTTATGCATTCTAGTGCGCACAAGCGTGTACACATTTGTGATCATTTAAGACTAAATATTCAAATTCTTGCAAAAGCCAAGTTCCCTTTAAGACAACACTGGGTCACAAAGAATTCACTCAGTAGTTGTTCTAGCAGAGATCAGAAGTTTTGAGCCAAGGTTACAGTATGTTCCCACTGGGTATAAAGCTGAAGATTTAACCTTCAGGGTACATGCACACTGTGGCGCTTGTAAACCCTTTTCTCCTTGGCAGGAGCAAAGTAGCTTCTAAAACTTGTCAAACAAGCCCTGCACAGGAACTCTCTGAAAGGAAGAGGAGAAGAGGATGAAAAGTCACTGCCCGATTTTTCCAGTAGAATGTGTAAACCAGGGTTGCGCAACTCGTGGCCCTCAGAGAGCTCTGATGTGGCCCTCGGCCTGAAACTAAATGTAGGAGTTTTGGTGCGCTTTCAGAAAGTCTATTGCAAAGTGCAGCTAACTCACAGGAAAACCGCAGGTGCAGTGCAGGTAAACCGCAGGGTATCAGTGTAAAAGCAGCTTTATAGGGAACTCAGGACAGTAAGGGCTCATTTACATTTGCAGTTTAGGGAGGAGGTAAAGCTCCATAGTTGGGACAGGTTTTTACTACACCTTCCAACCACTAGCGTGGTGTTAGTGGTCGCAATGGCAACCCATGCTCCAGGGGGTCTGTGTGGCCTCCATGTCACATTCTGTTTTACACTTGGACAGGCGGGGCAGCGGGGGTGGAATATATTGAGGGGAAAAGGTATTTGATCCCCTGCTGGTTTCGTACATTTGTCCACTGTCCAATGATCAGTCTATAATTTTAATGGTAGGTTTATTTTAACAGGGAGAGATTCTTCAGCTCCCTCCACATATTTTCTATGGGATTAGGGTCTGTAGACTTGCTAGGCCACTCCAGGATCTTAATGTGCCTGTTCTTGAGCCACTCCTTTGTTGCCTTGGTTGTGTATTTTAGGTCACTGTCATGCTGGAATACCCATCCACAACCAATTTTCAATACCCTGGCTTAGGGAAAGAGGTGCTCAGTGCGGGACAAGGGGTGGGCCCCTGGCGCAATGGTTTATTGCAGGGGTAGGGGCCCCCTGACCCTAACCCTAAGGGAAAGGGGGGCGCAGTTTGGCATCTTTGCCCTGGGCGCTGGATGACCTTGTCCCAGCACTGGAGGTGCTCACACAGGATTTGATAGTACATGACCCCGTCCATCGTCCCTTTGATGCAGTTCAGTTGTCCTGTCCCCTTATCAGAAAAACACCCCAAAGCAAAATGTTTCCTCCTCCATATTTGATTGTGGGGTTCTTGGGGTCATAGGGAGCACATTCCTCCTCCTCCAAACATGGTGAATTGAGTTGGTGCCAAAGAGCTTGATTTTGGTCTCATCTGACCACAACACTTTCACCCAGTTCTCCTCAGAATCATTCAGATGTTCATTAAAAAAATTCAGACCGGCCTGTACATGTGCTTTCTTGAGCAGGGGGATCTTGCGGGCGCTGGAAGATTTCAGTCCTTCACGGCGTAATGTGTTACCAATTGTTTTCTTGGTGACTATGGTCCCAGCTGCATTGAGATCATTGACAAGATTGTCCTGTGCAGTTCTGGGCTGATTCCTCACCGTTCTCATAATCATTGAAACTCCACAAGGTGAGATCTTACATGGAGCCCCACAACAAGGGAGAATGACAGTTATTTTGTGTTTCTTCCATTTGCAAATAATCATACCAACTGTTGTCACCCTCTCACCAAGCTGCTTGGCGATGGTGTTGTAGCCCATTTCAGCCTTGTGTAGATCTACAATCTTGTCCCTGACATCCTTGGCAGCTCTTTGGTCTTGGCCATGGTGGTGAGATTTGAATCTGATTTATTGCTTCTGTGGACAGGTGTCTTTTATACAGGTAACAAGCTGAGATTAGGAGCACTCCTGTTAAGAGAGTGCTCCTAATCTCAGCTAATTACCTGTATAGAAGATACCAGGGAGACAGAAATCTTGCTGGTTGATAGGGGATCAAATAATTATTTCACTCATTAAAATGCAAATCAGTTTATAACTTTTTTTGCATTTTTCTGGATATTTCTGTTACTCTGTCTCACACTGTTAAAATAAACATACTATTAACATTATAGACTGATCAAGTCTTTGTCAGTGAGCAAACGTACAGAAATCGATTTTCTCATTTCTAAAAAAAAAAAAAAAATTAAATTATGAACCTTTTCATTGCAGCCCTTGACCGGTTACCAAATGACTTAAGTGTCCGTCGCACTTCAAAAGGTTCAGGACCCCTGGCCTGGAAATCATAAATGTGACAATAAAAAATCTCATTTTAAATACTCCATATTTCATTTAAAGCAGAACTTCACTCAAGAGTTGAAGTTCCGCTCTTCCTCTTCCACCCCCTTCTCCTAATTCACATTTGGTCATTTATTTTATTTTGGGGGGGGGGGGGGGGGGGTAGCGGGTACCTGGTTTTGACAGGTAACTGCTATCCTACTTCCAGTCGGATCAACACGGTGATCCAAACGTATGTTCGGCACCCTCCTCTTTCCCCTGCAGCCTTCTGAGACACATCACAGGTAAAACCACAGCTCAACCGCCTATTTTTACTGTTTCTCAACCACAAGTATAAACTAGGCCTTAGAAATTAAACATCAGCTTGATACTGGGGCCTTTTAAGGTATGTATGTTATGTAGTTGTGCCAGGCTCATGGTGTACAGATATTACATTACAGCCTTTCAGATCAGTAAAAACCAAATACCATTTTCCTCTCGTTACAAATTCCTTAGTAGTGATGTCTGAAATATTCTGACGTGTACTGTAAGTATTAAATTATGTTCTTTCTTATCTCACCACACCTTCCTTACTACAGACAATCCCACATGGCAAGCTTGGAATTCCATATTATTTAAACTCTCTCTTTTTTTTCATTATTTTCTTTTTATTCAACTGTTTCAGCCCCGGAAGATTTGGCTGCTGAATGACCAGGCCATTTTTTGTGAGTTGGCACTGTGTCGCTTTAACTGACAATTGCGCACCCAAACAAAAGTGACGTCCTTTTTTTCCCACAAATAGAGCTTTCTTTTGGTGGTATTTGATCATCACTGTGATTTTTATTTTTTTGTGCTATACACAAAAATAGCAACAATTTTGAAAAAAAACACAATATTTTGTACTTTTTGCTATAATAAATATCCCCATTTAAAAAAAAAATAAAGCACATTTTTTTCTCAGTTTAGGCCGATATGTATTCTTATACATATTTTTGGTAATAAAAATCGCAATAAGCATATATTGATTGGTTTTCACAAAAGGTATATTATCTACAATATAGTGGAGAGATTTATAGCATTTTTATTATTATTATTTTTTTTTTTACTAGTAGTGGCGGTGATCTGTGATTTTTATCTGGACTGCATCATTATATCGGACACTTTTGACTTCTCCCCTCAGTTTACACTCACAGATCCCGGTTCTCAGTGTGTCAGGAGCCTTTGCGGGAGCCCGGCGGTCATCATGCCCGCCGAGCACTCGCATCAGCTCCGGGAGCGAGTAGCGGGCGGGCCCTTAGTGGCCACAGGGCGAAGTGATGTAACATAACGATACGTAGGTCCCTCTCCTGTTCATACAGCATCCTGCTGGAACATACATCTCAGGTGGACCCCCCGTTCCTGAGAAAATGGGAGCGAGTCCTCAATGTTCAGTTTTCCGAAGACCAAAAGAATCACGTACTCCTTTTTGCACACAAATCGTCCTTGTGCAGCAAATATCAAAAAATCACGTACAAAATTCTGACTCACTGGTACAGAACACCTACAGTCTTGGCTGCCATCTTCCCAGGGCACAGCCCGATGTGCTGGAGGTGTGGCACGCAAAACGGCACATTGCTGCACATCTTTTGGGAATGCCCAAACCTGACCCAAATCTGGAGACAAGTTCTCCGGATCATCTATAACCTTACTAAGGTTGACCCCCAAGATAACCCAGCAGCAATATTTCTCAACTTGACCCCCATTTCTAGTAGAAAATATCATAAATCACTGCTGAAACACCTTCTGAATGTGGCCAGGGCATGCGTTCCTAGTGCATGGAGGCAGCAGTCCCCGCTGGTGGTTACGCAATGGTTTGCAAGGGTCTGCGATATTCATCATATGGAGAAGCTTACGTCGACCATGGGGGACAGGGAGGAGGAACACAATGCCCGATGGATGCCTTGGAATCTTTTAAGGTTTTCAGATGAATATAAGACATATTTGTGAGCCCCCTCTATGGAGGGGAGTAGAGGGCCCGGATCGCCGGACCCACTGGAGTTTCTCCTCTTTGCTTTACTTATCTTTGACCACTCTGGTTTACCTTTCCCATTCTCTTCACCCTTCTGTTTCCTCTACTCTTGACCTACCCTTCCCCTTTCCCGATTCCCCTCCTGCCCTTACCCCTTAGAAGCTTAGTAAAAAATCTTGTGGTTGTCAGGGTTTTGCCCTGCTGTCACCTCGCCTTCCTATCTGATGAGGGGAACCTATTAGTACAGTACTGAATAGGCCTTACCTCCCATTGGAAAATGCTCGCCCTAGATGCGATCGCCCATGGTCCGCCCGAGAAGGGAACACTTAAGAGATCTATACAACAGTGTGGGTCTCGCTAGTATGAGGGCCAGTAAAGAGGCTTAGCGTAAACAACCTAGGGTCTCAACAGTTAGTAACGCTGAAGTATTCTATTTCTATAGTTAAACTGTATAATGTGCACAATGTATTGATCGGTACCAAGGAAATCTGAGTAACATGTTATAGTTCAGTTTGTTTTTGTACACCCTGCAATCCTTAAATTAAAAAAAAAAAAAAAGTAGAACTCACCTGTCAATTTGGAAGATCTCTCAGAAGAAGAACAGGAGATAGCGAGACAAATGTTATATTAGGGCGGCACAGTGGTGTAGTGGTTAGCACTCTCACCTAGCAGTAAGAAGGGTCACTGGTTCAAATCCCAACCACGACACTACCTGCCTGGAGTTTGCATGTTCTCCCTGTGCCTGCGTGGGTTTCCTCCGGGTACTCTGGTTTCCTCCCACTATCCAAAGACATGCAGGTAGGTAAATTGGCTTCTGTTCAAAAATTGGCCCTAGGATATGAATGGGGACCTTGGATTGTGGGCTCCTTGAGGGTAGGGACCAACATGAGTGTACAATGTACAGGGATAGGGACAATTGTAGACACTCACTCAGGTTGAACTGGATGGACTGGTGTCTTTATTCAACCTAACTAACTATGAAACTATGAAACTATATGATGAATCAGATGTCTTTGCTCGAGATGAGGGAGACATAGGATGCATTCCTAACCTGAAACTGAGGATAAATCTGAAAGATGAAACCCCTGTCCAGAAACGCTACAATTCGATACCGAAACCCCTATACAAGTTAGTGAAAGAATATATCCGAAACCTTCTTGACTGAGGTTGGGTAACAAAATCTTCTTCCGCATACTCATCACCAGTTGTTTGTGTTCGAAAGAAGGACAGTAGCCTACGACTATGTGTTGACTTTAGGGAGTTAAACCAAAAGACTATCCCAGATAGACATCCACTACCCAGAATACAAGATCTGCTGGATATCTTAGGAGGATTTACATGGTTCTCAATCCTGGACCAGGGTAGTGCGTATCATCAAGGCTTTGTGCATGAAGACTCCAGACATCTGACGGCTTTCAGCACCCCCTGGGGACTCCTGTAGTGGAACCGTATTCCATTTGGATTAACTAATGCCCCAGCAGCTTTTCAGAGATGCATGGAGAATGCTACTTCAAAACTTTTCAGGAGCATGTCAATGATATTAGACAAGTGCTTAGTCGAATGCATGAGCATGGTATCAAATTTAGACCAAAGAAGTGTGAACTCTTTAAACTACAGATTCGATACCTTGGACGAATAGTGTCAGAAGAAGGCATGAAAATTGACCCAAAGGAACTTGAAGCAGTATTACATTTGAAAAGGAAAGAACCAAAAACAATGGAAGGAGTCAGATCTTTGTTAGGATTCCTGAGCTACTACAGGTCCTTCATTCAAGATTTCTCTCGACTTGCTAAACCACTGTATGAACTTTTGCAGAACACTGAGAAAGAATCTGCTACATCCATCCCCAAAAACAATCCAGGGGAACCTACAAAGAAAAATGGGAACAAAGCACAAGTGCCATCTAAAACATCGCTTCAATGGACACCCAAACATCAAGCTGTAGTATCCAGACTGGTGGACATGCTAACCAATCCACCAATACTAGCATACCCTGATTTTGACTTAAACTTCGTCTTACACACTGATGCTTCCAATGAAGGCCTAGGTGCTGTACTGTACCAACGACAAGGAGAAAAACGTTGTGTTATTGGGTTTGGCTCCAGAACATTGACTCCAGCAGAGCGCAATTATCATCTTCACTCTGGTAAACTTGAGTTTTTTGCTCTCAAGTGGGCAGTCTGTGACAAATTCAGAGATTACTTGTACTACGCTCCAGCATTCACAGTTTACACTAACAACAACCCATTGACATATGTATTGAGTACTGCCAGACTTAATGCTGTGGGTCATCGCTGGGTTGGCGAGTTGGCCGATTTCCACTTTGATATCAAGTACAGGCCAGGTAAACAGAATGCAGACACGGATACACTGTCCCGATTTCCGGTGGAACTCACGAAGAATCTGAGTGAGTACACAGAGCTTGTACCATCTGAGGTTGTGTCAGCTGTGTGGCAAGGGAGCAAAGCTGTTGACGAAGAAGAGGCATTATGGGTGACTTCATTGACTCTTCACTCAGAAAGTGATGTGGCTGAAGAATTTCTGAAAGGACAGACAAACTGCCCAATGACTCAGAAGAATATCAGAGCATTACAACAAGATGATACCAACATTAGAGAAGTGGTCTGGCTTAAGGAGAATGACAGGATTCCAAACCACAAAGAAAAGGAGAGTATGACCAGCAAAACAAGACGTTTGATACATGAATGGAACAAACTTAGTTTATGAAGGAATCCTCTATCAACACTCTGGAACCCGAAAACAGCTAGTTCTACCAGGAAAGTTAAAACCATTGGTCTTAAGAAATCTTCATGATGACATGGGTCACATTGGTACTGACAAGGTAACCCACCTAGCACGTGAACGATTTTACTGGCCATTTATGCAAAGAGACATTGATGAATATGTGCTGAAGAAGTGCAGCTGCATCAAACAAAAGCATCCAAATATCACCGAAAGAGCACCTATGGGTTCGATTACTACCAGTTCACCCTTGGAGTTAGTATCCATTGATCTATCTTCACTTGGAGAAAAGCAAAGGAGGATATGAGCATATACTTGTAATAGTTGAACAAATCTGGAAAAACAGCGGCAGAAAAGATCTTTCAAGATTTCATACCACGTTTTGGCTATCCAGAGAAGCTCCACCATGACCAAGGAAGAGAATTTGAAAACAACTTATTTTAGACATTGCAATGATTGGCAGGGATTTCTCATTCAAGAACTACATCATACCATCCACAGGGTAACTCAGTGGAGAGACTGAGCCGTACTTTGTTACAGATGCTTCTCACCTTAGAGGAAGAGAAAAAGTCAGATTGGAAGGAACATCTTCCACATATGGTTCATGCATACAATTGAACCTGGCATGAAGCCACAGGATACTCACCATTCTTTCAATTGTATGGAAGATCTCCTCGTTTTCCAATTGACCTAATGCTCAACCTAAATTTGGAAAAGGAATCAGAAAGTCAACCAACATTTACTCAGAAATGGGCATCCAGAATGCAAGAAGCTTACAAAATCGCACCCGAGAATAGCCAAAAATCATTTGCTAAAGGGAAGAAGTACTATGACAAAAAGATAAAAGGAGCACCTCTTCAACCGGGTGATTGGGTCTTAGTACCAAATCTCTCTGAAAGAGGAAGACCTAGTAAACTTTGTTCATACTGGGAAGAATCAGTAGACAAAGTGGTAGAAAGAATCAAAGATGGGCCTGTGTACAAAATTCAGCCTGAAAGTGGTAAAAAGACTATTCGAGTACTGCACAGAAATTTTTTACTACCAGTAAATGACCTACCAATTGAAGGACACATTCCAAGAGTACCGATGAAACAAAGACAATCAAGTAACAGAAAGGAGACCAGAATGGATCTGGACTAGGAGGAGGAATGTTCAGATGAAGAAAGATGGTATTATCCTTATATACCAGAGACTACAGAAAGTCATGATAGTGTTGTGTCTCAACCAAACTCTCAAATCCTACAGGAAATCCCATTAAGAGTTTCTGCTGAAGAGTTCTATCCTACAACTACCACACCCAATCTTGAACAAGAACAAAATGATGGAACAATAGTTGGCGACCAAATCTGGGCTACATGCATGGTGGGACTAGACACTGCAGTATTACCCTCATTAAGTCAAGACTTACCTGTGAACCAAGATATGCAAATGGAGAATGATGTTGATGGAGAAGACTCAACTCCTGTCAGAAGATCTACCAGACAAGCTAAGCCTAAAGAGATCTTTACATATGACACACTAGGTCAGCCAAGATACATACAAAGTCAGATTCACACCATACAAACTCCTACAATGCTAGCTACTCCCATGACATGCCAGGTAGTTAATATAGCTCCTTGGTGGTAACAAGTACCTATTTGGGTTACTTAAATCACTAAATAGTGTTCAGATACCAATTGAGTTTAATGTCGGGAGCCATTGACTGAAGGAGGGGAGAGTGTGACGGACTGGGTTTATATGGTCACAAAACAGACACCCCAAAGCAAAGTACATATACATTTTTTTTATTTCTAAGCAAAGAAATACCTTTCTGCTATTCTATCAATAACCAATAGATGGCAGAGAAGGTACACAAACAGAGTCTATATAAGGCCACTCACCATGTGACTGGAAATTAAACTACTTCAGGCCATAAAGTCAGTGGTCATTTTTCATGCTGTTTGTGTGATTCTTTGCAGGTATGTACTCTAAATCGTTCTTAATCTGTATTAACCTGTGATAGAAAGATTCCTAAACATCTTGAGCAGATGCAGGAAAAGTCTCAGCAGATTTTTTGCTATAGTTTTGCTTAGAAGTTTAGAACAACATGTGTGAGAAACAAGTAAAAAGGGCATAAAAACATGAAATACTGTATTAGTCAGAACAAATGTCTATTATAAGCTCTAAACCGTTCTAAATAGGTATATTTAAACCTGATTTATGAAAAATGACATAGATTTAGAAAGCACATGTTGAAAACTGTTATTAAAATGGGTAAAAAAAAACTATTGTATGTAAAGCTTATGCATTGCTTCATACAGACAGGCAATGTGCACCATCTAGTGGTTAAAAAAGAGTACTACTGAAATAATGTCTGTATTAAAGCAATGCATTGCCAGTATGATTATTGCACAGTTAAAGTGTACCAGAGAGATAAAGATAATTATCTATAACACTGAATAACAGGAATACATATGTTATTAAAATATAGTAATGTTCATTGTTGTAACTACGTTTTAAAATACTTTAGTTAAAATCTGTATTATACATTGTTAATGGTTATAAACATGTGACTATAAAAATGTAAAAGATGTATTGTTATGTAAAAATGAAACTACTTCCAGCCATAAAGTCAGTGGTCATATCTCATGCTGTTTGAGTGATTCTTTGCAGTCCACGCCAAGCAGATCACCTTATCTCATCGCGTATACAATCATCGGCTCTCTTAATTCACATTTTGAGGCCGGTAACACGATGTGACCCCCTTTTTACAAACAAAGCACTTGAGAGCTGATCAACCTCCATAGGCCCTTCTCTGAGCATATGACAATGGAGATTCACATTGCTGCATAACATTACTATGATCCGAATCAATAGACTTTTACATTTTCATCGTCCGAGGAGTCACTAGCAATGGACTTATCAGAAGTCTCTACTGTTTCAACTCCTGAATCAATTTCAAGTGCCGTTACCATAATTTTAAGTACCCCACATTTAAATCTACAACATTGGTTCCCACCATAGCAACATCACTTGCAGCAACAATAGCATTTGGCTTTCCTACATGTTGTTCTAGAGCTTTTATCTCTGCTAAGCACTGAGTATGTGCGGAGGATAACTCCATTATGGCAGAGTGGGCCTCATGTAATTCCCCCCTAAACAGTATTATAATACTCATTCTCAGCCTCTTTGATTCAAAGAGGCAATACAACTTTCTCTTCGTTTTACACGTTTCCTCTAATTCATTCATTTTCTGTTCCAATACACATTTCTCAGTCACCAACTGATCAATGTGATCAGCAACATTTGCATCTGCTTTTTTCAACCATTTTTTATATATTCTTAGTTACACCTTGTGCCTGCTCCAATAATTGCTATCTCTCAGTATACCATTGCCTTTCTTTTCCTATAACAATGTCTCTCATTTTCAATAACATGCATACAACAATGGCCATTCTCGCTTTCTTGACTTTCTTTGACGATGGTTTGTTTCATCTCATCATTATGAATATTACATTGTCTCAATAAATCATTAAATTGTTGGGTTAAAGTGTTTTCTGCCATAGTGTTAAATTTAACACAGGCATGTTTCCTAAGAAAATCTTCAATGGCTTCCATTGATGTGCTAATTAAGTTCACACTAAAGGTTGTTTAACGAGTCTATACAACAGTTGCTTACGCAATGCTCACACACAGACAAACACACAGATAAAGCTGTTTAAAATCTAACATTTACTTTTAGTTTCACACAAGAAGACATGCACTATTAATCAATGCCTTACTATCTCCTTACTACCACTGATTTTAAAGCGGGATTCCACCCTAAAGTGGAACCTCCGCTGATCGGAACCCCCCCCCCCTCCGGTGTCACAATTGACACCTTTCAGGGGGGAGGGGGGTGGAGATACCTGTCAAAGACAGGTATTTTCACCCACTTCCGGGCATAGACTCCCACGGGAGTCTACGCTATTTCCTGCCCTGCCGCGCTGTCTGCTGGGACACACACGGGTCCCAGTGACAGCGCGGAGATCTCCTATTGCGCGGCGCGGCTCGCGCATGCGCAGTAGGGAACCGGGAAGTGAAGCCGATTCGCTTTACTTCCTGATTCCCTCACCTCGAATGGCGGCGGCAGCAGCCGAGGCCCGAGCGGTCGATCGGCCTCGGCTGCCGGCATCGCTGGAACCCGGGACAGGTGAGTGTCCATTTATTAAAAGTCAGCAGCTGTAGTATTTATAGCTGCTGGCTTTTAATATTTTTTTTTTGGGCGGAATCCCTCTTTAACTCTCGTATCTCAGATCGAAGGCCACCTTGAACTTCTATTGGAACAAAGAGCTATTTCACTCTCACGTGTGAAAATAAAAAAATAAAAAAATAATAAATCAATATTTCTCCCACTGTCTCCTCAAAGATGTCTGGTTTATCCTGTCAATCTGCAGCCTATATCAGTTACCCAAGGGTGATCAGCCCCTCACTCGCCGGCACACTTGACCAGCTACACAGGCCTAAAACAGTTTGAATTAGCAATACAATAAACATTAAAGTGGGGTACCCCCTAAAAAAAAAAAAATAAAAGTCAGCAGCTACAAATACTGCAGCTGCTGGCTTTTAATAATCGGACACTTACCTGTCCCGGGTTCCAGCGATGCGGGGGAACGAAGCCCCCCCCTCGCTCCCCGCTCCGCTCGCGGCGCCGTCATGCATACTGTGGGCACCCGGCTGTGGCTTCACAGCCGGGCACCCACTGCGCATGCGCGAGCGGCGCAGGGCGCCGTGATACGCCGTACAGTCACCTGGGACACGTGACAGGTCCCAGGTGAATGTGCGGCGCGAGGGGAAGTGATGTCACCAGCCCGGGCAATGAAGAAGGCAGACTACGAGGGACCCCCTAGCAACCGGTATTTAGAGGTGAGTAAAAATTTTTTTTTTTGCCAATTATTTTTTTTTGATTTTTTTTAAGATTTTTAAGTAGTTTTATTTTTTGGGGGGCAACTCCACTTTAACATATACACATATACCAGCCAAAAATCTCATCAGATGTGCGTCCGCTCACTGATGAAATATTTCATAGCACTTTCACAAACCAGCACAAATCTTGTCCATAGTAGAGAAGGCTTTCATTTCTGGGTGTAGTTGAGGACTCATTAGCTTATAGGGACTCAAGACAAAAATACATTAAGGTTTGGTTTCTGCAGAAATAAATTCCACACGCCTTCTGGGGTGCCAATTAAAATAACTATTGAAATAAATATTAACTGGGTGGTTGTGGATGTGGATTCCCTCTATTTATTCCATATACCTATTAACTTGTCTAGTCCTATAGTTAGCTAGTCTATTAAAACTCTGATAATGTGTCCGGGCTGAGCTCAGCCCTTCCTTCTCTGAGCTGGCTGCTCAGCTGTTGGCTATTGCCAGCTCTTATCTCTCCACAGTTATTCAGCTGTTGATTATATCCTGCTCGTCAGTCCTGCCTACGTAAGCCGTCCAGCCCAGAGGATCTCGGCCTTCACCTTAGTCAACATCACAGAGACGCTCTCCTGCATTCCTTTTAAAAGACTTGCTCCCTGACATTTGAGTTATCTGGCTATCCATTTTGGTTCCTAAACACTGGCTATGTTTTGACTACGTTTGTTCTATTTACATTTATTATTAAACAAGTGTGATTTAATTGTACTTCTGTCTCGGTCTGATTTCATGGTTTCTGACATAATGTTACTGTTGATAGTACAATGATAATGGTTAGCTATGAAAACAAACACACTGCTTAGTAAAAAGAACGTCTTATTTATTTCCCAAGAAAATAGGAAATGCTAACATAAAAAAACATAAAAAAGGAAAATATTACAGAGCATATAACAAAAGAACATCAATGATACTTAACGCAAGGCAGTCCTCTAGATATTGTCTCGTCAGCTGGGCTCAATATGGCAAGAAAGGACTATAAGGCATGAGAGCCATCAGGTAAGAGAGCCAGGAGGGTGAAAGGGGCGATTTCCCTTCTGTGTGCACTTTTAAACTCCATACATACACCATCCAGACCCAACCCCATTGTCAGCCCATCTAGGTTTTTGACAAATCAAAGTAGTTCATAGGCAGTCCTTCTTAATATATTATGTTTCTTTACGTCCTGTGGTATTTGCCTCTAGGGGCAGCATTTGTCCATGTATCATCGCTATATGACCTGGGTCATCTTTAGTGACTGTTGGCCCTTTGATCTTATGCAGTCCAACTTGTCAATCATTCTGGCAGCCGTTGCTCTCTTGTTATCAAACATTCCAATCTTTACTCCTCCTGCCCGGGGCATGAATCAACACCCTTCTGGGTCAACTTTCAACTTCCAACTTAAGTCACCTGGTTGTATCAACCAGGAAAGAAAACTCCAGAAATATGATATTAAACCATGTTGCCTTCCAACACCCCAACTGACACCAAGGAAGGGGCACTATTCCTCCCACTGATACCAATGATAGGGCACTATTCCTCCCACTAATAGGAATTAGACATGTGCAGAGTAAAATATTTCGTTTCGGAATTTCGTTTTCGTCCGAAAACTTAATTTATTTAGTTACTCCCGAAATTCGTTTTTATTTATTTCGTTTTTCGTTCAAAAATTGCATTCGTCCGAAAATCCACATGAATTACGGTCGAATCTGTCTTTGAAGGTTTATAGTGTCTGTCGAATGTATAAAGAAGATTCGACGGAGCTAGTATATATAGCATACTTTAGAATCCTATTATAGTCTATGGGACTCCAACGTTCAAAATCTAAAGTGCTAATTTTAAAGGCTAATATGCAAGTTACTGTCCTAAAAAGTGTTTGGGGACCCGGGTCCTGCCCCAGGGGACATGTATCAATGCAAAAAAAAGTTTTAAAAACGGCCGTTTTTTCGGGAGCAGTGATTTTAATAATGATTAAAGTGAAACAATAAAAGTGTAATATTCCTTTAAATTTCGTAGGGGGGGGTTGTCTATAGTATGCCTGTGAAGGGGCGCATGTTTCCCGTGCTTAGAACAGTCCCTGCACAAAGTGTCATTTATGCAGGAAAAAAAGTCCTTTAAAATCACTCGCAGCTATTATGAATTGTCGGCTCCGTAATACAGAGAACACTCGTTGAAAGTCATTGATAAAAAAAATAAATAAATAAATAAATAAAAAAGCGTGGGGGTCCCCCAAATTCAATTACCAGGCCCTTCAGGTCTGGTATGGATATTAAGGGGAACCCTGCCTTAAATTTAAGAAAAAATTTGACGTGGGGTTCCCCCTAAATATCCATAACCAGACCCTTCAGGTCTGGTATGGATATTAAGGGGAACCCCGCGTCAAATTTAAAAAAAAATTGACGTGGGGTTCCCCCTAAAAATCCATACCAGACCCTTTATCCGAGCACGCAACCTGGCAGGCCGCAGGAAAAGAGGGGGGGACGAGAGAGCGGCCCCCCTCCCTCCTGAACCGTACCAGGCCACATGCCCTCAACATTGGGAGGATGCTTTGGGGGTCTGTGACCCCTCAAAGCACCTTGTCCCCATGTTAATGAGGACAAGGGCCTCATCTCCACAACCCTGGCCGGTGGTTGTGGAGGTCTGCGGGCGGGGGGCTTATCAGAATCTGGAAGCCCCCTTTAACAAGGGGACCCCCCAGATCCCGGCCCCCCCCTGTTTGAAATGGTAAGGGGGTACAAAAGTACCCCTACCATTTCACAAAGAAAGTGTAAAAAATGGTTAAATAAAACAAACACACTTTTGAAAAATTCCTTTATTAAAAATAAAAAAATAAAAAAAAGATTCCAGCGGCGGTAATCCACTCTTGCTATCCAGCGACGGACGGTCATCTCTCCAGCGATGTCTCATGTCATCCAGCGCAGCGAATCCTCCGTCCTTCTTCTGTCTCCGTGGAGGAGACACTACAGACATTCCGGCGGCTTGACGTTTCTTATATACGGTGGGCGGGGCCACCCGTCACCTGACCCCGCCCCCCTCTGACGTAAGGGGAAACCCGGGGTTCCCCGTGACGTATGGGTGACCCCGCCCCCCTCTGATGTAACACAGGCAGGTTTCCGTTACATCAGAGGGGGGCGGGGTCACCCATACGTCACAGGGAACCCCGGGTTTCCCCTTGCGTCAGAGGGGGGCGGGGTCAGGTGACGGGTGGCCCCGCCCACCGTATATAAGAAACGTCAAGCCGCCGGAATGTCTGTAGTGTCTCCTCCACGGAGACAGAAGAAGGAAGGAGGATTCGCTGCGCTGGATGACATGAGACATCGCTGGAGAGATGACCGTCCGTCGCTGGATAGCAAGAGTGGATTACCGCCGCTGGAATCTTTTTTTTTATTTTTTTATTTTTAATAAAGGAATTTTTCAAATGTGTGTTTGTTTTATTTAACCATTTTTTACACTTTCTTTGTGAAATGGTAGGGGTACTTTTGTACCCCCTTACCATTTCAAACAGGGGGGGGGGCCGGGATCTGGGGGTCCCCTTGTTAAAGGGGGCTTCCAGATTCTGATAAGCCCCCCGCCCGCAGACCTCCACAACCACCGGCCAGGGTTGTGGAGATGAGGCCCTTGTCCTCATCAACATGGGGACAAGGTGCTTTGAGGGGTCACAGACCCCCAAAGCATCCTCCCAATGTTGAGGGCATGTGGCCTGGTACGGTTCAGGAGGGAGGGGGGCCGCTCTCTCGTCCCCCCCTCTTTTCCTGCGGCCTGCCAGGTTGCGTGCTCGGATAAAGGGTCTGGTATGGATTTTTAGGGGGAACCCCACGTCAATTTTTTTTTAAATTTGACGCGGGGTTCCCCTTAATATCCATACCAGACCTGAAGGGTCTGGTTATGGATATTTAGGGGGAACCCCACGTCAAATTTTTTCTTAAATTTGAGGCAGGGTTCCCCTTAATATCCATACCAGACCTGAAGGGCCTGGTAATTGAATTTGGGGGACCCCCACGCTTTTTTATTTATTTATTTATTTATTTTTTTATCAATGACTTTCAATGAGTGTTCTCTGTATTACGGGAGCCGACAATTCATAATAGCTGCGAGTGATTTTAAAGGACTTTTTTTCCGGCATAAATGACACTTTGTGCAGGGACAGTTCTAAGCACGGGAAACATGCGCCCCTTCACAGGCATACTATAGACAACCCCCCCACTACGAAATTTAAAGGAATATTACACTTTTATTGTTTCACTTTAATCATTATTAAAATCACTGCTCCCGAAAAAACTGCCGTTTTTAAAACTTTTTTTTGCATTGATACATGTCCCCTGGGGCAGGACCCGGGTCCCCAAACACTTTTTAGGACAGTAACTTGCAGAATCTTTTCTCTCTGTCAAATCTTTTTTCTCTGTCGAATATTTTCTCTATATAATCTTGGACTAATAGAGGTAAGGTTAGGCACATTCGACCACAGGTTCTATAGACACAGATTGTTGTCAGAGTCATGTCGAATCTCCTATTCTATATCGAACTGTTGTAACAATGAAAACGAAAATAAAGCATTTATTTATGTCGGATCTTTCGTTTTTCGGATTTTGTGCTTTCGTTATCGTTTGTCAAAACGAAAACGAAAATAGCTGAAATTCGGACGAAAATGCATTCGGACGAAAACGAATGCAAATGTCTAATAGGAATGATGGGGCACAATTCCTCCCACTGATACCAATGATCGGGCACTATTCTTCCCACTAACAGAAATGATCGGGCACAATTCCTCCCACTGACACCAATCATTGGACACTATTCCTTCCACTGATAACAATGTTGGGGCACTATTCCTGCCACTGACACAAACAACATGGCACTATTTCTTCCACTGATAACAATGATAGAGGAATATTCCTCCCAATGACACAAACAACATGGCACTATTCCTCTCATAATACCAAAGATGAGGCATTTTCTATTCCCACTAGCCACAATCCAGGCTTCCTAATGTCTGCAGCACAGTAAGCCTTAGTTTAGTAAGTTTGCAGACTCCTGTTATATGTAGTCAGACATTTCCCTGTATTTGCCTCCCTTTCTAAAACCATGGTGTATATATATATATATATATATATATATATATATATATATATATATATATATGTGTGTTTGGAGGAGGAGGAAAGGGGACAGGACAACTTCACCACATCAAAGGGACGATGAACAGAGCCATGTACCATCAAATCTTGAGTCCCTCAGCCAGGGCATTAAAAATGGGTGGTGGATGGGTATTCCAGCATGACAGTGACCCAAAACTCACGGCCAAGGCAAAGGAGTAGCTCAAGAAGACCCACACTAAGGTCCTGGAGTGGCCTAGCCAATCTCCAGACCTTAATCCTATAAAAGATATGTGGAAGGAGCTGAAGGTTCGAGTTACCAAACATCAGCTTCAAAACTTTTATGACTTGGAGAGGATCTGCAAAGAGGAGTGGGACAAAATCTCTCCTGAGATGTGTGCAAACCTGGTGACCAACTACAAGAAACGTCTGACCTCTGTGATTGCCAATAAGGGTTTTGCCACTGTAGCACCCTCTACCATAGGTAGGTGCTAAAGGTATAGTGTTGTAGGTTCTGTCAATGCAGGTAAATTTAAGCAGGCCCATGCTGCGAGCTAGGCCTGTTTGTTTTTGATCTAGGGGCAGGGAATGGTTAGTGTAGCAGTGGGTGTAACCACCTTTGCTTTAGTTCTGAAGCACCTCCCCTGCTTCCTGGGAGAATGTTCTGGAAGAGGGGCAGGGCCTAGAACTGGAGCGGCAGGCAGCTCATGTGAGGAGCTATGACCAATCCTCAACTGGAATTGGCAGGGGGCCTCCCATATAAGCTGAGGTAACAGGCCAATGGGAGTAGTTGTCGCCTGGGTGAACTGAAGGGTGGACTGCATGCAGGAGGACCACCCCTATCTGGGAGGGGGCGCTTGGGAGCTGGGAGGGAGCCTCTTATTACACGGTCATGGAGAGGTGTCCTGGAACAGAAGTTGGAGAAGGAGTCGGTGAGTGAGGCACAGTGGAGATCTGGAAGAGGCATGCCAGGGGAGCTGGGTGCAGAGCCCAGAGGAGAGACTGTGGGGTTTTGTGTGAAATCGTTGCAGCCTGAGGGCACAAGATTTGCAAGAAAGGCTTGATGGGATCAGTAGTCCCTCATAAAATGTATTTTCCTATTAAATGTTCAAGGCTGCCAAGAAGGGGTACTGCAGGCCCCTGGCCTATTAAAAATCATCAAGTGAAACTACTCCTAGGTCTTATTCAGAGTGAGGCCTAGTCTGCTTAAGATGGTGGGACAGGATGTCTAATACTGTGACAGGAAAGTGTTGTGCAGGAGGAGAAGTGTCCTGGAGGTAAAGTCTGCAGGGAGAGTGCAGAGGAGAAGAATGGTCTGAGGTAACGCTGTCAAGATTAGAGTGCACCATTTTTTGCCTTATTCAAGGAAAGATAAAGCGTAACCACTCGTGACATTTGTCAATGTAAGCTGGATCCGCTATAACATTGCAAATATTTGTTCTATGGGCATCTCATACCTCTTTTCCCCCAACCAAGTTCAATCTCCCAAATAAAACAACAAAACAAAGCAAAAGACTTTTCATTGTCTACCATTGTGACGTATGGATGTTTGGCAGCAGGGTGAATATGCATGGATGTTAGTAACTAGTGGCAACACACCGCTACACCACCAAGTTCTAAGTCATGTTTTGCGAAGGGGTCAAATACTTATTTCACTCATTAAAATGCAAATCATTTTTTTACTTTTTTTAAATGCATTTTTCAAAATAAACCTACCATTAAAATTATAGACTGATAATTTCTTTGTCAATGGGCAAGTGTACAAAACCAGCAGGGGATCAAATACTTTTTTCTCTCGCTATATATGGCAATAAAGTGAGTATAGCCTCAGATAAAATGTAATCATAAGATAGATAAAAGTACCATCATCCAGATCAATAGTTTTTAGAGACAAGAGGTTATAGGAATACTGGGACAGTTGCTAGGGGACTATCTCTGTATTAGGTAGTAAATATCAATCAAACGTAGTAAAGAAAAATATACAAAAGTTTAATAACAACCAAGAAATATACATACACATATACATTCAAATAATTAAAAACATATCCACTGCAACTAAACAATTTCTATCGGGTTTCCCCGTAGGATTTATGTTGAGAAGTGGTGTGACAAAATTCCTCTACCGGTTTCGCGGTAAACCGCTTCTTCGGGAGCGGGAATCTACGAAGTAGATAGTATAATAGTATACAGTAACATAATAACAAAAAACAAAGCAAAGTATATAATATGTTAACAATGTAAATTTACACTCAATTATAAATAAGGAGACCGGCTCACCAACACAACCAGAAGCAACAGATCACAGGACCCAGAAAATTCCCCCAGCGGCGGATGCAGGGGATTGTACAGGACCAACTCTGGTATTTAAAATGATAATAGGTTGAGATATACTGTATTTATTAGCGTATAACACTCACTTTTTCACCATGAAAATCGTGTGTGTGTTATACGCCAATACTTCAATTTTAGCTGCCTCAGAGGGGACAGGGAGGAGGACGGGACGAGCGCCATCACATTACATACAGTGAGAATCTCATGTTTACTTGTTGGCCTCTGTAATAGGAAGTCCCATCTCCTGGGCTGCCATTCGACCACTGTTCTGTCTATCATAGGAGATTCTCACTGTATGTAATCTGTCGGAGCTCATCCCGCCCCCCTCCCTGTCCCCTCTAGGCTGCAGATGGGAATTGATAAGGCTGCACTGATGGCAATGGCGAGGCTGCATTGATGTGGACTGATGAGACTGCAGATGGGCATTGATCAGGCTGCATTGATGGCAATGTTGAGGCCGCAGATGGGCGCTGACCCTAATTTTGCTTCAAAGTTCCTTATTTAAAAAAACATTTTTCCTGAAACTTCCCTCTTAAAATTAAGGTGGATGTTATACGCCTGTGCATGTTATACTCCAATAAATATGGTAATAAATAACAATTAAGTACACACAAAAGTGTGACATAATGGTGGAGATCCCGAAAAGATGGCCAGAATATAGAAACCAAACAACCGGAATGAACAGTGAATCTCGCTATATATACAGTATATATATATATATATATATATATATATATATATATATATAGATATAGATAGATATATATATATATATATAATGTTTGGGGGTTCTGAGTACATTTTTAGCAAAAAAAATGATGATTTTTAAGGAGAAAGGTCAGAATTGGCCTGGATGCAAAGTGATTAACCAGTGGCTCCTCCGGAGGTAGCGCTGCAAAAAAAAGAGGTAAGATGACCATGCGCAGTTGGGGAATACCTGGAAATTAGGAGACAGGCTGGAGCAAAGTTTTTTCTCAGTCAACTGTTCCTCAGTGGTTCCTAACTAGTTTTCTTTAAATGTTGGTAAAGGAAATTGTTGCTTTAATGGTCAATTCATATGTAAACCATACTGACAAGCTCTCGAGCAGAGGAAATATGTACTTTATACGGATTTCCTGGCTTGTGTCCAGAGAATTTCACTTTGTATACAGCTACATTCACATTAAGTACTTTGTGTCTTATAACTGCCTAGCAGGAATACGTGTTTACTTCGGGAGCTAAGATTTATTGTTTGTATATTACTGTGACCGTGGGCAAGTCTTTATGCACACAGCCATATTAAAATACTCCTATCTATGCTGGACCTATATGCCAGGAGCATAAAAAAATATTATTATTTTGGTGTGTAACTCTGCATGTTCATGTACATTTTCACATGCAAGCGTATACATGTAAACTCTACTGGCCAGAATATTCACTTGCTCTATCCAGAGGAATAACTTTACATGTACACGTTTATGTGTGTATATGTTTAATTAAGCGGTAAGTTCCTCTAGGGAACGTGCGGTGAGGTCAGTGGCTGGTGAGGCACTGGCTAGAATCAGAGCCAGATATACACAGGTTATATACGCCGTGAACGTTAGAGCGAGAACAATAATTCTAGCACTAGTTCTCCTCTTTAACTCTAAACATGTAATCTGTAAAAAAAAAATTAAAGCGTGCCTGTGGAGATTTTTAAGTACTGAAGTTTGGCGCCAATCCACCAGTGTGCGCAATTTTAAAGCGTGACATGTTAGGTATCTATTTACTCGGCGTAACATCATATTTCACATTATCCAAAAAAATCTGGTTATCTTTAGTGTTTTTTTTTTTTTTTATATATTCATGAACGTTTTTTTTTCCCAAAAAACACATTTGAAAAATTGCTGCGCCAATACCGTGTAACATAAATAGTTTCAACGACCACTATTTTATTTCCTAGGGTGTCTACTAAAACAATATATATAATGTTTGGGGGTTCTGAGTAATTTTCTAGCAAAAAAAAATGATGATTTTTACATGTAGGAGAGAAGTGTCAGAATTGGCCTTGGTGGCAAGGGTTTAATTACTATAAATAATATACAAATAATTATTATATATTGTTTTTAAGGTAATTTACTATATTTTCAAAAACTGGACTCAAGCAGGTGACTTGACGGACAAATTACTGAAGTTTGAAGTTATAACTTCCAACCAGTAATTTCACAGTAAATAGATAAATAATACATTATTATCTTGTAACATATAGCATAATAATATATGATTTAGCTTGAATATAACAGTACCTTTTCAACAGCATCAGATTCTCATTCCCCCTCTTAACTGTGTGAGAAAAACATGGGATTGTGGGTAAATCTTATACACATAAACCCATGTATTTCCTTCTAATTAAGAGGGCTGGGCTGGAAGGGAGAGGCAGCTTGCAGATGCACGCGCGCCTGCCGGGAGCATCGTGAGCATGATCGCGGGTCCCGTGGACTCGATGTCCGCGGGGTACCTGCAATTGTCTCACAGAGAGGAAGAATGGGGAGATGCTAATGTAAACAAGCATCTCCCCCCGTTCTGCCTAGTGACACTGTCACTGATCTCTGCTCCCTGTAATTGGGAGCGGTGATCAGTGTTGTGTCACACACAGCCCCCCCCCCCCCCACAGTCAGAATCACTCCCTAGGACACACTTAACCCCTACAGTGCCACCTAGTGGTAAACCCCTTCACTGCCAGTCACATTTACACAGTAATCAATGCATTTTTAATTGCACTGATCGCTGTATAAATGTGAATGGTCCCAAAATCACGCCAAAAGTGTCCGATCTGTCCGCCATTATGTCGCAGTTACGATAAAAATTGCTGATCGCCGCCATTACTACAAAAAAAAATATTAATAAAAATGCCATAAAACTATCCCCTATTTTGTAAAGGCTATAGCTTTTGCGCAAACCAATCAATAAACGCTTATTGGGATTTTTTTTTTACCAAAAATATGTAGAAGAATACGTATCGGCCTAAACTGAGGAAAAAAAATGCTTTTTTATATTTTTTGGGGGATATTTATTATAGTAAAAAGTAAAAAAGAATATGTTTTTTTCAAAATATTCGCTATTTTTTTGTTTATAGCGCAAATAATAAAAAACGCAAAGGTGATCAAATACCACCAAAACAAAGCTCTATTTGTGGGAAAAAAAGGACAAAAAATGTATTTGGGTACAGTGTTACATGACTGAGTAATTGTCGTTCAAAGTGTGAGAGCACCGAAAGCTGAAAATTGGTCTGGGCAGGAGGGGTGTTTAAGTGCCCTGTAGGCAAGTGGTTAATACTTGGTGGTGTTGCCACTAGTTACTAACATCCATGCATATTCACCCTGCTGCCAGACATCCATATGTCACAATGGTAGACAATGAAAAGTCTTTTGCTTTGTTTTGTTGTTTTATTTTGGCGATTGAACTTGGTTGGGGTAAAATAGGTATGAGATGCCCATAGAACAAATATTTGCAATGTTATAGCGGATCCAGCTTACGTTGACAAATGTCACCAGTGGTTACGCTTTATCTTTCCTTGAATAAGGCACGACCGCGCAATTGTCAGTTAAAGTGACCTAGTGCCAAATTGCAAAAAGTGCTTTGGTCTTTGGCCAGCTAAATGGTCCGGGCTTAAGTGGATAAACCGGCTGCTCTGTATGTATCCTCTGACAGGCTGTGCAAGGAGCCCTGTATCTCCGAAAGCATAGCTTGCAGGAGCCCCAAATTTTTACCAGTGGTGGGGTAGGACTACATACCTCCCAATTGGGATCTCTGTGATGTTATGTTCATGGCTCTGCCTCACCTGCCTCCCCTGACTACACGTCCCTGGTTCCTCTCTTAGCAAAGGTTTGGGGTATTTTTTTTTTCATGCCCCAGAACACTGATTTAAAATACACTATATTACTAAAATTATTGGACACCTGCCTTTACATGAACTTTAATGGCATCCCAGTCTTAGTCCATAAGTTCAATATTGAGTTGGCATAACCTTTGTAGTTATTACAGCTTCAACTCTTCAGGGAAGGCTGTCCACAGAGTTTAGAAGTGTGTCTATGGAGATATTTGACCATTCTTCCAGAAGCGCATTTGTGAAGTCAGGCACTGATGTTGGACAAGAAGGCCTGGATTGCAGTTTCTGCTTTGATTCATCCCAAATGTGTTCTATTGAGTTGAGGTCATGACTCTGTGCAGGCCAGTCAAGTTCCTCCATCGCAAACTCGCTCACCCATGTTATGCTGATGCCTTAAGAGTTTCCTTTACTGGAACTAAGGGGCCAAGAACAACCCCACTCCACCAAAATGATTTGGACCAGTGCACAAAGCAAGTTCCATAAAGACATAGATGAGCGAGTTTGGGATGGAGGAACTTGACTGGCCTGCACAGAGTCCTGACCTCAACCCGATAGAAAACCTTTGGGATGAATTAGAGCAGAGACTGCGAACCAGGCCTTCTTGTCCAACATCAAGTTCCTGACCTCACTAATGCAGTTCTGGAAGACTGGTCAAACATTCCCATAGACACACTCCTAAACCTTGTGGACAGCCTTCCCAGAAGAGTTGAAGCTGTTATAGCTGCAAAGGGTGGGCCAACTCAATATTGAACCCTATAGACTAATGCCCCATACACACTATCAGATTTTCCGACAACAAATGTTGGATGTGAGCTTGTTGGCTGAAATTCTGACCGTGTGTATGCTCCATCGAACATTTGTTGTCGGACTTTCTGCCAACAAATGTTGGCTAGCAGATTCTCAAATTTTCCGGCAACAAAACTTTGTTGTCAGAATTTCCGATCGTGTGTACACAAGTCCAATGCACAAAAGTTTGTGCATGCTCGGAATCAAGCAGACGGGGCCAAACTGGCTATTGAACTTCCCTTTTCTTGGCTCGTCGTACGTCTTGTACATCACCACGTTCTCACGTTCGTAATTGTTGGCCAACATTTGTATGACCATGTGTATGCAAGACAAGTTAGAGCCAACATCCTTCGAACAAAAATTCATGGTTTTGTTGTCGGAAAGTCCGATCGTGTGTACGGGGCATAATACCCTGTACACACGGTCGGACATTCCGACTACAAAATCCGTCAGATTTTGGCCCAAACTTGTCTTGCATACACACGGTCGCACAAAGTTGTCGGAAAATCCGATCGTTCAGAACGCAGTGACGTATAACACGTACATCGAGAAACAATTGTTTCTTATGTGTCCTCTTTACACTGCAACGCAGTCTAGCACTGCAATAAGATGCTGCATTTTATCACAGAGCACCGTGCCAAATCTCACCACAATTTATGACAACGCAGCACATTGCACTGCTGTATATTGATTTGAATGAAGTGTATGTTTGGTATACTTCACGTAAAGTTTGTACAAAACAAGAAAAAAGGAGCCGTGTGATGCGCTGAATCACACACCACTAATAAGGCAGTATGGCCAGCCCTCCTGTACTGGGCACTTGGTTCAAAAGGGGGGCACCTACCAAGTAGGAGGGCCAGCAGTATTGCTTTATTACTGACACTTGTGACTTACTGCAGAAGCATTGGTTATAGTATCTGCACCCCTGTTGTCTGGGACCCCTGTGTGCCCCTTTCCCCTGTAGTGCTACATCTTCCCTTCCTCTTCTCCCGCTGGCAGCTGCTGAGGGCACACAGGCGGGTTGTTTCAGGATGGTGAGCAGTGGGCTCACCATCCTGAATGAACACATCACCCTGAATGAACACAGTGAGTGATCACAGCTGCTTACTGTGGGGGTGCAGATATTGCCCTGTGCCACTATTCACTTGAATTTGTTTGATGGGGGTATAAGTTCTGCCATGGCTGCAAAACATATTACCGCGGGCGTTGCATTTTAGCAAAAATATTACTAAATATTTTCGGAGGAGGGGGGCCCTGTCAGGTAGGCTGTGGAGGGGGCCTGTGATTTCTATCAGTAGCCCTGTACACTGCACCCTATCAAAGCTGGCAAGGGAGACCTGCCACAGTGGTGAATCGCTTCGGCAAGTAGTGTAAATTCAGCATAAAAACTAAGAAAATTACCAGGAGAGGAGGGGGTGTAAACACGCTGGTCCCAAATAGTTAAATTTGGTGGCTGCATTCATTAGCTTCGTTTTTTTCAGGCTTCTTTCTCCTTTATTTTCATATGGCGATCTTGTTAGTAAAGCTTTTCCTGTCCTAAACAAACACTCTCTCACTGAACTATTGAGAAGCAGCATTGTTACCCTAGGCTGCTTGCTCCTAATTTGGACTACAGAACACTAGGGATGAGCTTTCTGTTCGGGTCGAACATTGGCTGTTCGCCTGTTCGCTGAAGAACAAACATTATGGGCCGATCACGCCAAATTCAAGCGGCGCGTAACGGCCCATAATGCACTGCGGGGATGCAGTGCATTGCTGTCTGATGATTGGCCAAGCATGCACTATGACCCACATGCTTTGGCCAATCACAGTGCCGTCAGCAAAGAGAGCCATAATTGGCCAAAGGCAGGGTGGCCAATTATGGTTTGGGAGGTTAAGTCCACGCCCCACACTATATAAGGCCGCCTTCACATTGGCCCTGTGTAGTGTGTTGCTGGTGTTAGCCGAGAGAGTGTAATTTCATTTAGATTGAGCAGGCAGGCCATTGAGGTAGCTGCAGTGTATTTATTATACATATACATCCAGGCTTATATATATATATATATATATATATTATATATGATTCAGGTGATTCAGTGAGCTGCAGTGCATAATATATATATATATATATATATATATATATATATATATATATATATATATACAGTCTCCTACGTATATATCCACTGCATTCTAGTATAGCCAAGCCTATATCTGACTGCAGGCCATTCCTGGTGTTCGTTTTCAAATACACTTTCAGGCAGGCAGGTGATTCAGTGATCTGCAGTGCATAAAATATATATAAAGTCTCCTACATATAGAAATCCACTGAATTCCAGTCTAGCCAAGCCTATATCTGACTTCATGCCATTCCTGGTGTACTTTTTCTAGTAAACTTCAGGTGGTGTTTTGCTGGACATGGTGCATCCTCAGCATGTGGCAGTGGGGCACACTTGTCCTTTTTTTGGCAGCTGGCCGTGTTGAGCCACAACATGCAGAAGAGTTTGTAGAGTGGATAACTAAACTGTCCTCATCCTCTGTCACGCAGGCTCAGAGTAGTTTGCCTGCCAATGCAGCTTCCAAAGCGGCCTATTCCATCGGCTCAATGTCATCAGTCACTCCTTCCCTAGCCCCACCATCATGCACGGGAGTCCCCCAAACTGTTGGACCACAGTGTCGGGTAAATGCTGCAGGGGGATGCACAGTGTTTTTAAGGCTCCAATGATGGTACCCAGGTTGAGGAAGAAAGTAACGTGAGCCCAGAGAGAGGGGGTGCCAAAGAAGGACAAGAAACTGGCAGTCATGTAATTCCCCCAGCTGCAGCATACTGCCAGGTTTTCTCCAGGGATGATGAGGTCACTGACTCTATGTGGGTGCCTGATAGAAGAGAGGAGGAGGAGGCTCATCTCCAATGAGGCAGGATGCCTCCAAGGGGCAGCTTAAGTTAAGCCACCCGACTGCATCACACCGCAGAGCTCTGCATGTGCAGGGCGCTGCTGACTCCCCGCGTATTTTGAAAAGTTCTTTGGTGTGGGCCTTTTTTGATACATGTGCAGAAGATCGCACCGTTGCTGTTTGCAACATATGTCTGAAGCGTATCAAGCATGGACAAAACAGCAGCCACATGGGTTCCACATGCTTGACCAGACATATGTCGACCTCCCATGCAGTCCGTTGGCAAGCGTACCTCAAAGACCCACACCAAAGAACAAAGCAGACCTCTCCTTGCTCCTCATCAGCTGGCATCTCCAACCCCACTAGACCTTCAGTCCTCTCTGAAACCTGCTCTGAGAGGAATAAAGGTGTAGAATTAGGTGTGTCACAGCCAAGTGCTTCCGGGCACTCTGCTAGCAGTACACCCACGTCCGATTATAGCAGGCAAATGTCCCTGCCCCAGCTGCTGGACCGGCGAAAGAAGTTCACTCCCAGCCATCCACATGCCCAGCGGTTGAATGCTAGCATGGCTAAATTGCTAGCACTTCAACTGCTGCCTTTTCAGTTGGTAGACTCGGCCCCCTTCCATGAGTTTGTACAATGTGCGGTTCCTCAGTGGCAGGTCCCCAAACACCACTTGTTCTCACGGAAGGCGATTCCGGCTCTCTACCGGCATGTGGAAGACAATGTCCTTGCCTTGCTGGACAGGGCGGTCAGCGGTAAGGTGCATATTACCGCTGACTCATGGTCCAGCAGGCATGGACAGGGATGTTACCTGTCTTTCACGGCCCATTGGGTCACTCTTCTGGCAGCTGGGAAGGATGCAGGACAAGGTGCAGTAGTGTTGGAGGTTGTTCCGCCACCACGCCTCCAAAATGCTACTATTGGTTGTGACACACCTCTCTCCTCCACCCCCTCCTCTTCTTCTTTCTCCATGGCCTCTTCCAGTGCTCTGTCCTCAGAACCAGCGGTGCTCCATAGGCGTTCCAGGGGCTACGCAAGTACGCAGGCTAAACGATGCCATGCTGTGCTTGCGCTGGTTTGTTTGGGGGACAGGAGCCACACTGGGGTGGATGTTTTGTCAGCTCTGCAGGGGCAGGCCGAGAGGTGGTTGATGCCACGCCAGCTTAAGCCAGGAATGGTGGTTTGCGACAATGGCACCAACCTCCTCTCCGCCCTCCGACAGGGACAACTGACCCATGTGCCCTGTGTAGCTCACGTCCTTAACCTGGTGGTGCAGCGGTTCTTGGGCAGGTACCCAGGCTTACAGGATGTCCTGAAGCAGGCCAGGAAAGTCTGTGTGCATTTCCACCGATCATTTAATGCCTATGCTCGGCTGGCTGAGCTCCAAAAGGAGTTGAACCTGCCCAAGAACCGCCTTATATGTGACATGCCCACCAGGTGGAACTCAACGTTGGCCATGCTGCAGCGGCTGCACACGCAGCAGAGGGCCATCAATGAGTACCTGTGCGACTACGGCACCAGGACAGGGTCAGGGGAGCTTGGTTTTTTCTCACCACACCAGTGGGGCATGATCAGGGATGCATGCACTGTCCTGTCACCGTTTTAGGAGGCCACAAGGATGGTGAGCAGTGACAGTGCATGCATCAGTGACACTGTACCTCTTGTCCACCTTTTGGAGCATACTCTGCGTGGAATAATGGACAGGGCACTTGAGGCAGAACAGAGGCAGGAAGAGGAGGACTTCCTTGCCTCTCAAGGCCCCCTTTATCCAGACAGTGTTCCTGCTGTGCCACCCATCACACAGGAAGAGCATGAGGAGGAGGAAGAGGAGGGGGAGGATGATTGTGTCAGCATGGAGGTGGAGGCTGGCACTCAGCATCAGCAGCAGCAGCAGCAGTCTTGTAGGGATGATTTACAGTCCCAAGAAACCCGTGGACTTGTACGTGGCTGGGAGGAGGTAGCTGCGGATCATGTTGTCCTTAGTGACCCAGAGGACTCCGGACCAAATGCCTCAGCTAAACTACGCTGCATGGCGTCCCTGATCCTGCAAAGCCTGCTGAAGGATCCTCGTATTCTTCGGATCAGGGAGAGGGACCATTACTGGCTGGCCACTCTCCTTGATCCACGGTACAAGGGTAAGGTTGCCGACCTTATCTTGCCATCGCAGAGGGAGCAGAGGATGAGACATCTCCGGGAGGCCTTGCAGAAAGGTCTGTGCAACGCATTCCCAGAGACTGGGAGGTTACAAACTCCTGGTCCTGGACAACGTGTTGCTGAGGCATCGGTCAGAAGGAGCGGTGGAGAAGGTGGCCATCTGACTGATGCTTTCAGACAATTTTTTAGTCCGCAGTCCCAAGGTATGATCGGTTCCAGCAACCATCGCCAGGGTCTGATTTACATGGTGCAGGAATACCTAGGGGCAAGGTCAGACTTGGACACCTTTCCTCTGGTTTACTGGGTCTTGAGGATGGATCACTGGCCAGAGCTTGCACAGTATGCAATTGGCCTGTCCTGCATCCAGCGTTCTTTCGGAACGCACCTTCAGTGCTGCTGGTGGCTTTGTTACCGATCACAGGGTGCGCCTGTCCACCGAATCAGTTGATCGACTGACCTTCATCAAGATGAATCAGTCTTGGATCACCCACAGCTACCAAGCACCTGAAGCTGATGTAACCGAATATTCTTTTTTTAAATATCACATCCCTTCAAGACTGCCTATGCTGATGCTGAGTGACTGTCCTGTTATGATGATTGTCTATCCTCTTCCTCCTCCGCTGATATGTTGGAAGAACATTTCTGGTTCTGGGTGATGTCATCAGCCCAATTTTTCTGCCCGTTTAACAGGGGCGTTTAATTACAATTTTTGATGCAATGCTTTGCAGCAGGGCTAATTCCTGCAAAAAAACTAGAGTATATGGGAGAGGTTGCAGTGTCGTGGCACCAGCACCAGTGCCTAAGGCCCAATTTTTCTGCCCCTGTTTAACAGGGGCATTTAATTAAAATTTTTGATGCAATGCTTTGCAGCAGGGCTAATTCCTGCAATAAAACTAGAGTATATGGGAGAGGTTGCAGTGTCGTGGCACCAGCACCAGTGCCTAAGGCCCAATTTTTCTGCCCCTGTTTAACAGGGGCGTTTAATTACAATTTTTGATGCAATGCTTTGCAGCAGGGCTAATTCCTGCAATAAAACTAGAGTATATGGGAGAGGTTGCAGTGTTGTGGCACCAGCACCAGTGCCTAAGGCCCAATTTTTTTGCCCCTGTTTAACAGGGGCGTTTAATTACAATTTTTGATGCAATGCTTTGCAGCAGGGCTAATTTCTGCAATAAAACTAGAGTATATGGGAGAGGTTGCAGTGTCGTGGCACCAGCACCAGTGCCTAAGGCCCAATTTTTCTGCCCCTGTTTAACAGGGGTATTTAATTACAACTTTTGATATAATATTTCACAGGAGGGCCCATTCCTGTGCCCACCCAGAGTAACTGTGAGGACTTATAGTGTTGTGGCACCAGCACCACAACCACCAAAGGTCAATTTTTCTACCACTGTTCAACAATGGCATGTAATTACAATTCTTAAATTAATCGTTCACAGCAGGGCGCTCCAGCGCCCACCAAGAGTCACTTTGAGGGCTTACAATGTTGTGGCAAAACCAACACCTTGTTCCGCCATTTCTGTAGAGCATATAGGGCAGGCCCCTACTTTCAAACATCCAACTTACAAACATCTCCTACTTGCAAATGGAAGGAGACAACAGCAAGTGAGATGAAAAAAGATGTACGACAAAACAAATTATACAGGGGTGATAACCCTTCCCTATGTTTTGCAAAAAGCTTAAAAATAGTTTTTTTGACTGGAGCTACACTTTAAAAATGTACCAGTTGAAAAGTACAAACAGATTCAACTTAACTAAACAAACCTACACAGTCCCTGTCTTGTTTGCACCGCCTGTATACTGCTGTTCTGAGTATATAGGGCCTGGGGGCCACACGCATTTCCTTTTTTTAATATGGGTACGGGGTTCCCCTTATTGTGTGTACAAGACCCAAAGGGGCTGGTAAAGGGCAGGGAGGGCTACCCATGCCATTTTTCTCAATGATTTTCAACCATATTGCAGGAACCAGATATAACATTAAAACCGCAATCAGTTTTAAATGATGTTATTTCCGTTTAATGTCATTTTGTGCAGAGACTGTTCTAAACACGGGAAACACGTGGCACTTCACAGGCATACTACAGACACCCCCCAGGCATGATATTTAAAGGAATATTTCACTTTTTTTTTCACTTTAATCGTCATTAAAATCAGTGCTCCCGCCAAAACGGCCATTTTTAAAAACATTTTAGGCATTGACCCATGTCCCCTGGGGCAGGAGCCAGGTCCCCAAACCCTTTTTAGGACAGTATCTTGCATATTAGCCGTTAAAATTAGCACTTTTAATTTTGAACGTTCGAGTCGCATAGACTTCAATGGGGTTCTAAAGTTCGTACGAATTTGGGGTCCGTTCGAAAGTTCTGGTGCGAACCAAACCGGGGGGTGTTCGGCTCATCCCTAGCCTCCAGCACTGAATGCATGTAAAGGAAAGGAGTGCTGGGGTGTACTGCAGGGTCTATTGATGCTGGCTGCTAGGGAATCTATTGTTGGTGAAGGGGATCTATTTTAGCTGGGAAGGTTTATTATTGCTAGGGAGTCTATTGTTGCTGAGGGTCTACTGTTGCTGGGAGGAATGGGGAGGCAAACAACCCCCCCCCCCCCGCCGCTGGTGGAGCGGAACTACCCTCCCTAAGTGGCACTAACACAGCCCCCCCACCACCACCACCACCCGCTTTCCTTACTGTGGATGTGGGCGGTGAGAGAGCGACAGGCTCAGGGAAAGCTGCTCTGGTGACCAGTGTCCTCTCCTGGAGCAGCTTTCACTGTGTTTCCTCTCTCCTCCTACCGGCTTTAGGTGTCCAATAGAATCGCCTGACGTTTTGGCCAATCGTGAAACAGGTTTATACTCATATTCCATTCAAATTACTTAGCACCACAAAATAATACTTGGCTCGGAGGCAGTACTGAGATGTGGGTGGGGGTTGGAACCAAGAGACGGTGCTCGGAGGTAGGTTAGGGGAGTTCCTGTACCTATTCCCTGAAAAAAAAAGTAACTATAAATAAAAATTGTAAAAATTTACTTAATTTATTTAATTAAAAAAAAGTAAATTTTACAGACTTATATGTCTTATGACTTGTGGGGGTTAGTGTCTCTGGAAGACAGCATCGAGTCTTGTGGCTTTGGCAAGCATAGGCAGGTGCAGCCTCGTTTCACTGGAAATCTTAATAATAACTGCGGTGAGAAAGAACAGTAAAGTCATTTGAAAATTATTTCCTGTTATTCTGTATTTCTTTGTGCTAATTGTTCTTCATAACAATGCACAGGGCTCCTGGAGAATTCCTACTCCTCTGTAGACACATACTATAGGGCTGAAATCTAGGCTAGCATACAAGTAACACCAGTTAAAGTAGATCTAAACTCCAACTGGATGGCATTTCGTTTATAAAACCATGAAACAGGGCTTTCACTATTTTTTCTTTTGTTTTTGTGTTTCAGTGTTGACGATCATCTCCAGACTTTTTTTTGGCAACTTCATATCTATATTCAACTCCCACCAGCTGACTTACTTGTAAGCAGGAGCAATTAACTAGTCTGCCACTAGGTGGCTCTTCCCCAGAATAATGTAGTGATAGGTAATTGAGCAAATATGTGGGGAGGTGCAGCGTGGTGTGGGGGCAGTAAACACACAGAGTCTGATTGTAGAGAACAGAACTTGTATTATTGCAGAATCCAGTAATTTACAACAAACCTGGCAGGAAGGCACTCGACCGGGAACACTCACGGCAATATCAGCGATGTGTAGCAGAGCAGATCTGAGATGTGCCAACAGCGTCTGTCTTGAGGGGCGGAATGCGGCCTGGTCGGTTCGAGACAACATGGGAAAGGTCTCCAGAAGGATGGTTATGACCCTATCCTACTATTCCCTACTCATCTGGAACCTTTCCCTGCAGCTAATCACTGTCCCTGTCAGATGGGTGGTATGTCCCGACACTACCCACACGGGAAATGCACGCCAAGCCTGAGAGCCAGGACCTTAAATAGGCTCTGCTTCTTCAAGATGGCTGCTAGAGTCCCATGGGGTGGCAGAATCCAATCGGGTAGCTTCCCCAGGGACCATGGAAACCATAGAGGAACCATGTAAGTTTGTGTGGATAGATAATCCTTTAGCTATAGCACCACATCATCCCTAATAATATCAAGAAGAAATCCATTTGAATGGGACTTTTCAGATGCAGCTTATTTAAGGGACACACATTTCCTTAAAAACTTCAATATTTATTTCACAATTTATTCAAATAGTATATCCATATAAAAACATATACACATGACCCGATTTCTTATGGTCCTTATATTATAGGGGTAGGGTATTGATTAATCCTGACATGTTTCAAGTCTTGTTTTTTTTTTGTTTGTTTTTTTAAAGAATTTCATAGTTACATAGTAGGTGAGGTTGAAAAAAGACACAAGTACTTAACTTCTCTGTGGAAGGGTTTTGCACAGAGTGGCCCAAATCCTCCTCTTCTGGGGCCCCTCCATGGCGCTCCTGGCTCCTTCTCTTCTCGAGAGCCCCGACGAAGAAGCGCTTTCTCTGGGGAGCACTCATGCAGGCACGATCCCGTGTACTGCTGCTTTGTCCATTGACACAGACAGCAGGACCCGAGCCAATGGCTTCTGCTGCTATTAATCTATCCAATGAGGACCCGAGACATGCAGATCCCCACATAATTGTCCTTTGCCTTTTTTCTTATTATTTTCTTAGGTCTATATCTGACAATGTCTTTATTTTATATATTTATCCTATTGATGACGGCCATTCCCTCCCCCTTTTTCTTTTCAGGGCCCTTGGTGACCATACAGACACCCGGGGCTTTTTTCCCCTGGTGACGCCCTTAGTGTTTGCACCCATGCTTGCTGCCTTCCCTTCAGGTTTCTGGCCTCCTTTCTCGTTCCAGCTGCTCCCTCCAGCCATGAGTGGCACTTTTTGGGCTCCCGCACCATCGTAGTACTAGGATTTTGAAGTCTTGGAGAGTGGACCCAGCCGGTGTATGCGGCGCATGCACAGTGCAATCATAGCGTTCGCTATAGGAGGCATATTAAGCCTGGCAGCCATTTTGCCAGAGACACGAGGGCTTGTACACATTTCAGAGAGATCAGGTATGCAATTTATCCATGAAACTGTAACAAGCTGCTTTGCTGCGTTTTATCTAGGTGTGCAGTATCGGTTCATCTTTTTGCATCTCAGTTATGATTTGCAATAGTGCTTCACATAGTTAAGTACTCTTATTTAAATGTACTATCTTGTAATCCAATTGTCCATAAGTTTTCTATCATCCAGAGTATTTCTGAACCACAGCTAAATATTTTTGCACACTACTACCAGTATCAATTCTTCTTGTCTAGCTCCCCACATACAGTAGCTGCCCTCTGATCATATGCCCCCTGTGTGGTTTTATCTTGTACCTAGGCCCAGTCAGTAAGTCCAATATATTATCGTTTAAGGTTGATCACTTAATAATTACTATAAGGTACATATACTATTATGGTCTTTTTTCTTTCACTCAGTTGTAGTCTTTATGCGCCTCCTGTGGCCACCTATAGCCCTAAGCTTGGCCTTAGTCTTAGCACCAGGCAACATGTGGGTAATCACATCATAAGCTCAGTGGATCTGAATTATTGAACGTGCATTCATATGTTGGACAACTTTGAGTGATTTGGTGCAGTCAGCCAATCAGAAGCTCCTTTATTCACTGATACTGACAGCATGATTGTCATCATGTCCTCTTGTAGTCTCCACCAGGGGTATGTAACAATGCAGGAAATCAATTGGGAAACCTGATCAATGTCCTTCATGGTAGGATCACCAGGTATTATTTTAATGCTGAAAATATTAAATGTTGAAAAACAGTACTTAAATTACATTAAAGCTGAACTCCAAGCGAGCAGCTAAATACATCAATGAAATGCATATAAGGGATATGTTTTACAAACCAAAGGGCTTGAATTTCTGTCCATTCAGTCCTGATATTTACACAGCTCTGCCACAAAATACAGCCCTGTCTTGCTGGGCAGGAGAACTGATTTATCGCAGCTGTAGAAAAAGCTGGTCATAGATGGATCAAAATTTGATCGGTTCAGCAGGGACCAGCCAAACTTTGATCCATGTATGGCCATTCCCAAGAGAAGTCGATCTAATGACTGATGGTAAATTTTCGTTTGATCGGTGCTTCAGCCAATCAGCTGCAACACTGACCAGAGTATTCTTGCAGTGGAAGAGTCCCATTATCAGAATACAATCGCGCCACAGGGAGGATTTTTACATCCACCTAGCTTGCTAGGTGGCTACTGTGTGGCTCTCTAGTTCTGGGAGGACGTCCATGGACATCCACCCAGAAAAACGCCTTGAAAGTCGCGCTCTGTGACCGATGTGTCTTTTGGCCACAGCTTATTACAGATTGAGGCCAATCACAGAGGCCCTTTACCATCTGATCAGCTCTGTCCAAAGTTATTTAAACCTTATTTACCAGGTTAACCCAGTATCCTTTAGATTAAAACTTCCTGCCTCAATGAGCATCCCTAATGTCTTCCATGTTTCTCTTCTAAATCCTGTACGCCAATATGCCTGCCCGTGCAAGTCTGCCGACGTACATCGGCGTGCGCTGGTCGGGAACCGGTTAATGGGATAATAATGAAGCTGCTTTGCTGGTGATACTGATGGAGTTTTTGCAAACTAATTTTCAAAGGCTTTTTTTTTCTAGTGATATCAAGAATAATATTATTATGTTTTTTTTTTATTTGTGCAATTTGCCACAACAACATTATCCTGTAGTTTATAAGATCAAAGATACAACTATGTTGGTGTCCTTTGTTAATTTTACATTGTATTTTTTTTAAATGTAACTGCCTACTCCCAAACTGTCATTTGGCGTAAAAACACATAGCCAAGCTGCTTTGCTGGTGATACTGATGGAGTTATTGCAAACAAATTTTCAAAGGCTTTTTTTTTCTAGTGATATGAAGAATAATATTATTATGCTTTTTTTTTGGGGGGGGGGGGGTAGTTACCACAACACCATTATCCTGTAGTTTTTAAGATCAAAGATACAACTATGTTGGTGTCCTTTTTTAATTTTTTTATTATGCAGTAAAAAAAGAAAACAACTAAAATTAGACATGCTATCTGCCAATAGAACTTAACCTAGAACTGCATTCTATGCATCCAAAAATATAGAAAATATAAAAAATCAAATCATTATTATTATTCAACCAAAAAATAAAATAAAAGCCTCATGCATGTGTCCTGCTTCTGAATATAGGGGGTCAACAATGCCAAGAGCTTGTGAAAGCAGGGGTCCGTCATCCGAAGATAATTCCGAAAATCATCTGGATTATTCTCCCTGAGCTCCCGCAGCAAAGGCATATGACATAATTTGTCCAGATTAAAAAAAGCAACCAATTTTTGGTCTAAGAACTCCTTCACCTGTTCCTGGATTGGACTTGGGTCAAAGTAATAACTCCAAGGCCAATAATAAATAACATGTTATCTCCTCTGATTCCGCAACATGTCTGGTTGCCATTCAGAAACTAACTGAAAAGCACAAAACAAAAAGTGCAAACTGAAAACAGCTAAATGAAAAGTGCGAAATGAAAAGCGCAAATCAACACTCACCAAACTTCTACTAACACAAAATTAGCAGAAGGGGCCCAAAGGTAAAGAGCTGTGTTTGTTGGCTGACAATTCCTTGCCGTTTGTATGCAAGACAAAATCCAGGCACACGCCTTCGGACAAAAGTCTGAGGTTTTGTCTGCGGAAAATCGGATTGTGTGTATGAGGCTTAACACATGAAAATACTTGGATCTAAACCATTCCATTGTAGCACTTATGTTTAGGGTTGTTGTCCTGCTGGAAGGTGAACCTCCACCCCAGTCTCAAGTCTTTTGCAGACTCTAATGCCCTGTACACATGAGCGGAATTTCCGTCGGAAAAAACTTGGGTGGTTTTTCCGACAGAATTCCGCTCAAGCTTGGCTTGCATACACACAGTCACACAAAAGTTGTCTGAACTTTTAACCGTCAAGAACACGGTGGCGTACAACACTACAACCAACCAAGAAAATAAAGTTCAATGCTTCAGAGCATGCTTCGAATTGTTTCCAAGCATGCATAGGAATTTTACGCGTTGGAATTGGTAAAGATGATCGGAATTTCCGATCGGAACTTTTTCAGACTAAAAAATTGAGAACCTGCTCTCAATCTTATGCTGGCGGGAATTCTACCAGCAAAAGTCCAATGGAGCATACACAAGGTCGGATTTTCCGACCAAAAGCTCACATCTGACTTTTGCTGGCGGAATTTCCAATCGTGTGTATGGGGCATAACAAGTTTTATTTTAAAATTCCCCTGTATTTGGCTTCACCCATCTTCCCATCAACTCTGACCAACTTCTCTGTTCCTGCTGAAGAAAAGAATCCCCACTACATGCTGCCAGCACCATGTTTCACAGTGGGGATGGTGTGTTCAAGGTGATGTGCAGTGTTAGTTTTTTGCCACACATAGCGTTTTGCTTTTAGGCCAAAAAGTTAAATTTTGGTCTCATCTGACCAGAGCACCTTCTTTCATGTTTGCTGTGTCCCGCACATGGCTTCTTGCAAACGGCAAATAGGACTTCTTATGGCTTTCTTCTTGACACTCTTCCATAAAGGCCAGATTTGTGGCGTACACGACTAATAGCTGTCATGTGGACAGATTCTCCCACCTGAGCTGTGGATCTCTGCATCTCCTCCAGAGTTACCATGGGCCTCTTAGCTGCTTCTCTGATTAATGTTCTCCTTGCCCGGCCTGCCATTTTCGGATGAGGGTTTGAACAGTGCTCCATGAGATGTTCAAAACTTGGGATATTTTTTTTTTATAACCTAACCCTGCTTTAAACTTTCCACAACTTTTTCCCTGACCTGTCTGGTGTGTTAATTGGCATTTATGATGCTGTTTGCTCTCTAAGATTCTCTAACAAACCTCCGAGAGCTTCACAGAACAGCTGTATGTATACTGCGATTAAATTACACACAGGTGGACTCTATTTACTAATTAGTTGACTTCTAAAAGCAATTGGTTCCACTAGATTTTAGTTAGGGGTATCAGAGTAAAGGGGGCTGAATACTAATGCACGCCACACTTTTCACATATTTATTTGTAAACAAAATTGAAAACTATTTATCATTTTCCTTCCACTTTACATTTATGTGCCACTTTGTGTTGGTCTATCACATAAAATCCCAATAAAATACATTTACTTTTTTGGTTGTAACATGACAAAATGTGGACAATTGCAAGGGATATGAATACTTTTCAAGGCACTGTATACCCATACCTCTCAACTTTCTGAGATGGCAAAGAGAAAGCTTTAGCACACTGTATGCAGGCATGAGAATTGCCCTCTGTCACACCCCCAGAACAGAGCATGCTAAAAAATAAATGATTAAACCAACACATAATTACAAACAACATTGAAATATGAATATGAAGAATATGTACATTCCTTCCATGCAAATGGAGGCAAATTCATTATTGGCACTAGATTAGGCTGATGATTATAGGAAGAAAAATACTTATTTACTATGATCGCCAGCCCCATCTACTGGCCAGATTGTGGTATTTTCCTGATTCACTTAATTCTTGTTGAAACATTAACATTAAACTTGGATAGAAAATAGCTTAGTAACAATCGATGTGGTTCCCTTTCTCACATTATATTCATGTAGTTTTGCAGGATCATTAGCAATTTTTTTTTTTTATTAATACACTCCTAAAGTGTATTTTTTTTTGTAGAGGTCTATACCTCAGACCAGGGAAAGGGACATGGGAGTAATGGGGGACAGAGGGATTTTGTTCCAATATAGGGGCAGTCCCTTCAAATCAGTTACAGTTGGGAGATATGATTATACCAAATCTAATTTTATGTGCACTAGTTGCATATAAAAAAAACAAAAAAACAACAACTTACAGATGTATTAATGAATACAGAGCTGCATTAAATGGTGTATTTTACATCTGTCTAGAGTTTTACCATATAACATTTACATGAGGTTTTAGTTATTGAGCTTGGATCTACTGTAAGTGATCGTGCTTGGAGAAGCTGAAAAACATGACCCTTTAAAAGGGATGAGATCGAAGGTTCGTGAGAGGGAGATGTTAGGCAACAAAAGCAAACCATGCTGGGAACTTAGCAAAGGATGCTGGGAAAAAACAGAAACATCTGCCAAGTGTTACATGCCTGCCCTTTTTGGAATCTCTCCAGATTTATAAAGGGAAACAACGGCATGGTCCTGCTGAAAGGTATAACATTCCTGGCCTATGTACGGCGTGCTTCATCCTCTGTCGTCGTGTCTGAAGTTGCATAATACATCTACCCTCCGTGACCCCATAAATGCTTTTTATAATGTATTCTTAACTGGATAGCAAAAACCATATGCTGTAAAGTACACAACTGCACTCAATCTTTAAGCATATCACTATGACTAAAGTAGGACTAAAGGCAACAGTTTTTTTTCTGTTTTAGGATAGAGTAAAGGAATTATTAGTTTCGCCATCTGTGTCCCATTGGGGAGATTTCCCTTTACTTCCTGTCCCATATCCAAAACGGAAAGTGAGAGGAAATCCCTCAAAAGTGAAGGAGTCACTGGTTGTCACTAGAACTAGTATCCCTGTTGGAAGGATCCCCCTCTATTACTATTCCAGTGTCAACCCATAATTTGGGATTTTCATTTACTTTCTCTTTCAATGATAACAGTAAACAGGACAAATAGAGAGGCTGAATCTTCCTAATGGGGGCACAGACCGCAATAAAAACTGACAGATGTTCTAATCCCTCTCCCTGTGTCAAATCACATGCCAAATCGCATCAATGTTAACCTAGGTTTAATATCACTGTAGCCAAATCCAGGCCTAATGGTGACTTCCGGAGTTAGGGACAGCTGATATCCTTCTGTATAGAGTGGGTTACGAGGCATGGTGGGTGCAATGTAAGGTACATTAATGGGCGCCAGACACTTCTTGAATGCAAAGAGATTTATTTTCTCTTAAACAGAACTGTGAGAAAGAAGGTTAGGGCCAGTGCACCCTTTAGTAGTTGCAATGTTGATTAGCAGACTCCAAGACTTCTAGATAGCATATAAGCCATGCGGAGAAAGGACCCAGCCTTGTAAGACCTGATGGCCACAACCACATCAACTGACTGGGAGACTTACAAAGAATTTCTAACTGGAGAAACCCCCTTACAATATTACCAGCAAGGGGGTAGCATCAGCTCTCCTGTATCAGTCCCGGCCCTGCCAATTCAGCAGGGGGGCCCAGAAGCAGAGAGAAGACTGCCATCCTCTGGAAACCAGTATAGTAATGGTGCACTCTGCAGCAGAGGCCTGGTCACCTGGGGCATCATTTTTTCAGCAGGGTCCCAGAGGTAGAAAGGGGACTATTTAATGATTTTTCAATGCAGATGAAACAATGAGCTGTGCCGCGTATCCTTACAATTGAAGGCCCAGCTTCTTCTATATCAATCTGCCAGGGAAGGCCAGGACTTTAACCACCTCGAAACTGCACCATAGCTGAAAGATGGCTACTGTGTGGCTCTCTAGTTCTGGGAGGACGTCCATGGACATCCACCCAGAACACGCCTCCCAGTCGCGCTCTGTGACCGATGTGTCTTTTGGCCACAGCTTATTACAGATTGAGGCCAATCACAGAGGCCCTTTACCATCTGATCAGCTCTGTCCAAAGTTATTTAAACCTTATTTACCAGGTTAACCCAGTATCCTTTAGATTAAAACTTCCTGCCTCAATGAGCATCCCTAATGTCTTCCATATTTCTCTTCTAAATCCTCTTTAGAAGGATACCATTTTTATATCTCAAACTCCACTCATGATCAATGGAGAGGAAAAATATGAAGAACGCATTCTAGACTCCAGGAAAGTAAGGAATTTTGCCCAGTACCTGTGGCCTGGAAGGGCTTTGGTTCTGAGGAAAATTCTTTGGTCCCACCTGCATTTGTTCCAACAGACTTGTATGTAACGTCCATCGGCAGAATCCTTACAAACCTGCTCCAAAGGGTCCGGGGAGGTAAGGGATCACACATTGAAAACATGTATTTTAATAGAATATGCTCAAAAAACAGCTATTCCAGCATGTCTCCTATCGGTCAATGCTGTGAAAGCATTTGGATCGGGTGGAGTGGGGGTTTCTGAGGGAAGCTCTAAACCCACTTGGGATAGGACCTAGGATGCCACATAGAATTATGGCATTGTATTCCAATCCTAGAGCAAAAATACGAACAATATTCAAGGAATAAAGAGTTAAGGGAAAGGAGTATAAAATGTCAGTATATACGGACGACTTATTAATATATGTTACCAATTCAATAATGACATTACCAAAATCTTGTGAAGGAATTTAAGAGATTTGGTAATTAAAGTAATTTTAAAGTCAACTACGATAAGTCAGAGATGCTAAATATATCGATTTCAATTAAAGATCAGGAGCTTCTGCAGAAAAATGTCCCCTTTAAATGGCAAAAAAGTGGCAATTAAATATCTCAGGTTATATATTCCAACAGATATGACTAAATTACAGGAATTAAATTATTCTTCAATGATACGTAAGATTCTAAAATTACTCCCAAAATACGATAAAATGGTCCACTCATGAATGAGGAAAATTAATACAGTGAAAACTGATATTTTATCAAAAGTATACACTGGGGATCACCATGCGGGTCAGCCTATGTGAATATGCGAATCCTGTGCTCGTATTTTCTCATCCGTGATTGCTTGTGACTACTCACCACTCCAGTGACAACACCGCCACCACACGGATTGGACACTCACCAGAAAATGTTATAAATGCGCCTTTGGTTCATTAGAAAGGGATAACCACTCCACGTTTGTTATTTTATCCTTGCTGTCTACAATGAGCTGAGCATATATAATTCGTCCTCATAAAAAAACTAACAGCGATCATTGCACAATAACCTTACATTTTGTATTTAAAATTAGGTTTAAAAGAGACTATACACTCACATTTTTAAGTGCCCAAAACCTGGCACTAAGCTTATCCAGCAGTTTGGATGGGTGTATAGATGTCGCCGTGTGCTTCCTATGCCGGCGTGTGGTCCAAGCCGAGTGAAAACGATGCTTGCGGTTCAAGCCTCGCTATCGCCCCGGACCGGAAGTGACGTAGTGACATAGCGTAATCTCCCAGCAGCCTCTACGCGTTTTTCAATAATGATTGCGTAATCAGGAAGTTTTCTGATGCAGCTGTTACTGGGACTGCGGATTGGGTGGTTGTAGGAGAGAGTAGCCTAGTACGCAGATGACCTTTTATTATTTTTAACCACTTAACGACCGCCGCATGCCATTTTACGTCATTACAATGGCATGTACAGGCACAAGCACGTACATGCACGTGCTTGCCTTCCAGCGGGTGGGGGGTCCGATCAGACCCCCTCCCGCTGGATGCGGCGGTCCGGTTCGCTTCAGGAGCGATCCGGGATGAGGGGATGGCCGTTGGTTTCTGGCCATCCCCTCTCGATCGCTCCTGGCGAATGAGAAGCTTCCTCCCACTGTGTATTGTATACACAGGCAGGGAGGAAGTGATGTCATTCTCCTCGGGGCGGTCTTATTGACCGGACTACGAGGAGAGGACACAGTAAGTCTGCATCAAACACTACACTGACACTAAATAACACACAGGCACACAAACCCCCCCCCCCCGATCACCCCCCCGATCGCTCCCCGATGTCCCCCCCCCCCCCCCCCCCAGTCACAGTGTCACTGATTGCAGTGATCATTTATTTACTGATCACTGCATTCAGTGTCAGTTGTAAAAGTATAAACTGTCAGGGCAGTTAGTGTTAGGTCCAGGGTGGCCCCCTACCACCCCCCAATAAAGATTTGACCCCCTGATTGCCCTTAGAGTTAACCCTTTCACCCCCTTTTGCCAGTGTCACTAAGCGATCATTTTCTGATCGCTGCATTAGTGTCGCTAGTGTCGCTAGGTAGCTAGTTATTTTTTTAGGTTCACCGCCAGGTTTTTATAGCGCTAGGTACCCCGATATACTACCCAATAACGGTTTTAACCCCCTGATTGCCCCTAGTTAACCCTTTCACCCCCTTTTGCCAGTGTCACTAAGCGATAATTTTTCTGATCGCTGCATTAGTGTCGCTAGGTAGCTAGGTAGCTAGTTATTTTTTTAGGTTCACCGCCAGGTTTTTATAGCGTTAGGTACCCCGATATACTACCCAATAATGGTTTTAACCCCCTGATTGCCCCTAGTTAACCCTTTCACCAGCGATTACAGTATAAGTGTCACTGGTGACGCTGGTTAGCCAGTTAGTTATTTAGGTTCCCCGTCAGGTTTTTATATAGCGCCAGGGACCCCCATATACTACCTAATAAAAATTTGAACCCCCTGATTGCCCCTAGTTAACCCTTTCACCAGTGATCACCGTATAAGTGTTACGGGTGACTCTGGTTAGTTAGTTTGCTTTTTATAGCATCAGGGCACCCACCATTTATTGCCCAATAAAGGTTTAACCCCCTGATCACCCGGCGGGTGATATCAATTAGGTTTTAGGATCAGGGTCTGCGTCGCCCCAGGCAGCGCTAGGTTAGTGCCAGTACCGCTAACGCCCACGTGCAAAGCATAAACCTCCCGTAGTGGTATAGAATCTGAACAGATCAATATCTGATCTGATCAGATCTATACTAGCGTCCCCAGCAGTTTAGGATTTAAAAAAAAACGCATTGTTAGCGGGATCAGCCCAGATACCTGCTAGCACCTGCGTTTTGCCCCTCTGCCCAGCCCACCCAAGTGCAGTATCGATCGATCACTGTCACTTACAAAACACTAAACACATAACTGCAACGATCGCAGAGTCAGGCCTGATCCCTGCGATCGCTAACAGTTTTTTTTGGTAGTGTTTTATATTTAAATCCGGAAGGCAGTGCTTGGTTTTCGGGGTCCAGTACGTGGCTAGGCTCCCAAAAAGTCCCCCACGTGTGGTATCCCCGTACTCAGGAGAAGCAGCAGAATTTATTTTGGGGTGTAATTTGACTTATGCTCATAGCATGTGTGAGCAATATATCATTTAGTGACAACTTTGTGCAAAAAAAAAAAAAAAATTGTAATATTCCTGCAACTTGTGGCAAAATATAAAATATTTCATGGACTCAACATGCCTCTCAGTAAATAGCTTGGGGTGTCTACTTTCCAAAATGGGGTCATTTGGGGGGGTTTTGTGTTATTTTGGCATTTTATGGCCTTCGAAACTGTGATAGGTAGTGAGGAGTGAAATCAAAAATTTGCACCCTTAGAAACCCTGAAGGCAGTGATTGGTTTTCGGGGTGCCGTACGCGGCTAGACTCCCAAAAAGTCCCACATATGTGGTATCCCCGTACTCAGGAGAAGCAGCAGAATATATTTTGGGGTGCAATTCCACATATAACTATGGCATGTGTGAGCAATATATCATTTAGTGACAACTTTTTGTAAACTTTTTTTTTTTTTTTTTTGTCATTATTCAATCACTTGGGACAAAAAAAATATTCAATGGGCTCAACATACCCATCAGCAATTTCCTTGGGGTGTCTACTTTCCAAAATGGGGTCATTTGGGGGGGTTTTGTGTTATTTTGGCATTTTATGGCCTTCGAAACTGTGATAGGTAGTGAGGAGTGAAATCAAAAATGTGCACCCTTAGGCCGCGTACACACGCGGGGACTGTTCGCCCAACTTTGTCCGTCAAACAGTTTCGGCAAACGGTCCGCTCAAAATTAGCATGGACGGACATGGCCACACACGACGAACGAACAGTTTGCTGAAACCGTGCGCGATGACGTGAACGGCACGTACGACGGGACGAAAAATACGACGTCCTATACACTGCATTATAACTTTCGGCGTGTAAATCCTTTCTGAGCATGCGCGGAACTTAGTTTGACGAACAAGCCTACACACGAGCGGACTGTTCGCTGAAACAAGGTTTCAGCGGACAGTTTTTGGGAAATTCCGAAAAACCTTGTTCGTCAAACTGTCCGCTGAAACTGTCCGCTGAAAGCCCACACACGAGCGGACTGTCCGCCCAAACACTGTTCAGCGGACAAAGTTGGGCGAACAGTCCGCCCGTGTGTACGCGGCCTTAGAAATCCTGAAGGCAGTGATTGGTTTTCGGGGTGCCGTACGCGGCTAGACTCCCAAAAAGTCCCACATATGTGGTATCCCCGTACTCAGGAGAAGCAGCAGAATATATTTTGGGGTGCAATTCCACATATAACTATGGCATGTGTGAGCAATATATCAATTAGTGACAACTTTTTGTAAACTTTTTTTTTTTTTGTGTGTCATTATTCAATCACTTGGGACAAAAAAAAAAAATTCAATGGGCTCCACATGCCTCTCAGAAATTTCCTTGGGGTGTCTACTTTACAAAATAGGGTCATTTGGGGGGGGGGGGGGTTTGTACTGCCCTGCCATTTTAGCACCTCAAGAAATGAAATAGGCAGTCATAAATTAAAAGCTGTGTAAATTCCAGAAAATGTACTGTAAAATGTAGTTTGTAGACGCTATAACTTTTGCGCAAACCAAAAAATATACGCTTATTGACATTTTTTTTACTAAAGACATGTGGCTGAATACATTTTGCCCTAAATGTATGACTAAAATTTAGTTTATTCGATTTTTCTTATAACAAAAATTAGAAAATATATTTTTTTCTCAAAATTTTCGGTCTTTTTCCATTTATATCGCAAAAAATAAAAATCACAGAGGCAATCAAATACCACCAAAAGAAAGCTCTATTTGTGGGAAGAAAAGGACGCAAATTTCGTTTGGGTACAACATTGCATGACCGCGCAATTACCAGTTAAAGCAGTGCAGTGCGAAATTGTAAAAAGTCCTCTGGTCCTTAGGCTGTTAATTGGTCCGGGGCTGAAGTGGTTAAATTATGCTGGACCCTCTCTTCAAGTTGCTTGGAAGATATTGGACTCTTGTTTTAATAGTCACAGGGTTGAAGGTAAATTGGAGCAAGTCTATGCTGTTTCCAATAGATATGGGGGCCTGCAGTATGGCTTTGAATGATATTCCATTGCAGTGGGTGGAGAATTTCAAATATTTAGGAGTTGTCATTTCTTGCCAAGCATCTAAACGTATTTCCTTGAATTTGACTGTAATTCTTGGCGATATTGGGTCGAAGTTGAAAGCATGGAAGACTCTACCATTGCCTTTATTGGGACGTATTCATCTTTTAAAAATGAAAATTATACCAAAATTCAAGTACTTATTTAGACATTCTCCACAGTGGATTCCTATGTCCTTTTTTACTAAATTAAACCAACTTTTTTACTTGTTTCTATGGGGAACAAAGAACCCCAGGTATAAATTAAATACTCCGATGCACCCTTGTCAGCAGGGAGGTCTAGCTTTCCTGGATTTTTATAAATACTTTTTTTGGCCACCCAGATGGTTACAGCCACATGGTGGCTAAATCCTAAAACATATAACTCCTCTACCCGGTTGGAAGCGGCAGTAGTAGGCTCTATGGATGCTCTTAAGGCTCTTTTATTTAGGGCCCGTAGCGCACCATATAGGCTGACTCCTTCAATGCTTACTAGACATGTGCATCATCAATAAATTAGTTTCGTTTCATTCCTTTCCATTTCATATTACAATTAATTCATAATTTGTGTCCGAAATTCAATTTGGATTCGTTCGAAATACAAATTTTTGTTAGGTTCGTTATGTTATGTTTGTTATGATGAATTTATCATTATGAGGGGCTCCCAGCATCCCTGTGCTGTGCTGACTTCCTGGGTATTTTAACTTCATCATAACGAATAATTGTAATTAACGAACATTCTTATTTTATCCGATTCTGAATCTCCCATCGACTAACAGTACCAGTCTCCCTCTCCCATATTAATAAGGTAATTTTCCCAACCCTCACTCAGCATCAGAAGAAAACCTCTGATTGGTCAACAAAACACCAGTCACGTTTCCATTGTAATGGAATTTGGATCCAAAATACGTAAACAAAATTTCGTATTTTGTACAAAATTTGGAAGCATAGCAATGCGTATTTAGGATCCTCCCAAATGTACGAATTTCCAGAAATTCATACGAATAAACGAATCACACATGTCTAATGCTTACTAAGATGCGAGCCTGGGAGGTTGGTCTTAAATGTGAGCATTATCCTAAGGACCCCCAGTTTTTTTAAACACCAGAGCCTATTGCATGGACTAAATAGAATATAAAAATACTTTCTCAGGTGATTACTGATCGGAAATTATCTACTTTCTCTACACTTACTTCAACTTTTAATGTTCCAAACTCCCATTTATTTAGATACCTTCAGCTTTATCACACTTTCCATACACAATTTCCACAGGACAGTTTAAAGATTAGACAATCTACTCTAGAACAAGTGCTTAGATCTCAACGTTTGGATAGGTCTACTTCGAGATTGTATTCTCATCTTATATTAATTTCTATCTTGCCATTAGAGGCTCTTAGAGCTAGGTGGGTATGAGATATACCAGATTTAGATATGGAGGATTGGAGGAGTGTGTGGGATTTCCCTTTGTGATCTTTGATATCTTTGGGAGATCTTATGATCCAATATAAACTGATACATAGAGCATATATCACGCCACATAGACTTAAAAAGAAAAATCCTATGTGCTCTTCAGATTGTTGGCAATGTGGAGAAATTCAGGGAGACTTTACACATATCTTCTGGACTTGTCCATATATAGTTATTTTTTGGATGGAAGTGGTGGATTTATTGAATTCTATCACTTCCGCTCCTCTACCGATTTCAATTTCCGTTTGTTTATTGGGTTTGGTAGAGACTATTTTTCCTACAGTGTCTGAGCGAGTGTTTGCTAATACAACGTTATTTTTCACTAGAAAAGCCATTGCGTTCCAATGGAACAAACCTCGGTCTCCTACGCTCTTGTATTGGAAACAATTGGTAAATAATAATGTTCCATTATATAGAGATACTTATATGAACAGGGGTTGCTCTAGTAAATTTGATAAAGCGTAGGCTAAGTGGCTGGATAAATCATTTACAGCATCGAACGCTCATGGGGGGTTACTATTCACAATGTGAGTTCTTCCATATGAGTATAGGTTTGGAGGCATTGGAAAGAGACGGAATTAGTGCTTGTGTGCCTTCCTTTTTTCTTCTTTTTTTTAATTTATTTGTTTATTTGTTTATTTATTTATTAATTCTTTTCTTTTTTTTTTTCCTATAGATTAATCATTGTTATATTGGATTTTTAAAAATGTATTTTTTAGTCATGTTCCTGGTTCACTGAGTATAATGTTTTGTAGTGTTTTGTTTTGTTTGTCAGTTAAGAAAATGAATAAAAAAGATTTATGAAAAAAAAAAAGGAAAAAAAATCTCCACAGCTTGTTCCCTGACCTGTCCGGTGTGTTCCTTGGCCTTCATGATGCTGTTTGTTCAGGAAGGTTCTCTAACAAACCTATGAGGGCTTCACAGAACAGCTGTACTTATGTTGAGATTAAATTACACACTCTATTTACTAATTAAGCGACTTCTGAAGGCAATGGTTTCAACTAGATTTTAGTTAGGGGTATCAGACTAAAGGGGCTGAATACAAAAGCATGCCACACATTTCATTTTCATTTTGAAAACTATTTATCATTTTCCCACCACTTTACAATTATGTGCCACTTTTTATTGGTCTATCACATAAAATCCCAATAAAATACATTTACGTTTTTGGTTATAACACTGCGTGTGTATATATGTGTGTGTGTGTATATATATATATATATATATATATATATATATATATATACACATACACAGTATATATACATATATAGCAGGTAAAATAAGTATTGAACATGTCACCATTTTTCTAGGTAAATAGATTTCTAAAAGTGCTACTGACAAATGTCTGGGAAATTTGGCCGTATACTATGCGCACACCATATCTCCTGTGCTCCTAAGCACACATTCCGTCTAATGATATAATGAACCTTACCTATCATTCCATTTCCCCCTATATCCCCCAGTAAACAGACATCAACACCATAGCTTACGCTCTCCGCTCCATCAGCATGACTGCCTTTCCGAGCAGTGCCCTTGCTTTTATTTACACATAAACAGGAAGTCCCAAACTGGAAGGTTTGCCTCCAACAGCCAATCGCTTCCTACACAGTTTGTGACCTCACAGGAATTGACCAAATAAGGATGTAACACAGGATGTGGACGTCAACACAGGAAATGACCAAATAAGGATGTAGCACAGGATAAATGAATATATACAACAACCAATGAACGATGACTACAATTCCGCTGATAGGAATCCTTATACTACCATTCCTTGTGGATGGGAGGCTATCTGCAGGTGCACGTTACTAATTTTTCAGGAGTTCAGTGTCAGGGTGGGCTCCCAATTTTCCACCAATATTTGAGTTTTGGGGTGCTCGTCCTAATGCAATAGGCTGTGCACACCTATGCAACCTCCCTTTCTAAAAAAAAATACTAGTTCACTAGCTGTTATGTTGATGCAGCGGTTCAATTGATTTACTAAAGGCAACTAAGCTGTTCATTTTGCAAGTGCAATTGCACTCTGCAAGGGAATTTTTCTGGGCTTACCGATTACCTCCTCCAGCTCATACTCGTTGTCCTTGTCTAGGGGTTCCCAGGGTTGATGACCCAGTAACTGTAGAGACCGACACTTGAATTCCTTGTTAGGATTTTTATTTAGCATAAAACAGTTGAACAAACTCAGTCTCTAAGTTGGGAATAGAGGGTATCAGGATAAAGTTTAGCTCAGGTGCTTGGAACTGCTGACTTCAATAAAAGTCTCTCTCTCTCTACACAATCCAGGGAATAGCTGCTCGCAACTGGATCCTTTAACTGTTGGATAAATCCTTAGGTTTGGGTTTAGCAGCCAACAGGCAATTCTAGCTTTTCAAAGTCTCTCACATAGACTTGGTTGGAAACTTTAGTTATAACTGGAAGGATAGAAGTAGGAACCTTTCTTACTGTACCATAATCTTTCAGACAGTCCGGCGATACTGTAAGAATTGTGGATTCATTCAATGTCAATGGCAGCTCAGCTTCCAGGCTGTTACCGAGCAGCCAGCCTTGTGCGTGCCTCTCTTACTGAAGAGTCCTCCCTTGGTCGCGTGTAGAGTTGCTGGGCCTCTCCAAACCCGAGACGGCACCGGAACACCTTGGAATCCTCCTTACAGTTACTGCGCTTCGAACTAGCCAGTTCTGAGGCTCGGAAATGGATGGATCCGCACCCCAGGCCATGAGGGCCCCTGGGGGCTGGTCAGGAGGACCAGGACTACGGAGTCAACAACAACTTCTGGACCGGAACCCTGAACCACCTGACTTCGGCACCTTAAGTACCCTTTCCTGGATTACACAGTGAGACAAACGCACCCATTGATTGGCTCCGAGATGAAGATTGGTACCCAATGCGTCAAACCAGACTGCGTACTAAAGCCTCCCACAGGTGTACAACCCCATCTATGAGCAGGCAGAATTTCTATACAGCCCAGCCAAACTGATGCCAAAGTACAATTTAGCACAATTAACCCCAAAACTTACTATAGTTTTGAGCAAAAACAAAATTTAAATACATAGCGCGTACTCGTTAGGAGTACCAGCGCTACATTAGTAAATGAGGTGATACTTCACTTTGCAAAGAATGCCCAATTATGTGCAAGAAAAAAAAAGCATCAGCTCAGATGATGTCGGAATGACGAAACGCATCAGAGGGAACCATACCACAAGTAGAGAAGCAGCAGTGATCCTGGAGAGGCTAGTCCGAGCCGCGAGAGAGCAGAGAGATACAGCCCACGGCTACGGGAGAGGGCGGTAGGACGATCCTTATATACCTGGACACTACGCTGTGTATGAATGATCCAATGCCTTATACTCGATGTTGCTTGTGAGTGTAAATATTGATGATTTTAAACTTTAATAAAAGCTTATGTTTTACGAAATTACACTATGTTTGTTCTCTCCATACACTTGTTTCCGAGACATTGAGATAATGAGTTGTATGTGATGGGGAAGGAGGAGTGATCTGAGAGTGCAGGGGAATTTTGACATGCCTATTTTGACCAGCGGGTTCTGGTAAGAGCACTACCAAAGGGGAGCTTTATCAATCACACATCCCCTTTCTTTTTTTTCTTTTTTTTTGCACGTGTGGAGGTGATTTGGAGTGACAGGCTGTGGTGCAATACATCTCAATATACAAGAGGACTTGCCATTTTTATATATATTTGTTGGACAAATATTGACATTTGATGTGGACTTTTTTATGATTTTTTATTTACACTTGATGGAAAATATCATTATATATCGAACATCAGAGTTTTTTATTAATGAATAAGCGCTGCTAGATCTATATGTGATTAATTATTTATTTATTTATAGATCCTTTTATACGGAAAAAAAAGCATGTTTGCTTGCACATGATTGGATGATGGAATTCAGCAGAGTTCCTCTCATTTAGTAAGCTATGGAATAAGACCCCTTTCACACGTCCGGACCATATGTCCGTATTTCATCCATCTGTTTTCGGATTAAATACGGACATACATGCATCCCTACGGGATAGCGGGTGTCAGCGGATGAACATCCCTTGACATCCCTGACATCATCCGTCTCCGCTATGGTCCAATTTTGCAGATGGAGGAAAATGCTATTTTTCTATCTGTCTGCAGAGCGGATCGGATAAACACGGACATACGCTCCATGTTCATCCGATCCCCCCATAGAGGAAAGCGGAGATCTGACAGGGCGGTCCCTGCACAGTGTGCAGGGGCCGCCCTGTCTTCCGTCGGCTCAGCGGGGATCAACGGAGCGATGTTCACGGGGCGGATCATCACGGATCCGTCCCCTGTGAAAGGAGCCTAAATGATATTGCAAAGTGCACAGTCTCTTTGATTTTAGTAAATCAATCCCACTAAACTTTGAATCAGGGGATCAGGGGTTATGACTTTGTAATTTGTTCAGTGAAGCCAGGGACAGCCAGACACTTTGCATTTCCAGAAACAGCTGAGCAATGACAGCCCCCTTACTCCCCTCAGTGCAGGTTTCATTTTCTATCCATAACATCATTCTCTAGTTCTCGTACCACTCTTATCCCTCCCACACCATCATAACCTCTGTTTGTCTTATTAGAATACTTTGCCCATCTTCCCTCTGGCTCTTACTCACTCTATCCTGAACTAAAACATTCTCATCTCACTCAGGGTAAAAAAAAAAATCCCCGTCCACCTTATTACCAATCAACTTCCTTCCCTCTATTGTTTCCACAAAGTTTGTGATAAGTGAGAGAGCTTTACAAACTTTCCTTAAAAATCATTCGTCTTTGCTGCACTGAGATTAACACTGCTGCCCGATGGAGCTCTGCGTTCTCTGGACCCTGGCCAACATATTTGTTTTCAGCGTTTCACAAGTGTACGGTAAGTCGCATTTTTTTAAAGCTAAATGCCTTTAATAGAGTTAGCAGGACGTGAGTGAGAATACTTTAGTGTTGTATTTCGCTTTTTGTTGACTTTGGACATAAATGCATTGTGAATGAATGTGAGAGTAGGTACTTATGTACACAAAACATGACTCCACACAGTGTGGATGCAGCATTGAGACCACCACCAGAGCTTCTACTTATATAGGAATTTATTAAGAGACTGTATCTTCAGCAGACATTCACACAGGTGGAAAGGGACTACCTCCTCGGTCACATATAAGTCTATTACTTGTGTGATCTGCTTTCCGGATGCATGGGAAAAAACGATCATAATAAGTGTGTGTCTGAATGCATGCCAAGGTACCTGGCACCAAGCTGTCAGTAGCAGATCCTTTAAGTCCTGTAGGTTGCGAGGTGGCACCTTCATGGATCGAACTTGTTTTTCTACCACATCCCACAGATGCTCAATTGGATTGAAATCTTGAGAATTTGAAGGCCAAACCAATACCTCAAACTTGTCGTTGTGTTCCTCAAAGTATTCTTGAATTTATCAGACCAGGCCACCTTCTTCTATTGCTTTGTGATCTAGTTCTGATGCTTACATGTAGGCACTTTAGGCTGTGGACACGGGTTAGCATGGGCACCCTGACCGCGGTCTGCGGCTATGCAGCCCCATACACAACAAACTGGGATGTACTGTGTTTTCTGACACCTTTCTATAGGCACCAGCATTAACTTTTTCAGCAATTTGAGCGACAGTAGCGCTACTATTGAATTGGTCTACACAGGCTAGCCTTCGCTCCCCACATGCATCAATGAGCCTTGGCCGCCTATGATCCTGTTGCCAGTTTGCCACTTTTCCTATCATGGACCACACTAGAGCAGGAACATCCCACACCAGCTGCAGCTTTGGAGTTGCTATGACCCAGTGGTCTAGCCATTACAATTCAGTTCTTGTTAAAGTCGCTCAAATCCTAACGCTTGCCGGTTTTTTTCTGCTTTCAACACATCAACTTCAGGGACAACGTGTTCACTTGCTGCCTAATAATCCTACCCACTTTCAGATGCCATTGTAACAAGATGATCAATATTATTCACTTTACACATCAGTGGTCATAAACATATGGCTGATTGGTGTGAAAATATATACTGTATGTATAAAATTTTATATTTTAGGGAGAGAAAGGGAGAAAGTCTGATTTATGTGCTTATACTGGTGCATTCCCGAACAAGCTGGCCATACAAGGTAAGATTTGTCTTGTTGAGTCCTGCAAGCTGAAAGAGAGAAATCTGCCAATTCCCCAAGCCATGATAAACAATGAAGATGGATGTATGGATTTGCAATGTTGACTATTGTATTCTGACAGCTACAACACCTGCAGTTGTTAGAACACCCAAACAGTTACTGCAGGCACTGTGCAGCAGAGAATTTTCCGCCCGGCTCCTTCAGCGTAAGACAGTTAAAAAAGCTGGATGGTGTCAACAAGATCACCCATGGAATAAATGTAATCCAATGCAGCAGGAATTGTACAAAATTCAATCCACTTATGGCCAGCTTTATACAGTGGAACCTTGGTTAACGAGTAACACGGTTAACAAGCGTTTTGAAAGACGAGCAACTTTTTTTTTTAAATTATGACTATTTGCGAATGTTGTCAAAACAAGCAAGTTAATGGGGTGTGCAGTACTGCATTTGGCCAGAGGTGCAGGGGTGCTAGGGATGCTCGGAACAGTTCGGAGCCGTTGAGAAATACTCGGAAACACTCGTGAATGGAGTATTTACGAGCCTTGCTGAGGCATTCTGAGTTCAGCTGAGCTGTCCCCGAGTATTTCCGAGGCTCTCTGGCACCTCCCCCCCACCTCGGGCCACATGCAGTATTGCATGTAATAAAAGTCAATGCGGAACAAATTCTCTTTATTTCCATTGACTTCTATGAGGAAACTTGCTTTGATATGCGAGTGCTTTGGATTACAAGCATTCTCTTGGAACGGATTAGGCTTGTAATGAAAGGTTCCACTGTACTCACAAACACACTACCCATCCATGGTGCACCTACATGCACAGACTTCTTCTTATGCACTGAATTTACTAAAGTGTGGTTTGCAGTGGGATTTATGCTCCAGCAACCAAATGTATCTGTCTAATTAAAAACTGTGCTTTTCATTTTTAAAGGTGCATACAATGTAGGAATAAATCTGCAACAAGTGCACATAACTACCAGAAACAGGAACTCTAAAAAGAAAACAACATTGTTAAGTGACCTTAAATATTATACAAACAGTCATCAGTCTCAAAGTACCTATTTTGATGTAATCAACTTTCACGCCCAAGGAATGTGTATAAATCATGCAGTCCCCATTAAGGGCCCATTTACATGCATTAGGATGCATTGGACAGCCCTGCAGATTGCAGTCTCTGCTGAAGGTTCTGCCAGTCTCATCGAGGTCCCAGCTGTGTATATCTGGGGTGCCTATTCCTCTGCAAATTCTTTGGGGGCTTATAGAGAGGTTTCATTGAGAATCCAGTCTGGAGACTTCACTGAAGAGACTGTCTGCCTGAGTCTAGAGGGAAACATCCAAGTCCCAGGGACACTTTGAGTCCAGGCCAGAGAAAGAAGGATCCTTGTGACTGTCATTATTATTATTATTATTATACAGGATTTATACATACAGTATCTCACAAAAATGAGTACACCCCTCACATTTTTTTTAATATTTTATTATATCTTTTCATGTGACAACTCTGAACAAATGACACTTTGCTACAATGTAAAGTAGTGAGTGTACAGCTTGTATAACAGTGTACATTTGCTGTCTCCTCAAAATAACTCAACACACAGCCATTAATGTCTAAACCACTGGCAACTAAGGTGAGTACATCCCTAAGTGAAAATGGCCAAATTGGGCAAAATTTGCCATTTTCCCTCCCTGGTGTCATGTGACTCATTAGTGTTATAAGGTCTCAGGTGTGAATGGGGAGCAGGTGTGTTCAATTTGGTGTTATCGCTCTCACTCTCTCATACTGGTCACTGGAAGTTTAACATGGCTCCTCATGGCAAAAAACTCTCTGAGGATCTGAAAAAGGGAATTGTCGCTCTACATAAAGATGGCCTAGGCTATAAGAAGATTGCCAATACCCTGAGCTGCAGCACGGTGGGCAAGACCATACAGCTGTTTAACAGGACAGGTTTCACTCAGAACAGACCTCGCCATGGTCAACCAAAGAAGTTGAGTGCACATGCCCAGCATGATATCCAGAGGTTGTCTTTGGGAAATAGACATATGTGTGCTGCCAGCATTGTTGCAGAGGTCAGCCTGTCAGTGCTCGGACCATATGTCACATGCTGCATCAAATTGGTCTGCATGGCTGTTGTCCCAGAAGGAACCTTTTTCATAAGATGATGTACAAGAAAGCCTGCAAATGGTTTTCTGAAGGCAAGCAGACTAAGGACACGGCTTACTGGAACCATGTCCTGTGGTCTGATGAGACCATGATAAACTTATTTGGTTCAGATGGTGTCAAGCATGTGTGGCAGCAACCAGGTGAGGAGTACAAAGACAAGTGTGTCTTGCCTAAAGTCAAGCATGGAGGTGGGGTAGTCATGGTCTGGGCCTGCATGAGTGCTGTCGGCACTGGGGAGCTACAGTTCATTGAGGGAACCATGAATGCCAACATGTACCCCATGACATACTGAAGCAGAGCATGATCCCCTCCCTTCGGAGACTGGGCTGCAGGGCAGTATTCCAACATTATAATGGCCCCAAACACACCTCCAAGATGACCACTGTCTTGCTAAAGAAGCTGAGGGTAAAGGTGATGGACTGGCCAAGCATGTCTCCAGAGCTAAACCCTATTGAGCATCTACGGGGCATCCTCAAATGGAAGGTGGAGGAGCACAAGGTCTCTAACATCCAACAGCTCCGTGATGTCATCATGGAGGAGTGGAAGAGGATTCCAGTGGCAACCTGTGAAGCTCTGGTGAATTCCATTTTAAAGAGGGTTAAGGCAGTGCTGGAAAATAATGGTGGTCACACAAAATATTGACACTTTGGGCCCAAATTGGAAATTTTCACTTAGAGGTGTACTTACTTTTGTTGCCAGCGGTTTAGACATTAATGGCTGTGTGTTGAGTTATTTTGAGGGGACAGAATATTTACACTATTATACAAGTTGTACACTCACTACAAAGTGTCAGTTCTTCAGTGTCTTCATGAAAAGATATAATAAAATATTTACAAAAATGTGAGGGGTGTACTCACTTTTGTGAGATACTGTAGCTCCCAACTGTCCCTGATTTGGAGGGGTTGTACCTGATTTGGAACAAACTCCCTCTGCCCCTCTTTCCTCCTAATTTTTGTCTGATATATGTAGTTGTATATAAAATGGACAATTTTTTTTCAATAATGTTTTCCATCCAATTTCTAAATTGCTGCATTTGTGAATGTCAAAAGCCAGTATAAAGCAACAGTTGTGGTAAAAAAAAAAAGCACTTGTGCAAAGTACTTGGGGGGTGTCTCTGCTGTGGGGCCAGATTGTCTCCGCCTGGCGCATGGGGGGCCTCCCGTGATTGGCTCACGTGGGGCTCATTAGATGGCATCATCGGTGCCAGATAGAGCCTCCCTTCTGGGGGGTTCTGTCCGTGGACTGGTGGAGCCACATGTGTGTGCCGGTGGGCTTGGAACTTATGGTGCCTCCCCGGAAGATGTCGGGCAACTCCTTGCGCTCAAGGCTCGGTTGGTCCCAGAGCCAGCTCTGCTTATGTGCGGTAAAACCCCGAGCCGCACGCGTGCACAGGCATCCAGCACCATATTTTGTTGCCTAGGCAGGCTGTGTCCACAGCACATTGCCTTGGAGGACACCATTGGGACATCAGTAGAAACCACTTCTATTGACCAACACGTAATTACCATTTCCATCTTGGATGTAGGGCCCCATAGTCCTCATATATAGTATATTGATTTTGTGATTCATAAAACACACCAATGCTCATGATGAAGAACCCTATTAGTGTCAATAGCCCCACCCACACCTGAGCATTTCATCATTTGAAGAAGTGCAAAGGGTTTTTTTTGGGCAGAATCTTATGTTTTTGGTCTCTTAGGGGTCACTCAGAGGGATGATCAGTCCCATCTTCTGAAAAAAATAAGTTGGTTTTGTGTTGCAGTTTGGGCACTCGGGCTCAAAAAGGTTTGCCATCACTGCCGTAGACTGTTTCAGAGCTAGAGGAGTGAATGTTGCTGTTTGCCTGGCTGCCGTTACACTTGTGGGAAAGAACCTGGGAAATCAGCGGCCCTTGTAAGGGTTAGCGCTACATGTGTATTCACAAAATGATCATCAATTTACCATTTCTACCCTTTGCTATTGTCAGCTAACAAGCGACATTAGGATCAGATTTGTGATGTGTTTGTGCACATTGGTTAAGGTGCTACATCATAAATTACATGCACAGTGTACAACAAGCAATGTGGTTAGACTCTGGTGCCTATTTGTGCCTATATTTAGACATGGTGGTACAATAACAGGAAGTGAATATTTCTTAAAATGTAGATTGTTGGTTTAAAGTTTAGCTGACTAAATATATACTTTTGCTACCTAAATACAAAGAAATGGTAATTCACTCAAAGTAAATGTTTGCCACAGTGGGTACCCAGGGCGATTTTTAGTGGTACCCAGAGGACCGATAGTCACAGTCGCATTTTTATTATTTATCAATTTTTTTACTAGTAATGGCGGCGATCTGCAATTTTTAGCAGGACTGCGACATTGCGGCAGACAGATCGGACACTTTTTTGGGACCAGTGATATTTATACAGCGATCAGAGCTAAAAATAGCCATGCTTCATCTGGTGGGGACACGCTCTTCCTCTGCCCAGGGTCCTCGGCTCTTGATTGGATAGATTGATAGCAGCGCAGCCATTGGCTCCCGCTGCTGTAAATCAAATCCAATCACGCAGGTGCCAGGGGGTGGGGCTGAGTCATACATTCAGGGCTTATGGACGCCGAATGATGGACTCGGGAGCGCGCCCACAAAGTAACCCCCCGGGAAAGCGATTCTCCTAGGGGGTTATCTGATGTGGCGAGGAGCTTAGAGAGCCACAAAAGGACCCCAGAAGGTGGTGTTCAGGGCCACTCTGTGCAAAACGAGCTGCACAGTTGAGGTAAGTATGACATGTTTGTTTTTTGTTTTTTTTAATAAACAAAGCTTTACAATCACAGATAACAGATTTCCACCATAGTTTATTCAGAAAGGCAGAGTTTCCCAATTTTCTAATTAGAGCATTCAGAGATTCAACTTAAAGCGGGGATCCACTCTAAAATAAAAAATGACATTAAAATTCTACAATAAATATATAAAAATACATTTATATAGTTAGTAAGGTTGAATAGACATCCAGTTCAACCTGAGTGTCTACAATTGTCCCTTGCACACTCACATTGGTCCCCACCCTCAAGAAGCCCACAATCCCCACTCATACACTAGGGCCAATTTTGGACAGAAGCCAATTAACTCCAGGCAGGTAGTGTTGTGGTTGGGATTTGAACCAGTGAGCTGTTTTACTGCTAGGTGAGAGTGCTAACCACTACACCACTGTGCTGCCCAAACTTTTTATTTTCTGCTCCTTCCTATTCTGCGGCGCTTGTCTGTAACTTCCTCCTCTTCAGCGAGCTGCCCCATTGTATTCTGGGACATGTGTGTGTCCCAGAAAACAACAGGACCATTCACAAAGTGTCGCACGACTCACGCATGCGCAGTAGGAAACAGGCAGTGAAACTGCAACTGCAAGGTTCCACTGCTTGTTTCCCTTAGTCGAATGGCGGCGCCGGCACCCGATCCGATGGACGGATCAGTCTCAGGGGGGCCGACATCACGAGCTCGCTGGACAGGTAAGTGCCCTTATTAAAAGTCAGCAGCTACACTGTTTGTAGTTGCTGACTTTAAATAAATAAATAAAAGGCTGTTGTTACACCACTTTAATGATTTTTAAATATAGTTTTAATGAAAATAAAAATGGTGCAAGACATACACAGAAATAGATTGTCAGCAGAAGCAACAATAAATTTAAAAGGTTTAAACACTCTCATCTTACTATCAGAACTCCTAAAAGTTACTGAGAGTTAAGGCCCGTGCACGTGATAAAAAAACAGGAGTAACATTTTGTACGACAAACAATCGGCCGATTATCTGATCGTAGTACAAAATCTGAAGGTACATGCTATAAAATATTTATTGCAAGTGAAGACGACATCCGATTTTCTAGCAGCAAGGCAGGTGTCCACACTGGGCAGAAGTCGTCAGATGGCTCCAGTTAGCAGGTAGACAGCTGGAACTGGCAACAGCAGGCAGAGAAGTAGAGTCAGACTAGCCGGGTCATACACAGATAGGATATATCGGGCACAGACAGGAGCATGGTCAGGTTAAAAGCCAGGTCTGGAACCGATCAGAGAAGCAGGAGCCAATGGAGCAGGCAGAAGTGGAGGTCAGGGGACAAGCTGAGGTCAGTGCAGGCAGAGTTCAGAGAGGGGTCAAGACAAGCTGGGTCAGCAACTGGAATCAGGATACAAATTCACAGGTTACACAGGAGGCTGAAGACAAAGCAGCACTGATCCTAAGCACTTTCTGAATTTAAATAGCCCGTTTGGAGCCAACATTTGTCACAAATGTACATGAGCGTGGGCGTGCACAGGAATGTGCAAGTGTACATGTTCTTGCACGAGTATGCATATGCGCATGCATGAAAGGGAACATGTAATAGCTTGTGCAAAACAGAAGTATGTCCAGAGGAATCTTCTCTTCTATTGGCAAGCCTTTCTTTACAGGTGCTCCACCCAATCAAACGGTCTGAAAGGGTGCTTTAGGTCTGCTGGAGTATCTTTGAATGCCCAGCAGAAACACCCTTAATTTTCCAACTACTATGGGTAAATTTGTATTCCTATTGCACAATGCTTCTTACTCTGAGAACCAGCTAATATTACCAGAATAAAATTAGGAGTTGTTAGAGACAAAATGTGATATACAGTATCTCACAAAAAAAACACCCCTCGAATTTGTATAAATATTTTATTATATCTTTTAATGTGACAACACTGAAGAAATTACACTTTGCTACAATGTGAAGTAGTGAGTGTACAGCTTGTATAACAGAGTACATTTTCTGTCCCCTCAAATTAACTCAACACACAGCCATTAATGTCTAAACTGCTGGCAACAAAAGTGAGTACACCCCTAAGTGAAAATGTCCAAATTGGGCCCAAAGTGTATATTTTTTGTGTGGCTACTATTATTTTACAGCACTGCCTTAACCCTCTTGGGCATGGAGTTCACCGGAGCTTCACAGGTTGCCACTGGAGTCCTCTTCCACTCCTCCATGACAGAGCTGGTGGATGTTAGAGACCTTGCGCTCCTCCATCTTCCATTTGAGGATGCCCCACAGATGCACTATAGGGTTTAGGTCTGGAGACATGCTTGGCCACTCCCTCACCTTTACCCTCAGCTTCTTTAGCAAGGCAGTGGTCATCTTGGAGGTGTGTTTGGGGTCGTTATCATGTCGGAATACTGCCCTGAGGCCCAATCTCCGAAGGGTGGGGGATCATGCTCTGCTTCAGTATGTCACAGTACATGTTGGCAATCAAGGTTCCCTCAATAAACTGTAGCTCCCCACTCATGCAGCCCCAGACCATGACACTTCCACCACCATGCTTGAACGTAGGCAAGACACACTTGTCTTTGTACTCCTCACCTGGTTGGGGCCACACACGCAGCACCATCTGAACCAAATAAGTTTATCTTGGTCTCATAAGACCACAGAACATGGTTGCAGTAATTCAAGTCCTTAATCTGCTTGTCTTCAGCAAACTGTTTGCAAGTTTGTGTATCATCTTTAGAAGAGGCTTTCTTCTGGGGAGATGGCCATGCAGACCAATTTGATGCAGTGTACGGTGTATGGTCTGAGCACTGACAGGCTGACCCCCCCCCCCCCACCCCATCAACCTCTGCAGCAATGCTGGCAGCACTCATGCGTCCATTTTCCAAAGACAACCTCTGGATATGATGCTGAGCAGGTGCACTCAACTTCTTTGGTTGACCATGGGGAGGCCTGTTCTGAATAAAACCTGTCCTGTTAAACCGCTGTAAGGTCTTGGCCACAGTGCTGTAGCTCAGTTTCAGGGTCTTGGCAATCTTCTTATAGCCTAAGCCATCTTCATGTAGACTCTAGAGCAACAATTCTTTTTTTAAGATCCTCAAAGAGTTCTTTGCCATGAGGTGCCATGTTGAACTTCCAGTGAGAGAGTGAGAGCTATAAAACAAAATTTAACACACCTGCTCCCCATTCACACCTGAGACCTTGTAACACTAACGAGTCACATGACACCGGGGAGGAAAAATGGCTAATTGGGCCCAATTTGAACGCTTTCACTTGGGGGTGCACTGACTTTTGTTGCCAGCAGTTTAGCCACTTGCTTACTGGGCACTTAAACCCCCCTCCTGCCCAGAGCAATTTTCAGCTTTCAGCGCTGATGCACTTTGAATGACAATTGCGCGGGCATACAACACTGTACCCAAATGAAATTTTTACCATTTTTTTCCCACAAATAGAGCTTTCTTTTGGTGGTATTTAATTACATCTGGGAGATTTATTTTTTGCTAAACAAACAAAAAAAGATGCAAAATAAAAAAATCATGTTTAATAGTTTGTTATAAAATTTTGCAAACAGGTCATTTTTCTCCTTCATTGAAGTGCGCTGATGAGGCGGCACTGATAGGCTGCACTGGTGGGCACTGATAGGCTGCACTGGTGGGCACTGATAGGCATAGTTAAGGTGGCACCAATAGGCATAGTTAAGGTGGCACCGATAGGCACAGATAAGGTAGTACTGATGGGCACAGATAAGGCGGCACTGATGGGCACAGATGGGCACAGATAAGATGGCATGGATGGGTGGCACGAATGGGTGGCACAGATGGGTGGCACTAAGGGGCACTGATAGGTACCACTGATAGATGGGACTGATGGGCACTGATAGGTGGCACTGATAGGTGGCTCTGATAGGTGGCACTGCTGGGCACTGATGGGCGGCACTGATGGGCACTGGTAGATGACACTGATGGGCACGGATATGTGGCACTGGAGTGCAGCACCGTTGTTGAGGCAGATTGCGGGCACTGATGGGTGGCACTGTGGGCACTGATGGGTGGCACTGTGGGCACTGCTGGGTGGCACTGATGGGGGGCACTTATTTATTGATGGGTGGCACTGGCAGGGGGCAGGTGGGCACTGGCAGGGCTGGCCGTGATCGGGACTGTCAGCGCGAGGAGGAATAATAGCCTATTACCGGCTCTGTTGTATCACATGATCAGCTGTCATTGGCTGACAGCTGATCACGTGGTAAGGGGTCGGGATCGACCCCTTGCTCGGATCCGTGATCAGGCGAGTCTCATAGACTCACCGATCACAGAGCGCGCCGGCCCCTCAGGGGGCGCGCAGGCCGCTCGTGCACGGGACGACATCAATAGACGTAGTCCCGGCAAAGGAGGTCCGCGCTGTAGCCGTCATTTAGCTATAGCGTGGATCTCAACTGGTTAGACATTAATGGCTGTGTGTTGAGTTATTTTGAGGGGACAGCAAATGTACACTGTTATACAAGCTGTACACTCACTACTTTACATTGTAGCAAAGTGTAATTTCTTCAGTGTTGTCACATGAAAGGACAGAATAAAATATTTACAAAAATGTGAGGGGTCACAGGTGTACTCACTTTTGTGAGATACTGTATATCTGATGTGTATTTCTCATAGGAGGTGTCCTATTAGTCTTCTGAACCGTGTAATATAGTCACGTTTGGAGTCTTAATGGTATCTTTTTCTATTTTAATGAGGAACTTTGGGAATTTGTACAAATAATGTAAAAGTCAGCAGGTATCAATACTGTAACTGCTGACGTTTAATAAACTTGCACTCTGTCCTGGTTCACACTATGAATTGCACAGGAACTGCACTGCATTCCTGAACAAATTCACAAGTGATTTAGTGTGGTGCAATTTGAGTCCATTCATTCCGCACCAAAGTTATGCATGCAGCAGTTTTGGGAACACATTGCAACCGGATAGCATGGTCATTTTGTACCATGTGCTACAGTGCAGGCAACCAAACTGCATTTGTGACCTGTGTTTGGGGTGACGTTAAGATTGCCCTGACACCTGTTGCAGATCGCAAGGGCAGTGCAATGTGAATGCAGTGCGGGAAACACACACGAGTTGTGGGGTCTCCTTTACCACATTCTAGTGTGAACCAAAGCTTACAGTCCAGGGATCCATCGCTGTCATCTCCTGGACCAGTTCTTTGCCAGTCTTTGAGTCTCCAGCACCACCATCTTGCTTGTGAAAAGCCGGCTGTGACTTCCTGTGGCTTCACAGCCAGCTCCCAACTGCTTATGAACGAGTCGCACTGAACTGTCTGAATGGACCCACAGCCTCCTGCCATATTGAACCCATCGCCTCCTGGCACATACAACCCATAGCCTCCTGGGAAATGTGTCATGTCCCAGAAGGTGGCTGGTGGAAGGAGGGTGGCTAGGCGAGCTGAGTGGAAGTGGAAGCAGGTACCTGCCAGAAATAGGTACCTGCCGGAAAAAATAAATTAAATCCAGAAATGGTTGAGGAAGGGTGGAGGGTGCTTTAAATGTAACTATTTTTTAAGGTAACTTCATACAGTAAGATTTAGGGGGTATGTTTGACTGGAAATCAGCTGTAGGTCAGTATAGATCAACACCCCAACCTCACAGATTCCTGAGCTGCATACAAGATCACAGGACCTCATCAGACCCTAGGCTAGTTAAAGTGGAACTCCAGAAAAAACTATTTGTAGACTTTTGCCTGGTCCAAATAAGTTACCTCTAATGCTGCTAATGTTGAGTCTGGATTTACTGGATATGATACAAGATTTAGTTTCGGATTAAGGATGAAAAAAATATATCAAATGGACTTAAATTTACATTTTATTATTAGGTGCACTTTGTTAAAGAGGAAGTAAACCCTGATGAGTTTACTTCCTCTTTCATTCCCTGCAAAGGTAAAGCATAATGGACTACTATGCATCGCATAGTAGCCCATTATGTGTCACTTACCTGACACAGGAGCCAGCGATATCACCGCTGTCCCCTGTAGCCAGGAGCATCCATCTTCTCGGTGGGTCTCGCTGCTCCACCGCTGTCATTCCACCGCTGTCATTCGGCGAAGCCGTGATGACGTCGCGGCATATCACCATTGACAGTAGCATGCGCCGTAGACAGCGGTGCCTGTCTTTCTGCAAATATCTTCTAAACTGTGTATTTGTATTTACTGTGTATCTTTTGAGCACTTTTGAACTCCTGCTTGTAGGTAATTTAATTAACTCTGTCACGCTGACTGCCTCCCAGCCCTCTAAAAACTGGGAGATAGATATAGGCATTAGGGTCATGTCACCGCTGTGATTGCCTGTCACAGCAGTCACATGATCAGATAGCTCCCAATCACAAGTATGCATCAGGAGCTTACCGATCCCCACAGGCTACCATGCTGAGAGCATGCAGGGAACATACTCTCAGTGTGGTAGGTTGTTTTAACAAGGCCGCTTGTATGCGGTTGCCCGGCGTTAAGGCCCACCCGCTGAGTGACCGCATATATGCATGTGGGTGGCACCAAAAGATTAAGCATGGAACAATTGTTTTTCACAAATCCTAGTTTTATTCATTGCAGATACAACTGTCATCTGTGATCTTCTTGCGCTACGGGTGAGACTGCCAACTTTAGTACAGTGAAGGATTGTGTTGTTCATCTCCATTCATTCATAAAGCATCTTGAATACTGTTCACAGGGTACAAGACATTCTGTGATTGGACAGGGGGAGGTCCTGTCATTTGCCCATCCCTCCTCTTACCTCCTTTCCACTTTTCCCTTCACAGAACACTTTGTACTCTATGAACAGAATACAAAAAGTTTTATGAATGGATGAGGGTAGAGGAAAGGGAGAGTAAATGACACAATCCTTCACTGTACTATAGCTGGAACTGTCAGCCACAGCACAAGAAGATCATAGTCTACAGATGTACCGAACCCAGCAGCCATTAGGACCTAATATACTGTAAATAGCATTACAGGTACAGTGCCTTGAAAAATTATTTATACCCCTTGAAATTTTCTACATTTTTTCATGTTACAACCAAAACTGTAATAGTATTTTATTGGGGTTTTATGTGATAGACCAACACAAAGTGGCACATAATTGTGAAGTGGAAGGAAAATGATAAACGATTTTCAAAATTTTACAAATAAATATCTGAAAAGTGTGGTGTGCATTTGTATTCGGCCCCCTTTACTCTGATACCCCTAACTAAAATCTAGTGGGACCAATTGTCTTCAGAAGTCAACTAATTAGTAAATAGAGTCCACCTGTTAGTGAACAAACAACATCATGAAGGCCAAAGAATACACCAGACAGGTCAGGGATATAGTTGTGAAGTTTAAAGCAGGGTTAGGGTATAAAAAAATATCCCAAGCTTTGAACATCTCACGGAGCACTGGTCACTCCATAATCAAAAAATGAAAAAAGTAAGGTGCCACTGCAAACCTATCAAGACATAGCCGTCCACCTAAAATGGCAGGCTGGGCAAAGAGAACATTAATCAGAGAAGCAGCCAAGAGGCCCATGGTAACTCTGGAGGAGCTGCAGAGATCTACAGCTCAGGTGGGAGAATCTGTCCACAGGACTTCTATTAGTCGTGCACTCCACAAATCTGGCCTTTATCGAAGAGTGCCAAGAAGAAAGCCATAGTTGAAAGAAAGCCATAAGAAGTCCCGTTTGCAGTTTACGAGAAGCCATGTGGGGACACAGCAAACATGTGGAAGAAGCTATGTGTGGCGGAAGACTAACACTGCACACCATCCCCACCGTGAAACGTGGCAGCATCAGGATGTGGAGATGCTTTTCTTCAGCAGGGACAGGGAAGCTGGTCAGAGTTGATGGGAAGATGGATGGAGCCAAATACAGGGCAGTCTTAGAAAAAAAAACTGTTAGCATCTGCAAAAGACTTGAGACTGTAGCGAAGGTTTACCTTCCAGCAGGACAACAACCCTAAACATACAGCAAGAGCTACAATGGAATGGTTTAGATAAAAGCACATTTATGTGTTAGAATGGCCCAGTCAAAGTCCAGACCTAAATCCAATTGAGAATCTGTGGCAAGACTTAAAAATTGCTCTTTACAGACGCTCTCTATCCCAGTGGTATATTTAGGTTATGTGCTGCCCTAGGCCTGACTAAACTCGTGCACCCCCTAATTTAAACATGATCCATCCCTTCCTGTCAAGGCCACACCCCCTCCTGTTTAAGATCCCCACTGCCCGTGCAGCCCCATCAGTGCAGCCTTATCAGTGCAGCCCACAACAGAGTATAATGGCACCTGGAAGGGGGTCTCTCTCTAACAATGTCCATTAGAAAGTCTCTGTTAGAGAGAGACCCCCCTCCAAGACCCATTAGAGACTGAAAAGGTGTAAAATGGGACCTGGAGGGGGTCCCTTCCTAACAGAGTGTACAGTGAACACCTTCATTCACTCTGGTCCTCATGAGACCCCCTCCTTGTACCATGACTCTCACCCCTGCTTCAACCTCTCACAAAGTGGCTTGGCTTTTTCTCGTGCGGAGGCTCCCTGGAAAATGCCATCCTAGGCCAAAATACAGCACTGCTCTATCCAATCTGACGAGCTTAAGCTATTTTGGACAGATGAATGAGCAGAAATGTCACTCTCTAGATGTGCAAAGCTGGTAGAGACATCCCCAAAAAGACTTGCAGCTGTAATTGCAGCGAAAGGGCGAAAGGTGGTTCTACAAAGTATTGACAGAGGGGGTGGCTAAATACAAATGCACACCATACTTTTCACATATTTATTTGTAAAAAATGTATAATTTTCCTTCTACTTCACAATTATGTGCCATCACATGAAATCCCAACAAAATACATTTACATTTTTGGTTTTAATATGACAAAATGCAGAAAATATCAAGGGGTATGAATACTTTTTTTAAGGCACTGGAACTTATTTGGACGAAGGAAAAGTCTGAAAACAGTTTGTTCCTAAAGTTCCACTTTAAGGTTTATGTCTCTGCATTTCTTCTAAGCTTTTTTTTTCCCGTCAGGTGTGCTTAAATACAGACAACATTTGAGGGTTTTTTAAACTTAGGCCTCTTGCACACTGCAGCTTGAAAAAGATCAGTAAGGGTCCTTTCACACGGGGCGGATCAGTTCTGATCCGCCCCGTGGATGTCCGTTTGCTCAGCGGGGATCACTCCGCCGATCCCCGCTGAGCAGGGAGATGACAGCTCCGTCTCTGCACACTGCGCAGGGACGGATCTGTCACAGCGCCGCTCTCCCCTATGGGAGATCGGATGACGACGGACCGCAGTGCCCGTCGTCATCCGATCCGATCCGCAGACGGATGGAAAAATAGCTTTTTCCTCCGTTACACTTTTTCAGATCGGAGCGGGTCGGATGTCAGCGGACATGTCACCGCTGACATCCGACGCTCCATAGACCTCTATGGAGCACCCGTTCAGGTCCGCCTAAAAAACTGACAGGCGGGCCTGAACGGGACATCGGTGTGAAAGAGGCCTAAAGCTTTTTTTTTTTTTTACTGAGCTAAAATACAGCCCATTAATTGCAATATGCCTATGCGCACAGGTTGGGGTAAACAAGCGCCGTGTATTCTTCAGTAAAAAAAAATAGAAAAATATGCATTTTTGGTCCGTAATTTACGCTTTGTGTGCGCAAATGGGTACAAATGTCCATTTACATATTGTGCAGAACAAAAATGCGAGAATACATTTTTACACGTGTACGCAAATTTGCGCACACGCATATGCATGAAAATGCGCTCAAATACATACCAAAAAAAAAAAACATCTGAAAAAGGCAGATGCTCAAACAGGAGTATCATGTGCAAGAGGCCTTAGCCCTTGTACACACGGTCGGAGAATCCGTCGGAATGTGTCCTATCGGACCGTGTCGTCGGATAATCCGACTGTGTGTGGTATGCATCGGACTGATTCCATCGGACCCAATTTTCCAACATGTTGGAAATATTTCCCGACCAACTGGGCTGGTCGGACATACTCCAATCATGTGTAGAGAATTTTGATCGGACCAAGTGCCACGCATGCTCAGATCAAATTCCTACATCAAAGCTATTGGCTACTAGCCTGAATGTAGTCCCATCGTAACGAAATTACGTCATCACGTTCTGAAAGATCGGATTTTTCGCCAACTTTGTCCGACTGTGTGTATGCAACAGTTTCGGACAAGATCCGACGGACAAAATCCGACGGGCAAAATGCGACGGATTTGGTTGTGGAAATCTCCGACCGTGTGTACAAGGGCTTAGGGTGGCAGGGTGGTCAGCACACCTTCTTCATTCTCTCCACACAATTTGGGGTTTGTCAGACCTCACCATCACCACATGGAGTTTTCCTGAATCCCGCTACCAGACCAGCTCTGGTAATACCATTCTGCAGCTGGGCCGCTTGGTCGGAGCCAGTTCTTGAATGGAGACCTAAGCCAGTAAAAGGAAACCAAATAAAATTAGGATGACATTTGCATACCTCCCAACTTTTGAACTTCAGAATGAGGGACACTTGAGAGAGGAAGTGTCCCTACACACGCAGCGGCAAAAAACAGGTGTGGCCAAATAATTAAGAATGAGAGGGGCTTATGGGATGTAGTTAAACCAAACGCGGGCTTCCTGCTTTGATTTCTCTGCCACAAGCAAGAGTCTCACGGACACAAACCCCAGTACAATCATTTAAAAAAAAGAATAAAAAGCCTCCATTACAATATTTTTTTTTTTTTTTTTTGCACACACTGTTGAAAAGTGTGTTGCACAAAGTGTGGAAGGATTCAGTAGTGCGTTATGTACAGAGTGCGAAGTTCAGGAATGTGCTATGTACAGACTGCGAGGTTCATTAATGCGTTATATACAGAGTGCGAGGTTCAGGAGTGCGTTATGTACATACAGTCCCTTGTTACCTTATGCATACAGGAACTTCTAATTTCCTTGCAACTCAGGATTTTCTGGAAGTTGTAGTTCCCCTGTCATTATGGTCATGCTGGCAGTTGTAGTTCCTAGTCACCCTGACCACCTTGGGGGATGTAGTCTCCATGTCAGTCAAGCATTGCTGGCAGTTGTAGTCCCCCTGTCACTCAAGCCATGCTGAAAGTTGTAGTCCCCCTGTCACTCAGGCCATGCTGAAAGTTGTAGTCCCCCTGTCACTCAGGCCATGCTGAAAGTTGTAGTCCCCCTGTCACTCAGTAAATGCTGAAAGTTGTAGTCCCCTGTCACTAAAGCCATGTTGGCAGTTTTAGCCACTCACCTCTGCAGCTCTCTATCGACCTCCCCAGTCTTGGTGACGATGGGCTCCCTCACAGCGTTTTCCACTGCCCACACCTGTAGTTCATGGCCTGCAGGGAGGGGCAGGGTGCCACTCTCTAGTGGCTTAAGTCAGGAGGAGGTGCTGGGTACCGCTCTGTGGTGGGTGGAGTCAGGAGAAGGGGCAGGGTGCTGGTCTCTGGAGGCTGGAGTCTGGTGGAGGAGCAGGGCGGTGCTGGTGTGGTAGACGGTGTCAGGGTGGGGCAGGGTGGAGCTCTGTTTGTGGGGCGGAGTCAGGAGGCTGAAAGCGAATATCGGCCCACCCATCCCCGACATCAGAGACTGAATCTGACAGCTGCACTTTCCCTCATTGCAGCCTTACCCCTGACAGCTCCCACCAATCCCTGCGTTGCCCACCAATTGCTGGATGTGCAGATCTTACAGCATACTGCTGCAGGTCCTGCTCTGCATGGAGTAATGTGGAACAAAGCCCCTGTACTCCGGGACTGTGGGACAAAGGTGTCAATGCGGGAAAGTCCCACACAATCCGGGACTGTTGGGAGGTATGCATTTGCAAAATTAAATAGTACAATGCCCTGAATGCACCACATGGCATTTTCTATATGGCTACGATTCTCTCTTTTATATCAAACAAGCTGTGAAGAACCATGCAGCCTTAATAACTTTTTGCCATGGAAGATGCACCAAGTTTATGGGCGTTCACAGCTAAAGTATGACAAATATAGTGCTTAACCACCTCTACATGCTCATAGAAGCTTTTGTCTGCTTAGTGCAAATTAGGAAATAAATAATGTATCTGGGTTTTGTTGAACACAAATATTGTAACTAAGGTCTAAGCTAAACACAAGCTTATTTAAAGGTAGATTTCATCTAGGAGTAATATTACATTTATGGTTGGTATCAGGGTCAGGCTGGTGCAGAGGCAGGGGAGGGACCTGCCTTGGATTTTGCAATGAGGATGGGGGCTGAGGACTCACCAATCCCATAGATTGCTTTGGGAAAATGTCTCTCTAAAGGAAGTCTTCAGGACGTAGCTGTCAGTTGGACAGCTGATTCCTGTTCTGTGTATCAGGAGCAACAAGAGCAGCTCCTACATATTTTATACTGACCTCATTCATAAACACATCCTAAAAACATTCTGATGTATTGCTGTCTGTGCTTATGTGTAAATCGGAGAATTTTCCATTGATCTGCACATAAAATCCAACTTGCATTACTCATGCATTGGAGTCAACACCCTACTGCATGGGTTAAATGCTCCTTTGGCTGGGGGAAAAGAAATAGGTACAAATACTTACCGTATTCCTCTCCTGTGCTGTTCGATGCGCTGGAATGTGGAAGGGCCCTTTCCAACTTCCCCTACAATGCAGGACTATTAGACCTGCATTGTACAAGATGACGTCAGAGAGCCTTCACCAGCCAATTAGCAAAGCGGCTTGGGGGACCAGACACATAGAGAGAGCCTGTAAGAGTAAGCAATAGGGTAAGTATTTTTACCTATTGCTTTCCCCCCTAGCCGAGCATTTAACCCATGCACTGTGGGGTGGACCCCTCTCTATTGGTTAAAGTGATTGTAAAGGTAAACTTTTTTTTGTTAAATAATAAACATGTAGCAAAGGGAAGACACATACAAGAGAGGTACAGCAGCTGTACACCCCAAAACAATTCGTGTAACATGGGAAAGTTCCCCGAGAGGGCTTTAAAACAGCAATACAGACAATTCAGAAAGGAATTGTATGAAAGTATTTTATTGGAAACATGCAGGGTCAATGGCATGTTGCCTTATCAAACAGTATAATCTGGTTAAGGGATAACAAACATTTCTCATTTACAGAAAGTAAACACAAAGATACAGCATTACATATCATTATCATTGAAGTATTTTGACCCATATGGTCTTCTTCAGGGGGTTGGTTTGCTATAAAGCGATATATTTAGTATCTCAAAAGAAGGAGGTATTCCAACATGTATTCAATTTCATATATACAAGGTATAGTTACCACTGAAAGGTGAAAAGAGATCTCCTGACCAGAAATTTAAAACTGTTGGCTAATCCCCGAGGGTCCATACCCATTTGTGGACCAGCCTAAGGTTATTTATAGGGCTTCCTGAATTCCACTAATAAACTGCAGGTGCCGACCACTCCCCCCACCTACAACTGAGGAAACCCTCAGAGGGTAAGGGAGGCCAACACCTGCAGTAAATTCTCAATGATATCATTGCATCAAAAGGGGATTCCAAAAAGTCCTAACATATTACACAATGGTAAATGGATTCCAATTGTTTATTATAAATATATGCCTCCTTTATGATTATCTTATTATGTTTACAACATTAGATGCCAGATTCCATATGTTTATTGGGTATTAAGATGTTCATATATTATTGTAGTAATTCATTTGTATTAATTTGATAGAGTGTGTATATGTTGTTCTGGCAATTGTGTGGTGTTGTGTGAAAAAAGGGTATGATATGAGTGGGTGTTGTGGGAAGCTGGAAGGGGAAGAAAAATGGAGTGCAAGGTGAAATTAACAATGAGACAAGAGCACGTGAAGGCGTGAGTAAGTGGTGTGAGAAGTGAAGGGGTGCTGGAACCTGCAAAATATGGAAAAAGTGTATGACATGCTAATAAATGTAAAATGAAATAAAAAATTAATTAAAAAAACGTGAAAAAACACAAATGGCTATGGACCCCCGGGGACTATCCAACGGTTTTATATTTCTGGTCAGGAGATCTCTCTTTTCACCTTTCAGTGATAAAACTATACCTTGTATATACGAAATTAAATACATGTTGGAATATCTTCTTCTTTTGAGATACAAAATATATCTCTTTATAGCAAACCAACCCTCTGAGGAAGACCATATGGGTCGAAACGTGTCGGGGCATCATCACAACAGACTAATGATATTTGATGCTGTAACTTTGTGTTTGCTTTCTGTAAATGTGAAATGATTTCATCATTCCTTAACCAGATTATACTGTTTGATACAGCAACATGCCATAGACCTTACATGTTTCCAATAAAATACTTTTATATAATTCCTTTCTGAATTGTCTGTATTGCTGTTGTAAAGCCCCCTGGGGGAACCTTCTCATGTTACATTAATAAACATGTTATACTTGCCTGCTCTGTGCAATGGTTTTACACAGAGTAGCCCCGATCCTCCTTTTTTTGGGTCCCCCGCCATCGCTCCTGGCTCCTCACCCTTTCTGAGTGCCCCCATAGCAAGCTTCTCATGTGGGCTCACTCCCAGCTATGGTCTATGTGTTCCTTGACACACACAGTGCAGCTTGTCTCTGCCCTCTGCTTTCTCCTCACAGACTGTGATTGACAGCAGCAGGAGCCAATGGTGCCTGCTTCTGCCTCCATGTCCTGTCAGGAAAGAGAGAGTGGAGAGAGCCGCTGCTCTTGGGTACAGCGCTGGACTGAGATCAGGCTCAGGTAAGTATTTGGGGGGGGGGGGGGGTAAAAGGGAGAGATGATTACAGAAGGGTTTTTACTTTGATGCAGAGAATGCAATGTAATGCGTAATAGACATGTGCAGAAGGGAAAAATGTGTTTTGTTTTGTTTCTTATATATTTGTTAAGTTTCAGAATTCGTTTAGTGTGGTTTCGGAATTAGTTAAATTTTGTTTCTTTTTTGTTTAATTCCATTTAAATTTTCTAACGAATACCAAATTTTTTGAAAGATTAGAATTTTTTTTTTTTATCTTTGTTTATTTTATGTTTATAAGATGTCCTCTACAGAACCCTAGAGTATGGTGTTTCTGTGACACAGGGCCCGGGAGCACTGGTACCATGAAAGAGGGTACCTTGGTGCAACCGGTAAATCCCCGGGGGTACCTGTGGTATTCAGGAGGGTTGAGTAAAAATTTGTAGTAGGTAGCACTTTTGGTTCGGAAATTATTAACCAAAAAACATTTTTCTCCTTTGACTTGCATGGGGAACCGATGCTTAACCCCGAATTTGGTTGTTTACATGTATTGGGCTTTACCAGTGACTTTGATTGCCCATAACTCTGCACTTACTTTTTGTTGCTGGTTGGAGGGCAGGATCTCAGCTGCAAGCATGCCAAGTTTGGGGCCCCCGGACCCTTGGCGACCACACTGGGGCCCTGCAAACATGTGATCCCTATCTCGGCTCCTGAAGGGTCTAGGGGCCCCAAATTTTGGATGATGGTAGTACTCCTCAGTCAATACAACCACACCAAATTTGGAGTCCCTGGAACGTATGGTTGGTCCAGGGGGTCATCTTGAAAAACCGAGTAGAGTTCTACTGGAGGGGGCCTAAACCGGAAGTGCTGACCTCAACCGGAAGTGCCCTTGCCCTGGGGGCATGGCCTAAATAGAAATTGACCAGTTTCAGGCAGTTCAAATGTGGATTTTCCAGCCTGTTTTTGATTTTACGTACCAGTTTATGCAAGCAATTTCGGAAACAGGAGCTCAAAGTCGGTCACTTTTGACCGATGTGACAAAATCGGTTACCTTGCGAACTTCTGCAAGTGATTTCAGGTACTTCCCCTGGGTCCCCAGCCCCCAAATTTTGGGTGCTGGTAGTACTCCTCCAACCCTCGATGCAGCTAGTTTGGTGTGTTTTCACCAAGTGGTTCCCCTGAAACAGGAGCTCAATTCGGTCACTTAGAATTTTGTACGCCAAGCTGGCCAAAAAAATTTGGGCTGCTGCCCCCCATGCGCCCCCCCCCCCCCCCCCCCGTATCCATAAAACAGTTACTTTTCCGACACGTGCTGGAAATGTAACACTCCCATTGGTTGTGCTCTCAACCAGACTGTCAAACCATCCAATGGCTGGTGTCATAACTGATCACATGTGCAGCATCATGCCAATTGTAGATTAAGCAGAGGCCAAGATGGCAGCTTCCTTGGTTTAAAACGATAGGGGAGTTTAGTTCCACTTTAATGTTTTAATGATTACAAAATTACATTCATTAGACTCTTTATATATGCCTAGAATTTTTTTAAGTTAACTTTCCTAAATATATATGATAAATCTAAATTTATGGGTGGACCATTTATGGGTGGACCTTTTTTTTTAACTGTATGTGTAAAATTGAGGAACCCTTAGCAACCAATCAAACTTCACCTTTCATCACTTTAGGTGGAACAGTAAAAGGTGATTGTTGATGTCTTACTACTGCTTACTAGAGTGTTCACTTTTCCAATATTTAAATAGGAAAGCCACCCAATTAACTTACATAATCAGAAGATTGTTAAAAGGTTTCTGCAGGAGGAACCGCACATATAGAGGTATGTTTAAAACTTACCTAAATCGAAAAAAAACTAATATATTGCAGTCTAATAACATAATTTCCCTGCACTATCCAAAATAAAACAATACAGTATGTTTAGGTACAGTTGTGTTTATGTAACAAGGCTGCAAAGGTACTTAGGTGACACTAAACACTGGTTTAAAAAAATTTAAATGAAAAAAATCTTGAGAAAATGAGTCAGAGGTTACGGAGAAAGTTACAATGAGGCATACAAACACAATAAGGCTCCTTTCACACTTCTGCAACTTGGGACCCAACTTGTGAGACCCCAAGTCACAGCACATGTGAAATTCAATGTATGTCTATAAGAGCCTTTTCTACTGATACTACCTGGTAAGTCCTACCCCGAAAATAAGACCTAGCGTGATTTTCGAGAATGGCTGCAATATAAGCCCTACCCTGAAAATAAGCCCTAGTTAAAGTCCTTCTGAAAACATGTAATCCATTTTGTAAAAGATTATATAATGTGCAGTGACTCTCCTTGTGTAACTTTTACTATGGAAAATACCTTATAGCGGGAGTCCGCCATTTTTGTTTTTTTAAAAGCCAGCAGCTACAAATACTGCAGCTGCTGACTTTTAAAATAATGACACTTACCCGCCCAGCGCGCCCGCGATGTCGGCACCCGAAGCCGATCTCTCGATCGTCTCTCGGGTGCTGCCACCAGCATCTTGGGTATGGGAATCAGGAAGTGGAGCCTTTCGGCTTCATTTCCCGGTTCCCTACTGCGCATGCGCGAGTCGTGCTGCGCAATAAGGATGGTCCCCGCTGTCTCTGGGATCCGTGTGTTTCCCAGTAGGCAGCGGGGGACCTTCGGAAAGGGGCGTAGATTCTGCGGAAAGGGGCGTGGCTTCTGCAGAATCTACGCCGGAAGTGGGTGCAGATACCTGTACTGTACAGGTACCTGCACCCCCCTCCCCCCTGAAAGGTTCCAATTGTGGCGCCGGAGGGGGGGAAGGTTCCAATGAGTGGAAGGTCCACTTTAGGGTGGACCTCCGCTTTATTTACAGCACTGCTGGGCGCTCACATGACCCGCTGGAGATCTCCTCTCCTCCCGGCAGTCAGCGGGATCTCGGCCCCTCCCCCTGCAGTATTCTGAGTGGGGAAAAAGAGCTCCAGCGGGTCACGTGAGCACCCAGCGGCAATGTAAATAAGGTATTTTCCACAATAAAGTTACATAAGGAGACATAATATATATTTTTTTTTTTTCAGAAGAAAATGACATGCCTGCATTTGAATAAATGTGGATTATTGTACATACCGTAAATAAATAAGACATCCCCTGAAAATAATCGCTAGAGTGTTTTTCGTAGCCAAAATTAATATAAGACCCGGTCTTGTTTTCGAGGGAAACACGGTAGTGAAGGTTCCTGCACTGCTTTGATCTGACATTTGATGTGACTTTCAGGGTGTAAAGTCAGATCAAATTCCCACCAAAGTCATTTGCATCAAAGTCACACTGTAAACACGCAATGCAAGTCGCACGACTTTGTGTGTGAAAGAAGCCTAAGGAACAATTTCATGAAAAATAGATGACATGACCTTTAAGTAGTAGATGAATATGGATTGTTTTTGTATAATAAGGGGAAGTTTTTTAAAAATTAAGGGAAGCAACCATTTTGTTTTTTTGATCAGTTTTATTTTGAAATCATTGTTTAACTGCTTAGCATCTGCAATATGTAAAATAGCCTTTCCTTATACATACCATGTCTCATGGAAAAATGACATTATTTTATATTATACTGTGAGATGAACAATGCTCATTCCCTGCTTGTACTGCCATTGATAGCTGCCCAGGCAGACTAGTAGGTGGGAACCAAACTGACATGCCAATCACATAGCTTTGCTTGTAACTAGCTATCGCTGTCTACTTAGTTTATTTCTTAATGATCATTAGCTCCCTCTAGTGGCTATAATGCGGTATTTTCCTGAAATACCTCAGATGTAGCACCCTCTAAGAAGTAGAGTTGGATGCTGGGCTGCTGGATATTGGCAGAACCCTGGTTTAATTTATTAGGGCTGTTCGGTTTCTCACAGGCTGCTGCTCTGTTACTCTCTCTTTTCTCCTTTAGAATCGGGATGGGAGGAAGAATAGGGTATGCAGCCTGAATATTTATGGTATTCCAGCCAATCCCTGGGGAGCTGTGTCCAGGTGGTGGAGAGAGAGCCCATACATAGTCTGAGACCTGAGCAGCAGGGGCAGAGTTCCTGGGTCCAGTCCTGGTAGAGGAGACCCCTGTGCAGGGGCTCTGCCCATGCGGCAGATTTCTAGAAGAATCCATTAGGAAGACACTGAGATCCTAGCTAGGCTTAGCTGGAGAGTCTATTCGCAAACATGAGTCCAGGGATCAAGTTAGGTCTAGAGAAGCTCACTGGAGAGAGCAAGAAGAAAGCTGGTGGGAAAAATTCCAGTAGTCCTATGTCCTATGGTGGTGTGAGATTGCATCTCCCTCGCTAGGAAGAGCTTGGTAGATATTGGAAGGAGGCAACCAGTGATCCTGTGGCTAAGTAGATGCCCCCCCAATCATGAAACGCTACTATGTGCAACTTTTAGACTCTGGAAAGACTATTATCCAGCATAGAAATCCTGTGGGGCTTTCCTTTTTGTACTGTGCAGCCATAGAACAGCACTTTTTGGCTGACAACACTAAGCCACTGCTTCACAGTCAGCAGCATTGTTGTCAGTCTGCTGTATGAGATCCTTCAGGTGCCCATTCGGCTTTCTGTGAGTTCTGCACATGTCTTCTGCAGATATGATAGGCAGCCCAACAAACCAAAAGTATCTGAAGATGTCATAAAAGGATGCTTTGCTTAAGAAAATGTATACAGTGAGGCACGGTGCCAGATTGTAAGCTTAGATAATCTTCAAGGGGTCTATTTAGAAAAAAAAAAATTGCCTGAAGCATTCACACAGCCATCACGAATATTCACCATAATGTGTGCAATGTTTACTTCCTATGACCATCAGCTCCATCTAGTGGCCATAATGCAGTATTTTCCTGATATATTTCAATAAGAACAATACTACAATATGGCCACTAGACGGAGCTGATATTCCTAGGAAATTACACACATTACAGTGATTACTCTTGACAGTTGTGTGAATGCTTGATGCATTGACACAGCAACATTTTTTAGCAGACCTCTAAGCGACTTTTATAAAATATTTTTTTTTTACAAAATAAACTTTTTCATATAGGGTGCACGCTCTGTGTTTGGACACAGCAGAAGCCAATAAGCAGGTTCGGCAGATCCAATGTCCGCTGGGACCGCTGATCATTCCCAACAAAGCCAGAACGGTGGTCTATCTATGTAAACAAGGCAGATCGTCATTCTGTGACAAGGGAAGAAAGAAATCCCATGTTTCTGCTAAGCAGGAATATAGATCTCTGTCTTCCCACAAGTAAAGCATCTGCTGTGGCACCCGGCTGTCTCCCAGGGGCACGTTTATTTTGTCCAACCCGATGAAGTGCATGCTGGTTTAGGCTTTATTATATAGATTTATTTAAAGGCTTGCATCTACCTTGTCTGAAGTTGGGCTATTATGGTGTTTTGGTGCCTACTTTTACTACTGAATACAAGCTGCATTTCTGCCCCTGCTGTAGGATTGCCTCGAGGCCAAATGATATTTGCTACATATACTCAGTTTTCATTGGAAACTTTCCGGCTACCATAAAGTCATATAGGAGGCTTAGTCCCTTTAAGATAGTGAGATTTTCTTGTATATGTTATGTTTTGAACCTTGTCCGTGTCCAGAAGAAGCCTCCCGGCGAAACGCGTAGAGACGCACAAGGGCTCACTGTAAAAAAGCATGTTTTTAATCGTGTTGAACATTGTTTGAGTATGGAATTTTTTTCAATAAATATGATATAAATATATATTTGTTCTTCTGGTTGCTTCTCCATTGTTTCTATGCCTCCAAAACCCCCATATTGGTTACTTATTTAGTACCTTTTCTTTTTTTCCTGTTTTTGTGGATGTGGCATCAGGAGTGCTTCTCTCTTTCATATTTTATTGGATATGTTTCATAACAAAAAGTAAATATATATATATATATATTTTTTTTTTCAAAATTGTCAATATTTTTTGTTTATAACGTAAAAAATAAAAACCGCAGAGGTGATCAAATACCACCAAAAGAAAGTTCTATTTGTGGGAAAAAAAAGGACATCAATTTGATTTGGGTACAGCTTCACACAACCGCGCAATTGTCAGTAAAAGTAACGCATTGCCGTATCGCAAAAAATGGCCTGGTCATGAAGTGGGTAAACCGTTGTTTGCATTTTCCATATCACCAGTCTCCTCCACCCACAATGCCCAATGTCTAATACTGGTGCGGTTTCCTAAGCTCTACATCAGCTGCTTTTTGATTTCCTGCCTTGTCAGTGTGGCTGGTTCTGTTATCAGGCAGGAAATAGAGATATTAAAAATCTAGAGCCGAGAAGCAGACAGATGGGAAACTACCTATGAATGTTATTAAAATGTGATTGTTCAGCTCATTACATTTGGCGTGGTTGTTTTGTTACCCTAACCTAAAGTTATAGTTTGGGCACTGATTGGGCCAAATACGTCCTTTTGGCACTGGTGCTATTAGTGTATATGAAATTGGCTCACAGTAACACTAAAAATAAAAAAAGAATCACACCTGAAAAATACTGATACTGACCCCTAATGTCCACTTGGTCCTAAATGTTTAACTGCATTATCCCAGGTACACGATTAATGGATGTAGATAAAAGAGAGCCAGCAGTTTGATCTTCTGCAATGAATAAATGTATTCATTCAGGTCTGGTACAAAATACTAACAGGGCTTACGCATTTTTAGTGGGACAAATCTAACACTAAGTGACACTTTTTGGGGACCAGTGACACCAATACAGTGATCAGTGCTAAAAAAAAAAAGCTCTGTCACTATATAAATGATATTGGCAGAGAAGGGGTTAACATCAGGGCCAATCAAAGGGTGAAATGTGTTCCCTATGTGTGCTTTCTAAGAGCCCTTTCACACTGCCAGAGCCGGGGTGTTGGCGGTAAAGCGCTGCTAATTTTACCATTGTTTTTGTGGCGCTTTTTGGGCGCTGGCAGTGTGCTTTTAGCCGAATAAATGGTTAAAGGCTTCGGCTGTGCTGCCCATTGATTTCAATGGCCAGGGGCGCTTTATGAGCAGTGTATACACCGCTCCTAAAGTGTCTCAAAGGCGCTGCTTGCAGGACCTTTTTTGACGTCCTGCCAGCACAGCGCCCGAGCCGAGTGCTTTCACACTGGGATTGCAGATGGGGCTTTTTCAGGCTCTTTACAGGCGCTATTTTTAGCGCTAAAGTGCCTGAAATACGCCTTAGTGTGAAAGGGGTCTAACTGTAGGGGGAGTGCTTTGACTAAAGGAAAACAGAGATCTGCCATTCTGCTTAGCAGAAAGACAAGATCTCAATTTTCCTCTCGGGCAGAACGGCAGTCTGCCTTGTTACCATAGGCAAACCGCCATTCTGCCTTTCCTCTGAACAATCACAGGTGGCCGGTGGCCATCGCGGCGGCCGTACCCATTGATTGGCTCCCACTATATCCAACCACAGCTGGAGCGTGTCACCAGAAGCACTCAGTCGTGCGCCAGACCTTGTGCACAAAATCACATAGAGGCACATGATTTTACGCACCCAGGCCACCCTGCAGCAGCATATATGTGATGGGAGGTCCAGAAGTGGTTAATGCATTCTCTCACATATAGTCACTTTGTTGGATCGATCCAACGTTGCATCTGTCCCTCTGCACTGATAACTGAGTGATAAAACACAGCTGATCGCTCAGTTCTCCCCTCTGCTCTGCTGGTGACTGACAGTGATAGATCTCTGCTCTGCCCCTCCAGCGCTCACTGGAGCTGTGGAGGGAAATGAGCAGTTGGATCAGTCTCCCAGAGGCTCAACTGTAAAGTCAGGATCTTTCCCCCAACTTGGAATGGCAGAGTGACATTAGCTGACAATGGGTCACAGGAGTGCAGAATGAACTACACTCATGACCCATTAGAGAAATAGGGCATACTTTAAAGTGGAAGTAAACCCTCCTATTCAGCCATGGAAGCTGCCATCTTGGCCTCTGTTTATTCTTCAACTGCCATGATGCAGCACATGTGATCAGTTATGACATCAGCCATTGGATGGTGTGACAGTTTGGTTGAGAGCACAACCAATGTGACAGTTAACATTTCCGGCATGCCGGGAATGTAACTGTTTTTTGGAACTATTAAATCGTTGGGTTTACTTCCGCTTTAAGTCACTGTTCAAACTGAGTTTTCCGCAGATGAGTGTCTTATAGGCTCAGCCTCTGTCTGTTATCTCTTCCACCCGTCTAGAGTACTGGGTATATCAAGACCCGTTACTTGCCACTGGCCTTTCTCATAAGTAGAACTGTGCAGGAACCTAACTCCTTATCGGGTCATTATTTAAAGTGTGTGTTGGTCATCATTTCATAGGAAATCTTGTACTATTCCAAGCAAAACCCATATAGAAGAAGTGGCGCTTTGCATCCTGCTGAGGAAGGCACTCATTAGAGTTTTTATCTTGGGGGGGGGGGGGGGGGGTTCCAGGTGGCTTTTCAGCATACAAATGATGTTGGCCATATATTTTCCATTGTCACTTGGGTCTCTTACAGATTCTTGTTCCACTGAGGAAACAATAGTCTATTCGAAATGAGTTTAGTACCCAACATGCTCTGATCATAGTACCCAACATGCTCTGATCATAGTACCCAACATGCTCTGATCATTATCATGGCCTGATATATTGTTTTTATTTGTATCTACCGTATGTTATTTTAACAAGTTTCTAGTCAATTACATTTTATTGATTTACGTGTGTGTGTACTCTGTATATACATAGCTGCCCATGTACTGTGTTCATGGGCCGATGCCCTTGCGACCGCTATTTGCCATTGGTAACCTGCTATCTTCCTTCATTATTCAACTTGCACAGTCATCAGCATAAGCATTCATTCATCATGGCAGTACCTAAGAGACTGTTTTGCAATTATGATGTTCATTTGATCCAGCCTTGGCCTTTAGCCCTCCAAACACTTCAGCTATTGCATTCATTGACCGCTACTCTCTGGCCATTGAATCTACAGGGCATTGGCTAGTCTACCCCAGCTTTCCATTCATAGTGATATGTTGCATGATTCGATGGATGGCGTCTAGACGGTTTTTGATATAGACAACGTTGTCTTTTTGGGATGGTGGAAAGTGGAGGATTATCTTTTTTGTTTGGAATTTTTATCAATACATTTTGTAATTAATTGGATTTTTGTGCTTTCTATTCATTATTTGATTACTATATCCCTGTGGCTCACTCTTATGGCACCTTTGACTGTCCCCTCTCTGGTACAGTCTTATCCTCTTTTTATCAGGAGTAGATGTAACCAGGCGCTAATTGGCATGCTACAGGCTTGTGAATCAGCAGTTACAATGTTCATAGCCACATCCCCTGCCGCACCTTATTTCCACTGTAGTGCAAGAGGGTTCTAGTTTATTTCTAATGTGTTCATGGTCTGAGGTTAACCAGGCTATGTTGCAAATTGTTACAACGTATAACTGTTACACTGTGTCCTTAGGTGGATCTGCTGAGTCTGTGGTTCCTGGGAATGGGGGGTTAATGCTGCTGGAAAGGTTTTCCTGCCTTTTTCAGGAATGTTACCAATCGCTGCAGGTCATATCGTATAAATAGGGGCTCATTAGTGCCCTAGGAGAATGGACAGGTCAGTTGTCCAAGATGTAGCTTACACGTGTAGCGCTGGCTCCTGAAGAGCACGCACTATGTGTTTTGTCATTTAACTTTTTCCTGGAACCGCAGTTTGGTTTTGGGTTTAATTATCTACCTGACCATGGGTGCTGTCGTCCCTGGCAGGGTCAAGAACACAGTCTAGTTGGGTGCATTAAGGACTTTCTTTATGGACTTTCCTACCTAAACCCTCTAACCCCATGTTGAGAGACTGTGTTCGTTAATTACTTTTTTGTAAATAAAAATCCCTTTAAGTGGATCTGGCGTCAGTCTCTGCAGTTCTTGGGCCATCTACCTCGGGAAACCCCTAGACGCACATGAGGTGAAGAAGGTGATGGTAAGCCCAATTAAATCAGCTGCTCCTTTGGGGGTCAGTGCTACACACGCTGTCAGCCTGAACCACCCCTTAGGGGGAGCCCAGTTGGGGGGTTCCAAGTGGGGTCTGGAATTCTTGTACTTATCTGGTCTTGTGCTACCCTAACTGGACTCTGTTAAGGATTATTATTACTTCTTGTTGATTTACTGTCTCAAGAAGTAATCTTCATGGACTTGGCCATCTGCCTAAAGTATGATCACCTCATGGGGGAACTATGCAGGGGCACTAGAGAGCTTGGTATAGGAAAGTGTGTGTGTCTTTGAGAACTGTTACTGGTTACCTGCAATTACCTTGGTAAAAGATCTTTATTTGTTCATCTGATTTGCTAGTCTGAAGACACTAAAGAGGTGCATGCATGGCGTATCAAAATAACAGGGATCTTAAAAGGTTAGAGAAGATACAGTACAAGATTCAAATTATCAGAATGCTATGCAGAGGAGGCTATATTGCCATTACTAAGGACTACCATATTTGTGTATCCAACCAGCCAGTAGACAAGTGACATAGATGAGGTGACAGATACTCTGGTATAGTGAAGGGTTGTTATGTTTGGCTTCTTACCTAGAGACTGGTTCCCCACATACGGGGCCGACCTCACGTCACAGAGTACTTGGGGACCCAGCCTGGGAGTCACAGGTGATGTAGTGAAGCATGAAGAGAACAAGGATGAAACTTTGGAGACGTGTTTCCTGTATCCAAAAGTAACATAAAAAACATTGTCATTGGGAGTGAGGTGATGGGACTGTTGAGTTGGTGGAGACCGGTACAAGCTCTGCGGTACTGGCTCTGGAATGCTGCCCACTGGAGGGAGATGGGTTATTTAACAGAAGTTGTGTCTGAAGTGTTTAGTGTGAACAGTGTGAGAAGTTTTTTCACCATAGGATGCATTAAAGTGATTGTAAGGGTTTTTCGTTTTTTGTTTTTTTTAAATAACAAACAACATGTCATACTTACCTCCACTGTGCAGCTTATTTGTGCACAAAGTGGCCCCGAACCTCGTCTTCTGGGGTCCCCAGCGGCTCTCGCTGCTCCTCCCCACATCAGATAACCCCCTAGGAGAAGCGCTCTCCCTGGGGGTTACCTTGCGGGAGCGCTCCTGAGTCCAGCATTTGCGTCCATAGACATGAATGCTGGACTCGGCCCCGCCCCCGGCACTCGCATCATTGGATTTGATTGAAAGCAGCGGGAGCCAATCGCTGTGCTGCTATCAATCTATCCAATCAAGAACCAGGACCCCGTGGAGAGAGGAGAGCGCATCTCCACTGACAGAAATACGGGGCTCAGGTAAGTAAAATGGGGGGCTGGTCATAGCCAGGTGTTTTTTCACCTTAATGCATAGGATGCATTAAGGTGAAAAAACACGAGGGTTTACAACCTCTTTAGGGTGGAAAAACACAAGAATTTACAACCCTTTTAAGTAAAAAAAAGTTAATTTTTTTGTTGCAAAAAGCTAAAGTTACACCCAAGCACATAAAATCCCCCCAAATATTTTTTACGGCCTCCCATCCTCATCAATACACACGTACGAACGTAAATGCATGCGGTGGTCTGAATGTGCGAAAACGTTGATTGCAGTTTATATGTTACACATCGCCACACATGCCGGAGTGAGAGCAATAATTCCAACACAAAACCTCCTCCGTAGCACTAAACTGATGACCTATAGGGGGCTTAAACTTCACCTTTAGAAAATACGAATTATAATCTTTTCACAATCCCCTTTAGATTTACCAAAAAAATATAATATCAGGACCAACCCAAACTACTCAATCAATCTGTATTCAATCAGGTTGTCCCTCATACTACATAGTCGTTGGCATAGGAGATTGCACAGTCAGATTGTAAAGTGTGTGGTGAGTTTATCACCTGTCCAGATTTTGCATGGGAGAATGTAGTCCTGTTTATTTATAGCAATAACAAAACGCCATAATTAATTTATAATAGGAACGCAAACTAAGCCGCACACGGGGAACTTGCCAAATACTTAAACCAGATGCATAAATAAGTTATTTCCTGAAAATAAAATATAACAATGGTAATTGTGAACCTGGAAAAACATCCACACTTGATTATGTATTACTGCACAATTGTCTTAGTTAAATATTGTAAGCAATTGATATTATATCTATCAACACAGACTTCCTGGCAAACACATTCCACACTGCCTTTCACTGAAGACAACTTTTCCTGCATCATTGGAAGCTTGGTTCTTAAAGTCAAACTCCAGTCTTTCCCTCTATTTAATCTGTCTGTGGGGGTTATTTACTAAAGGAAAATCCACTTTGCACTGAAATTGCACTTAGAAACTAAAGTCGCTGTAGATCCGATGGGGACATGCAAGGAAAATAAAAAAACTGCATTTTAGCTTGCACATGATTGGATGATAAAATCAGCAGAGCTTCCCCTCATTTCAGATCTACTGTACCCCTTAGATTTAGAGCGACTGCACTTCCAAGTGCACTTTCAGTGCAAAGTGAATTTGCCTTTCGCAAATAACCCCCAATGTGTTATAAGATAGATAGATAGAATTTTTAATTGATGGAAGCTATAGTACAGCTTTTATGAATGGAGGAGGTGGGCAGGAAAGGCTGGCATGTCAGCACAATTGGTGAGTGCATATGGCAGGTTCCTAGCTACTATTAACCCCAGCTGCACTGGAAGATTACAATGTTTTTGGGTCAGTGTAGAATAGTTTATTTTAATTCAGTTTAGGCTTAACCTTGGGAGTAAAAAAAAAAAAAAAAAAAGACTAATAAATAAAAAAACATTCTTCCTTTCTTCTTAAAGAGATGGGGTTATCACTGCTCCAGGTAGGTCTGCTGAAACAAAAAGGTTTTTCCTCCAGGAAGTGAAGAGCCCCAGGTGCCGGCTAATAGCAAATCAAGGTGAGTAAAATTCTGGACAGCCGCATTCCAAATGAAATTTCTTGTGCCTTTAATAAAACTTCAGGATCACACTGTTCATGTCACAGGAAAGTAAGGAAAGTAATACAGAACCAAAAATGACTGACGCGTTTCACACTAAACGTAGTGCTTATGGCTTTGAGTAAGCACTACGTTTAGTGTGAAACGCATCAGCTGTTTTTGGTTTTATGTTTTAATAAAGGCACGAGAAATTTCATTTGGAGTGCAGCTGTCCAGAATTTTCTACTCACCTTGATTTCCTTTCTTCTTAGCTGTTATTTTGCTGCTAATCTTTCAATGTTATTTATTTACCATTATAATTTAAACTTTTTTGTTTTGTTTATATATCCAAAAAAAGCTAAAAAGTGTGTGTGTGTGTGTGTGTGTGTGTGTGTGTGTGTGTGTGTGTGTGTATATACACACATATATCATTTCTAAATAGCTTTATTATTATTTTGCAAAATAAACAAAATGTTAGTGTCAATATACACAGGAGCAAATATAGCATAAAATGTACCATTTACAGTGCCTTGAAAAAGTATTCATACCCCTTGAAATTTTACACATTTGTCATGTTACAAGCAAAAACGTAAATGTATTTTATTGGGATTTTATGTGATAGACCAACACAAAGTGGCATGACATTTTTGCCCATTCTTCTTTGCAAAATAACTCAAGCTCTGTCAGATTGGATGGAAAGCGTCTGTGAACAGCAATTTTCAAGTTTTGCCGCAGATTCTCAATTGGATTTAGGTCCAAACTTGGACTGGACCATTCTAAAGCCTCATACACACGATTGGACTTTGTACAAACTTTCCCTTGGATTTTTGTACAAAGGGCGTCGGCCCCAAACTTGTATTGCATACACACGGCAGGACTTTTTCAGCCAACTTTCACCAAATCACGTGGTTTTTCTGCTCTTTACCGCCACCTTTGGTCAACTTCTGTATTGTTGTCTGATCTTTTGCATTGGTTCTGAGCATGCCTGTTTGTACTTTGTACAAAAGCCCTATGGTTTTCCGTACACACGATCAGACTTTGCTCCATCGGACTTTTGTTGCCAGAAAGTTTGTCCGTTCGCACAGCCAACAAAAGTCTGATGAAAACCAAAAAAGTTTGTCCGATGGAGCGTACACACGGTCAGATGTTGCTCCAAAACAGCTAATTTGCATGTTTGTTGTCAAAAAGTCTGATCGTGTGTATGGGCCTTTACACATGATAATGCTTTGATCCAAACCATTCTCCATTGTAGCTCTGGCTGTTTAGGGTCCTGCTGGAAGGAGAACCTCCACCCCAGTCTTAAGTCTTTTGCAGATCCTAACAGGTTTTCTTCTAATATTGCCCTGTATGTGCCATACTCTTTCCATTTTCCGATGATGGATTGAACAGTGCTCTGTGAGATGTTCAAAGCTTGGGATATTTTTTATAACCTAACCCTGCTTTAAACTTCTCCACAACTTTATCCCTGACCTGTTTGGTGTGTTCCTTGACCTTCATGATGCTGTTTGTTCACTAAGGTTCTCTAACAAACCTCTGAGGGCTTGACAGAACAGCTGTATTTATACTGAAATTTAATTACACACGGGTGGATTCTATTTACTAATTATGTGGCTTCTGAAGACAATTGGGGCTAAATAGAAATGCACGCCACACTTTTTAAATATTTATTTGTAAAAAAAATTGGAAAACCATTTATCATTTTCCTCCCACTTAGTGTTGGTCTATCACAGTGATGGCGAACCTTGGCACCCCAGATGTGTTGGAACTACATTTCCCATGATGCTCCACTACACTGCAGAGTGCATGAGCATCATGGGAAATGTAGTTCCAAAACATCTGGGGTGCCAAGCTTCCCCATCACTGGTCTATCACATGAAATCCCAATAAATACATTTACTTTTTTGGTTGTAACATAACAAAATTTGGAAAATTTCAAGGGGTGTGAATATTTTATTTTGTAAATCTACAGGACAACTTGTTTTAAACCTAACACTGGTCATTAGATTATAAGAAGAAGTCATTTTATTAGAAGTATTTTTTTTTTACTTTTGTCAAACCTTTTGTACATAGATTATAGCCTCGCTCTATTTTTTTAGGGAATGAGATGGGAAGTCGTTATCCCACTTCTAGAACACAGCGCTGTATGCTCTATGTAGCTAATGGTACATTCAGTTAATACAGCACACCCAGTAAGCTCACCTGTTAGTGCAGTAAACAGTTTGGGCCGTTATATAAAGGGACATTAACTGTGGGAATCAGAAGCCCAGGCCTTTTCTGACACTTTTTGTTTAAATTTTACATTTCTTCTCTCAGTTGATGCGGAAAAGGCATTTGACCGGGTGGGATGGCTCTTTCTTAAACATTCCCTAATGCAAATAGGACTAGGGTCAAATATACTCCATAAGATCATGGCACTATACACTAAACCGGCAGCTAGAATAAAGATTTTTGGTTCACTGACAACAAGTTTTAATATACAAAATGGTACCCGCCAGGGATGTCCACTATCCCCTTTGCTTTATGTCATAGTAATGGAATATTTAGCAACAGCTATAAGCCCTTGTACACACGGTCGGAGATTCCGACGGAATGTGTCCGATCGGACCGTATTGTCGGATAATCCGACTGTGTGTGGTCTCCATCAGACTGTTTCCGTCGGAATATCCGACGGACCAAGTTTTCCAACTTGTCTATAAAATTTTCCGACAACATGCTCCGATCGGACATACTCCGATCATGTGTAGCCTAGTCCGACGGACAAAGTGACACGCATGCTCAGATCAAATTCCTAGACCAAAGCTATTGGCTACTAACCTAAATGTAGTCCCGTCGTAACGAAATAACATCATCACGTTATGTACAATCGGATTTTCCGACAACTTTGTCCGACCGTGTGTATGCAACAGTTTCGGACAAAATCCGTCGGACAGAATCCAACGGATTTGGTTGTCAGAATGTCCGACCGTGTGTACAAGGGCTAAGATGGAATTCTTCCATTACTGGCATACAGATAAAACAAAGGCAAATAAAACTGGCCTTGTTTGCTGATAATTTACTACTTTATATCACCAATCCACATATTGCACTACCTTCTATACTATCTGAATTTCAGCGTTTCGGGACACTGAGCAACTTTAAAGTAAATGTATCAAAATCAGAAATCCTTAATGTGTCGCTTATACCTGAACAAGTTAGGATGCTGAGAGCTCATTTTTCGTTTAAGATTTGCTCTGCAGCACTAAAATATTTAGGTGTTAAAATCCCCCCAGATCCAAATCATCTATATTCAATGAATTATGTTCCTCTCTTGCAACGTACTTTACAAGATCTAGAAAAATATGATGTTAAGCAACACTCATGGTTTGGGAGGATTAATATATTAAAAATGGATATAATACCGCGATTTTTGTATTTCTTTCAAACTATCCCTGTTTGTGTTCCTAGATCATTTTTTTCCACTTCACAATCGGCTTTTACAAAATGTATTTGGGGCCATAAAAAACCAAGACTACAAAAGAAATTATTATCACTACCAAAAAGGAAAGGAGGTGCGGGTGCACCAGACTTGTATTACTATTACGCTTCGGCAGTCTTGACTAGACTGGTGGATTGGTTTCATTGTTCGGAAACTAAACAATGGGTAAAATTAGAACAAGGGTTGAATCAATTTGATCTAAAGGTGCTGCCATGGCTAGATTTGACTGGTAGTAATGTACATCGAGAGTTGCTAGAGACTATGCCCTCTCTTACATCCCATTTGTTGAATATACGGGCTAAAACAGTTATTCAATTGGAACTTTCCTCCTATGAAGGACCTATGACACCTCTATTTGGCAACCCTTTTTTCCCACCGGCATTAAATAGGACAAGTTTTCTTATATGGAATAGGGAATCTCATTATAGACTGAGCCATATTGTATGTCAGGGAACAGTCCCGTCTTTACTAAACCTATTTCCTACACAGCGACCATCATTCACGCAAATGCTGGAATACTGGCAGTTACTCTCGATTGGCCTTCTATTTTCGAAAGTAAGTCCCTGGTTAGAGATTTAACACAACTTGAAATTCTCCTGACACAAGATCAAAAACCAAAACACGTTCTATCGGCACTATATAAGATGTTTATTATTAAAAACCACCCGGAGCCCCCGAAATATATAAACAAATGGGCTAATGAGATTAATGTTCAAATTGAGGTTGTGGAATGGGAGAAGGCATTTAATTTATCCCACTGTTTATCACCAACAATTAAAGCACAAGAGACGAACTATAAGCTTCTCTCAAGATGGTACTGGAGCCCAGTGACACTCCAACGTATATACCCAGAAAAATCTGATATATGTTGGCAGTGCCATACAGACAAAGGCTCACTGCTCCATATCGGGTGGGAATGCCCCCAAATTTTTGGTTTCTGGGAAAAGATTATGCAACTATACACAATAGTTACTGGGGAGGTAATTCCAAATACACCGCAAATTACCCTTCTCTCTATGCTACCAGGAACATATAAAAACATCAAAAAGAATCTTCTCGGGCACTGGTTGACGGCAGCAAGAACTGTGATACCATGGCACTGGCGATCAACTCAGTCTCCTTCGATAAACGAATGGGCCTTAGAAATGGATAATATAGAGAGAATGGAAATACATTTAGCACAAGAATTAGATACGTACGAAAGGTGCCTCCTGACTTGGACTCCCTGGAGGCAGTATAGGAAATTGGTAAAAAGCTGAAGGAAGGAAAAGGAGGAAAGAAATGGAAGGGAAGACTTTGACAGGGGAAAGAAAAGGGGAAAAGAAAGGAGAGAGGGAAAGGGAAGGAATGTTTTTTTTTTCTCCCCCTTTTTTTTATTTATTTTTTATTTTTTTATTTTTTATTATGTGTAAAAGTATTCAAGATATGTGTAACTAAATAAATGCATATGTTTGAAACTGTTTAAATATGTGTAATACCTTATAATAACTTAAAATAAAATTAGAATTGAAACTAAATGTTACATTTTTTTAAAATTTTTGATAGATAGATAGATAGATAGATAGATAGATAGATAGATAGATAGATAGATAGCAGAAGGCCTAAAGAATAAAATGGTCTTGTAATTTTTTTATGTCACATGATATTTGTGCAGCGGATTTTTCAAATGCAAAATTTGCTACTCTTCGAACACAAAATAAATTACATGAATTTAAATTCATTTTAAATGTACGCAATAAAATATTATTTTTTGGGCAAAATCTAAAAGATGGCGTTATGCAGAGTATATAGATACCTAACATGTCATGCTTTAAATTGTGCACAGAATGGTGCCAAACTACGGTATTTAAAAATCTCCTTAAGCGCTGCTTTGAAAGCCTTTACAGGTTACCAGTGGAAAGTTATAAAGGAAGCCTGGTGCTAGAATTATTGTTCATGCTCTGCTGTTCATGGAAATACCTCACATGATTGCTATTTACGTATGTGTGCATGGCCAACATGTGTTTGCTTTTGTGTGCGAGCACAAGGAAAAAAATTACACTGTTTCTTAAAAAATAAAAAATAAATTGCACTTTTATTGATGTCACAATGAATGTAAACATCATTTGTGACAGCAAAAGGGAGCACAGGTACTTTTTATGAAGAGATAACAGATGCCAAGTTCGGTGTGGTCAAATGTTTTCAAGATTAAAAAATGGCGCTGTTTACATTCGGGGAAACAGAAATGGCGATAGTACTCATCGCTTCCAGTTTCCGATACCAGAGAGCTCATCTGAGACCTTCTGGTCCTCCAATGGCTCCATGGTGAGCCAGCAGAAACGCTAGCTTAAGGTCCGAGTTCTCCAGTGGGCGTCGGGAAAGGGGAGGAGACCTCTCCTGTCACCTGTAATGCAATCCAGCGGCTAATTAGCAGCTTGGCTGGCTTGTACATAAGTCGATTGGCTCTTGTAAAAAATAAATACTGAGATGACGCCTGTAGCTGCAGGCATCATCCCGGCATACAACTTTAAAGCCGCAATGTAAATATATGTATTACGGTCTTCAAGTGGTTAATATTGCTGTAAAGTGGTTGTAAACCCTAGAATAAGGCTTACCTATAGGTAGTAGAAATATCACATAAACATGCGCTGTTTAGGAGAAATTTAATTTGTAGTGCGCCAATGTCCTCATCGGTGCATGCGCTGTGAATAAACAGACCTTCGTGATGTTTCTTCCCCAGCGTGTGCCGTGACTGATGGCTGTCGCGCACATGCGTGGGAGTGACATCATGTGGCTCCGGCCAGTCACAGACCTGGAGTCCGTGGCCCCAGAAATAAGAGGGGCAAAGATGGACGCAGCTTGCACAGGGGACAGCGCAGGCTTTGTTTGTAGGTAAGTGTCACGTAATGGGCTAGTATGCAATGCATACTAGCCTATTATGCTTTTAATTTGCAGAGTTTGCATGGAGCAGAAGAGGAAGTAAAACCCATCGGGGTTTACTTGCTTTTTAAGTTTCTGTAAGATTTTAGTGATTGGTTTAACATAAACTTTAATAAACTATGAAAGCACTTTGCCAGAGGGTCCAGTCAGAATACATTATTTGTACCCCAGAAAACTTTGTATAAGCCTTGAACCACTAGTCTTTACTGTGTTGAATGAATGGAACCAGTGATACATTCTTATAATGGAACATTTTGTCCTTTCAGGTAGTCTGCCAATTCCTGTTTTGCATTTCGAAGAGAATATCATTGAAGATGAGGACACGCTCATTAGATGCACTTTACCCTACAATGACTACCCAGATGTTAAACTTGTCATCAAGGGTAACGCAACGATCAAAGATTGCACCCCTAAAAAAGGAAACTACCCAAATGTCACCTGTACCGTGGAGGTCACCCGAGAGATGCATGAGATGGAGTTCACCTGTGAGGCTGAGTTTAAAACCCAAAGCCTGCCTGAAAAGATGAACATTCAAAGTGAGTATGAGCTTCATCTCCATACAGTTGCAGCTTTATACCTTTTACATCCCAGATGTCCAACCTACAGCCCCCCTGGCAGCAGCGGCCCATCCATACGGAGCGCAGGGGCGCCGCCCCCCTAATCCATTCACCCCCCGGCCCCTAATTTACATACCGGACACCTGGATTCCAATGGGCTTCTTTTTTTATTTAGAAGCACGTGAGTAAAGCGGCTCTAATTGGCTTCAAAGAAGGGTGGGCTGGGGCTGCAGTGGGCCCACCCAGTTGTGTGACAATAGCAAATTAATATTTGCTATTGTCTTCCTGTTTCTTCTCCCAGCCAATCCCAGCTCACAAAGCGGGACTCGATTGGCCAAGAGGAGAAGTAATCCTATTGGCCGCAGAGGAGGTGGAGGGAGGAGACGCAGGGGAAGCCACACTGCTGTGAAGCCGAGGCAGGAGGAGACACAGGGTGAAGCCGCTGCCCACTGCCCGGAGGAAGCCTGCGACCTAGATGGGGTAAGTGCGGGATGATGGACCAATAGACTGACCAGGGGTGCGAGAGAGGGGGGTTGTCGGCAGATAGATTGTCACCCCCCACATAAATATATCACCAGCCACCACTGCCCCTTGGTACTGATTATGCAACCTTCAGGGGTCTCAGCAGCCAATAGCCAGGATTCACCCGGACAGTTCGGGTTTGGAATCATGCGTCCGGGTTTAAGACTCACTGAAACCAGGACACATTATTTAGACTGGACTTTGGCTTCCCAGCAGGGTTGCTGGCTACAGTTATCTAAACTTAAGCCCCATACACACTATCAGATTTTCTGCTGTTTTTTTTCCTTCAGATTTACCAAAACCATATAATATGAGGTCAAACCTTAGGAATTTCAATTTGTATGCAATCAGGCAGGCCCTTGTACTACATGGTTTTGGTAAATCTTAAGGAAAAAAATCTGCAGAAAATCTGAGTGTATGGGGCTTAAGAGTGTCTGTTAAACTCTTTCACATGGCCCAAAGCCAGCACTAACAACCCCCCCCCCCCCCAAATATACACACAGATGGGAGAGGAGAGAGGGCTCGATCTGCACCTCTTCCTCCTGCCCCTACCCCTCTGTGCCAGCCTACACTCCAATCCCCAGTGCTGTGCCTTAGAATAGGAAAGTTTGGGCCCGGATATTTGAAGTCCAGCAGCCTCAGATACATATGGATGAGAGGTGCTGACTGCCAAGGGGTGAGTGAGCTCACCATCCATTCCTGTCTGTGATTGAAGTCTCCCCCCTTCTCTCTTCTGCCTCTGAGTGAATACACTAAGGTAAATCAGGGTTCTCAGAGCACCCCTTACATCAGAGTTCCCCTTTACACCAGAGGCCACAGTGTTTCCCCTTACATCGGAGTTCTCAGTGTTCCCCCTTAAATCAGGGTTCCCAAAGGATCCCTTATGTTAGAGGCCCCAGAGTTCTCCCTTACTTCAGATGTAAAAGGGGAACTCTGGAAACTCTGATGTAAAGGGGTTGTTTTTAACTTCATATGATTAGAAATATTATTTAATAGAAAAATACATGTATAGTATATTCTATATAAAAAAATTGCCGTGCAACGCTAAAGTGTTTGGGTTTGACTTGAAGAAAAGGTGGCAACCCTAGCCAGGGTAGTAAAAATTTTCATTAGATTGGATTCTCTTTTAATAGTTTTTTTATAACATTTTCAAAAGAGAAAAACAAAAAGGAGAAAAAAGAATATACCGTATTTTACGGGGGTATAAATATGTCATGTATAAGGATGTCATGCTGCCGGATGCTCGTTGAATGTGTGGTAATTCTGTATACATACAGTATACACCGCTGAACCAATCATGGCGAGCCATGTATTCTATTAATGAATACAGAGCCTGCTCGGATTGGAGTAACAACCTCTGCCAATCAGAGCAGACTACATACAGTGAGTCAGAGAGGCACGGGCTGATGATGTCACAGCCTCTGCCAATCCGAGTAGGCTTTTTATTCATTAATAGAATACTAAAATACATTGCTCGCCGTGATTGGCTCAGTGGTGTATACTGCATTCTGCAGTGTACCTGGTGCTACTGTACATGCAGTATTACTGCACATCCAGCTCCAGATCTCCCCTTCATATAATATGATTCCTGGTGCTTTGGAGGAGAGGATTCACTGGCCGTTTTTGCTTGCTATTGTTGCTGGCCATTGTTGCTGCCTACCATTTGTGTGATCTCTGGGACTTGTAGTTCCCCAGTTTCCTTTTTGATTTCATAACAGTGATAATACAGTGGTAATACCAGCCAGATTTCAGATTAGTGTGAAATGGCTGATCGACAGGACCCCATCATGGCTCCAGCAAGAAGAAGAAAACATGAAGCCAGTTTCCAGCTCAAAGTTGTGAATTTTGCCAAGGAACATAATAACTGGACTGCCGTAAGACAATATGGAGTAACAGAAAAGATGGTCTGAGACTGGAAAGCAAAGGAAGATGCATTAAAGAGTATGCCAAGGGGTAAGTGTGCTTTAAGAAGAGGCACCCCACATTGGCCAGATCTCGAAAAGCACATAGCAGACATGGTGCATGAGCATCGTCACAATGGTTTTGTAGTGACATGAAACAACATATGGATTTTTGCACTTCAGTGGGCCAAATCTAACCCATATCACAGCAAAAGAATTAAGGCCACTATATCCTGGTGTACGAGGTTCTTGGAAAGGCATGATCTGGTACTGAGGCAAAAGACCAAAATTGCACAAAAATTACCTGCAGATCTCGACAGCAAAGTAAGGAATTTCCATTGATATGTAATACAACAGCGCAAGAAACACGGCTATGCGTTAAGTCAGGCCACGTACACACGCGGGGACTGTTCGCCCAACTTTGTCCGTCAAACAGTTTCGGCAAACAGTCCGCTCAAACTTAGCATGGACGGACATGGCCACACACGACGGACGAACAGTTTTCTGAAACCGTGCGCGATGACGTGAACGGCACGTACGACGGGACGAAAAATACGACGTCCTATACACTGCATTATAACTTTCGGCGTGTAAATCCTTTCTGAGCATGCGCGGAACTTAGTTTGACGAACAAGCCTACACACGAGCAGACTGTTCGCTGAAACAAGGTTTCAGCGGACAGTTTTTCGGAAATTCCGAAAAACCTTGTTCGTCAAACTGTCCGCTGAAACTGTCCGCTGAAAGCCCACACACGAGCGGACTGTCCGCCCAAACACTGTTCAGCGGACAAAGTTGGGCGAACAGTCCGCCCGTGTGTACGCGGCCTTAGATCGGAAGTATGGATGAAACTCCTATGAATTTCAATATGGTTGGAAATAAAACAGTCAATTCAAAAGGTGCAAAAACAACTGATGGCGCCAAACTAAGACCAATGATTATTTTCAAAAGAAAAACAATGCCGAAAATCAGGTTCCCTGTTGGAATTATTGTACATGTGAATGAAAACGGTTGGATGGATGAAGGAGGGGTAAAGCTATGGCTTGAAAATGTATGGAGTAGGCGAGGCGATCAGGTAGACTTCGCCAAGAACGTAGCCTACTGGTGCGGGATATGTTCAGGGCTCATTTAACTCCCAGCACAAAGGAAAGGCTGACAAGAATAAACACAGATTTGGTTATTCCTGCAGGATTGACATCGTTGGTACAGCCACTGAATGTGCGCCTAAACAAGCCATTTAAAGATCGTATGCGTACTCCACAGTTGGATGATTTGTGCAATTTTGTCATAAAAGCCTGGAATGATATTGATGCAGAAAAAGTAATCAAGTCTTTCAAGAAGTGTGGCATATCAAATTCATTGGATGGTATGGAGGACGAATACTTGTGGCAATATCTAGGGGAAGCCGAATCTGAAGAATTAGATCCATATGATGACTGTTACTAATGTAACACAAGATGTCATTGATGAACTTATGATGTCAGAGGATGAACATGATGAGGATTTTGAAGGATTTAAGTACCAGTAAGTCAACCATTTCAATTAAAATTACCGTATTTAAATCAAATCTGATTTTTTTTTTAATGTTTCTGATGCTTTTTTTTAAATGATGTTGCCTTGGAAGGGGGGTAGTCTTATACGGCGAGTATAGCCCAAAACCAAAAGTTTTCACTGGAAAAATAGGGGGCTGTCTTATACATCCAGTTGTCTTATACACCGGCAAATACGGTACTGTACTAGCAATGCATTGTTGGAAAACAACAGCATGTAATGTAAAGTTGTTAATAAACTGACAGTACTGTAAGTATTATACCTATCTATGCAGCAGGTGGCGCTGTAGTATTATAGTGTATAATTCATGTTTTTTATGATATAACAGAAGGTATTGTTTCAATGCATGTACTTGTATACTCCTGTTTCCTACTGTACCGATGGTAAAAAATATATATATATATATGAAAAACTATGAGTCCAGCCTCTATATTTTCTACCCCCACTGCGCCAAATGAAAATAAGTGGTAAAATTGAAGCTGCTACTTAAATATAAAAAATATGTAAACTGTAATTAAACCTATAGATGAAATATCAATAAGTGAAACTAGTAGCGCTAATGTGATAAATCACAGAAATAAATATAATAATAAAGCAAAGACACCCAGTGATAAGTGACACAATGCAAAAACTCAATCAAAACAGTCCTAAATTGGTAGTATGATCCAAATACTCTTCTCAAATTCTTGAATCTTCCACCTCACCGCCTGCTTGTGACACCACTCCCTCTGAAGAGCACACTCACCGACAAGCAATGCCTCCCACTCTCATGTTTGGCTTAAACACTATTACGCCCACACTGGGGATAACAGACGAGCATCCACTTGATCCACGTGTTAGCTCAGCAAAGTGACTCCATATGTAAAACAAGTAAAAAAGTGCTCCACAGTGTGATAACGTAAAAAACTCCAATGGTTGCACTCACATTTCACATAGTAGAAAAAAGCCTTCAGTGTAAACAGACAGCAAACAACAGTCAATGGTTCACTGTGTACTGTGGCCTCGGCAGACCAGAAGTGTGCGCTCAAGTGTGAACTCTCACCCACTCCTCGGTCGCTGCTTAAGGCAGTGTAGCTTCTCTGTAGAACAGCGTCACACGTCAGTGCAGTTGATTGTCCTGTAGCCACCCCCCCCCGACATGTTTCGTCGTAATGACTTCCTCATGGGTATGGCTACAAACCCATCAATAAGTTCTTTTATAATAATAACAATAATTTGCGCACGTGCGCGTAGGCGCACGCCAATTAGGGATGGGTATGATAGGGACTCTAGTCGCAAAGTATAATACGCAATCTCATATAATCTTCTTCATGCTATGCTGCATAATAATAATACTTATTAGTTCCTGTCACAAGTTAGTAGTTTAGAACTTGGTGTTCAGTGAGATGCCACTTTCAGTGCTGTAGCAAGGAAGTGTATATTGTCTAAATGAGACTGGGCATATAGTGGTATAGGCTGGACAGAATATTTCCCTTACACCAAAGGTTCCTACCAGTGGTCCTGGGTTGTTAGATAAGAGGAAGTAGTTTTAATGAATGTTTAACATTAATATACAAACCTTCTCTTGGGTCCTTCAGAAACTGAACACATATATCTTACTGTTACATTTTTCTCATTATTATTTTTAGTTGTGCTATTCATCCTTGTAGTATCTTAGTCTCATTGTTATATATGTATTGTATAACGGTTTGAGGTGGTGAATTACCATTTAATAATGCTTAATTCTACCCAAGTAGATATAGTTTAATATATCCTTTCTCCCTTATAGTGCTTTATTCTTGCAATTTTAAAATGTTTTATATATTTTTTTCATATGTTTTATGATGGTGCTATTGCACACACCACCTCTTTAAAACATAGATATGTTGGCTGCATTGTTTTTAATTTGAGTTTGAATTATGATCGCACAGTTAATTGTTGTGACCACCAGTATTCTTGCTGTAAGTAATGTGGCCATGGGGACACGGAGTGTGCGCGTGTGTGCGTTTATGTAGTTTAGTGCGCATGTACGTGTACAGGTTACGTTTTGGCGCACTTTTGTGAGCATTTGGTTGGCAGTTCAGAACTGTGGATGCCGTTGTGGCGCACATTTGTGCGCATATACTGTGTTGCGCATTTGCTGACGGAAGCAGTTTTATACAATGGACCTGCGCGATTGGGACTTAATAGCGGCTACTGTGTAGCTACAGATGTGCACGGATTGATCTCCTTGTAATTCATGCATGTTTGTGCGCGCATGCGCAGGGCGTCCCTAATTAGCGTGCGCATATGCGCACGTGTGCGAATTATTGCTATTATTATAAAAGAACTTATTTGTAGCCATACCCATGAGGAAGTCATTACGACGAAACATGTCGGGGGCATGGCTACAGGACAATCAACTGCACTGACGTATGACGCCGTTCTACAGAGAAGCTACACTGCCGCTGTAAGCTTGAGAGCACACTTCTGGTCCGCCGAGGCCACAGTACATCATTGAATCATTGACTGTTGTTTGCTGTGTGTTTACCCTGAAGGCTTTTTTCTACTATGTGAAATGTGAGTGCAACCATTGGAGGGTTGGTGTGATTTAATAAACAGTTTTTTAAGTTATCACACTATGTGGGGCACTTTTTTACTTGTTTTACATATGGAGTCACTTTGCTGAGCTAACACGTGGATCAAGTGGATGCTCGTCTGTTATCCCCAGTGTGGGAGTAATAGTGTTTAAGCCAGACACAAGAGTGGGAGGCATTGCTTGTCGGTGAGTGTGCTCTTCAGAGGGAGTGGTGTCACAAGCACATGGTGAGGTGGAAGATTCAAGAATTTGAGAAGAGTATTTGGATCATACTACCGCTTTAGGACTGTTTTGATTGAGTTTTTGCATTTTGTCACTTATTACTGGGTGTCTTTGCTTTATTATTATATTTATTTCTGTGATTTATCACATTAGCGCTACTAGTTTCACTTATTGATATGTCATCTATAGGTTTAATTACAGTTTATATATTCCTGTTTCCTGTTCATGTTTCTCCATGCTGTAAGACATGCAATATATTTCTCCATTAAAGTAAAGCCGTATTACTGCATCCAAGAAGCCTAAAGCGATTATTGCAATACTTTGCACAATATGCATCACATTACATTCAAACCAAAGATAAACAAGTAGATACGATATGCGAGGTAGGTATAAAACACCCCAAGATGTGCTAAATAATCCAATATTATAGAACTTATTAATAGAGTTAGAAAGAAAAAAAGTGTACAAATCAGGCCTACAGTACACTACTCAGCGCCAAATTATCCCTTCAGTCCTGAGCAAACTTCTCAGTATATACAGGCAGAACAGATTACAACAATATCAGATTGCAACAAATAGCAATAATGCTATACTCTCATTAGTCCCTTTACCCTAACAGTACAGTACAGTAATAAAATCATCAAAACAAGAAACATATAAAAACAGTCTAATCAATAAAAAGTGTCCAATGTTTAAAACAGCTCTAATGCTGGATAAATGTCCAGCTCCACAAGTAGGGATATTAAACATATTGATGATGTAGCAAAGTGAGTCTATAGCAGTGATGGCGAACCTTGGCACCCCAGATGTTTTGGAACTACATTTCCCATGATGCTCCACTACACTGCAGAGTGCCTGAGCATCATGGGAAATGTAGTTCCAAAACATCTGGAGTGCCAAGGTTCGCCTTCACTGGTCTATAGTGATGATAGATGATCCTAGGTAGTGGTTTGTATGTACACCCTACACCGACTCGCGATCTTCACCATGTGAGGCACTTTCTCCCCCAATGGGGTTTGTACTCACCAGACAGTTAAAAAAAGCAAGCCTTTAATCAAACAAATCCTTCAACCAGACTCCCATCATCATCTTAGATAATCAAATTTTTATTAAAGATACCCATAAAATACAGCCAACCCTACTTTCAGGGCACCCTCTGTTGAAGTCAGGAAGTGCAGAAATGCGTCAGAGCGTTACGTCATAACCGGAAGTGCAGAAATGCGTCAGAGCGTTACGTCATAACCGGAAGTGACGAATGCACTTCACCGTCAGCTGTTCCTAACCAAGAAGTGATCGCGGACGCCGTGTATGCAACACAATCGGATCTGGGACCAGAGGATTCAGTGATTACACATTCTTTACTTTGAAATGTTCATCTAAAAAGCTTATAAACGTATGCAGATTGGAAGTAGGGTTGGCTGTATTTTATGGGTATCGTTAATAAAAACGGGATTACACTATGTTAGTATCTCTGTTTTTTATGAACCTGTTTGGAGTATCAACATTTGCCTGCTATCTAATGCAGCGTACACACGACCGGACTTTTCGACGGAGTAGGTTCGACAGTCTTCCCGGCGGAATTTTCGTCTGAGGTCCGACTGACTTTCTGAAGAAACAGACTTGACCACACATGACCGGACTAAGTCCGTTGAACGTGATGACGTAAACAGGACTAAACAAGGAAGTTCAATAGCCAGTAGCCAATAGCTGCCCTTTCGTCATATTTGGTTGGACTAGCACACAGACGAACGGTTTTCCTGACTTTAAGTCCGTCGGACTTGTGTCCGTCAGATAGATTTGAAACATGTTTCATTTCTAGGTCCGCCGGACTTTGGGGAAAAAAAGCCTGCTGGAGCTCACACACGATCGAATTGCCCGACGGATTCTGGTCCGCCGGAAAGTCCGGTCGTGTGTACGCGGCATTAGATGATGATGGGAGTCTGGTTGAAGGATTTGTTTGATTAAAGGCTTGCTTTTGTCAACTGTCTGGTGAGTTCAAACCCCATTGGGGTAGAGAGTGCCTTGCATGGTGAAGGCCTTGGAGTCGGTGTAGGGTGCACATACAAACAACTCCCTAGGATAATCTATTATCACTATAGACTCACTTTGCTACATCATCATAGTGTTTAATATACCTACTTGTGGAGCTGGACATTTATCCAGCATTAGCACTGTTTTAAACATTGGACAGTTTTTATTGATTAGACTGTTTTTATATGTTTTTCTTGTTTTGATAGAGTTGAAACAAAAATAGTCCAGTGTACTGTGAGTAATCAAGCTTCCATATACTGTAATATCTGATAATACCGTCACCTTCAGAGATAATGAAGGGGAAATAATCATACAAAAATTGAGGGAAAAAAGACAAATCTGAACTAGGTAAATTAACCTCTCTGGCGGTATGATTGTGTTGGATTTTAGGTGCTGAAAGCAGTACAATGTTTTGCATGGAAATTTGGCGTTTTATATTGTAGGCCTGTAATTCTTAGGAATAACTCACTTAAATCTGTCCAAACCAGAGTCTAGCAGACATCCCGGGTATGATAAAATTTGAAAAACAAAATCATAAAAATCAAAAATAAATTAAAATATAATAAATAACTATAAATAATTATACCAAATAATAATACAATAATAATAAAAATTATTCAATAATGTAATTAAATCAAAAACACTGAAATTTGCTCAGTTGCAGAATTGTCACTGTCATTGCTTTTCAGTATTTGATGACGGATCTCCCCACAAATCGTTATCGCTCAATTCTGCGAGTGATTCTAATTTATTATCGTTTTTTAGCTGGTCTAAAACCACTTTTGATGTAAAGGGACAGTTTTGGTTGCATGCAGGGTACTGGAGAAACCACTAGGGACAAAAAGGATGCAAAATAATTACATACAGTAATTTAATCTGTAAGATTACATTATACTGTATGTAATGTGTGTTTCACTTTTAGAATTCGGCGCCGTTCTCCGTTCTTGTGCGTTGCAACACTCGCAAGGAACGGAGCTCGGCTTTGTGATAGATCGAGGGGAGAAATCGCTGGATCCAGGGGACAAGGTAAGCATACTCATCTTGGATCCTGCGATGCGATCCCGAGTCTGCCTCAGGGGTTACCTCTAATTGTTCTGAATCCCCCCCCCCCCGAGCCAAGCTCGGGAATACCATCAGGGGGGTTAAAGTGGAAGTAAAGTCCACCTTTTAACTTGTACCTACAGGTAATCCTACAATATGGCTTACCTGTAGGTATGGTGAATATCTCCGACACTTGCACTGTTTAGGGGATATTAACACAGGATGCAGCCGGTGATGTCACCGCCAGGGATGGCACAGCCAAGACTCACCTTCAGAGCTCCGGGCCAGGGCTCCCTCGCACATGCATGGGAGTGACATCATCGCAGCCATGGCCATACATAAGCCGGAGCATGCTGGGAGGAAGACCCGGTGAAGAAGGAAGCGCTGGGGAGCCCTGACAGTGATGCGCTGGAGGGCTCCATTTACAGGTAAGTCTGTTGTAATGTGCAAGTATGTGGTGCATATTAGTACATTATGACATAAACCTGCAGAGAGACCAATTTTACAAGTTTTATTTTTTATTTTGTGGCAGTTTACTACTCTTTTAATAGGCCTGATGGCCTATAGGGTTAGCAGAGACACAGAAAAATCAAAAGATGCTAATTTTAGCGTTAGAAATTGGAACTTTGTGTACAAAAACAGCACATAATGATGAGTGCAAAAACTGCCTACAAGGATCTTTAAAAAATAAAAATCTAAAATTCACCTAGAACAGTGATGGCGAACCTTGGCACTCCAGATGTTTTGAAACTACATTTCCCATGATGCTCCTCTACACTGCAGAGTGCATGAGCATCATGGGAAATGTAGTTCCAAAACATCAGGGGTGCCAAGGTTCACCATCACTGACCTAGAAAGAGGGAAAAAAGAGGGGTAACCAGAAGAATATGAAGGCTAGACAAGGAAGATAAAAGAGTGAGAAGAAAAAGAGAGAGAAGTATACCCCTCACAAGTGCAACAACGCCCACCTATATGTCTGCACCTTGTCACCTGGCACCTGCAAATAGGAAAACCAGGAATTCCAAATCTTTTCATTGAGCATAATCCATGGTAAAGCGGTTGTATTTTCCGCTTGGTCATTTTTACAAACAGGTAAGCCTATAATAAGGCTTACCTGCAGGTAAAATGAATATCTCCTAAACCTGTATGGTTTAGGAGATATTCACCTTGCATGCAGCCGCTGACGTCAGCGGCACATACGCAGTGAAAGTCTGGCGTATCACGCCGGAATTTGCCGGAACAGAGGGCTCCCGCGCGCACGCACGGAAGTGACGTAATCACGGGTCTGGCCACTCACAGCACCAGCGCCAGACCCGCGAACCCGGAAGAAACGCCAAGTGAAGATGTCAGCTCCCTCAGCAGTGACCGGTCGGCCCTGTAGGAGCTTCGTTCTATGGTAAGTATTTCATAATGAGCTACTATGTGGTGCTCATTATGAATTTGCCTTACTTTTTTTTTCTTTTGGGCATACAACCGCTTTCATTTGCACTTTAGTAAAGTCAACTCAACCACAGGAATTTTCCAAGCAATCGTAGCTGCCAAAAACATAAAATAAATCAGGGTTTGTCTATGTTTCCGGATGTTCTCTATTGGCTCATTTAAGAGTGAAACTCGAGTGTCTTTGATGATATTAACCATATTAACTGCAATATATTAAAGAGTGGACTTGCATCCAAAAACGCCTAACCTTAGGGCAGGTCCACCATATATGTAAAAGCATCTTTAAGGCCTCAGTCACATGGGCCTACTTAAAGGGGTTGTAAAGGCAGAAGGTTTTTTTATCTTAATGCATTCTATGCATTAAGATAAAAAGCCTTCTGTGTGCAGCAGCCCCCCTTACCTGAGGTCCCTCTAACTCCAGCGATGTCCATGAGTGTCTCAGCCATCGGATATTCTCCCTCCCTGATTGGCTGAGACACAGCAGTGGCGCCATTGGCTGTTAAAGTCAGCTGGCCAATCAAGAGAGAGAGGGGGCTGGGCTCCATGTCTGGGATGGACACAGGGAGCTGTGACTCGGCTTGGGTGCCCCCATAGTAAGCTGCTTGCTGTGGGGGCACTGAACAGGAGGGAGGGGCCAGGATCACAGAAGTGGGACCCGAGAAGAGAAGGATCTGGGCTGCTCTCTGCTAATCCACTGCAACAGAGCAGGTTAGTATAACATGTTTGTTATTTTTATAGGGGGAAAAAACTAGCCTTTACAATCACTTTAACGTGGTTCTAAAACTTCAAGGTTTTTCACGTTAAAGAGGAACTTCAGTCTGCTCACATAATTTGTAATAAAAACATTTTTGCCATTCTGAAGCTTCCCTCCAACCACTTTTCACATTATTTTATATATACTGTGATTCTGTACTTGCCACATATGCTGCAGAAATCTCCTCCACTGAGTCTGGCTGCAACCATTTTAAATGTGAGCAGCTGAAGCTGCTGCCTGTTCACTTCCTGGATTTACACAGATACACACCTCCAGCTCTGCAGCCCTGCAGCTCTCACTGGCCCTCTTATGACTCATCCCCCTCCCTTCCTGGCAAACTATCACAAGAGTGAGAGAGAGAGCTGTGCATGATGTCATAAGCCTAGACTAATGACCAGACAAGAAACAGAACAAGACCTCCTCTTATTCTTATCTGAGCCCATCCCATCCAACGATGTGCACGAGCACAGTGGCTCCAGCCGCTGTCTCTTTCATCATTAGACAGACTGATAGCAGCAGGAGCCATTGGCTCCCGTTTTTTGAAATTTCAGGCAACACCTAACTTCTCTTAAAAATGCTCTCTCTCCCCTTTAACACCTATGCTGAATAACCTGTGTAAGAAAGATCAGTATACTTAAAGAGGAGTTTCCCTAAAAAATAAAAAAATAAAAATAAAAGTCAGCAGCTACAAATACTGCAACTGCTGACTTTTTTTTTTTTTTTTTTTTTTTGGCGACTCTGGTGGGACTCGAAACTGACTTTTAATAATCGGACACTTGCCTGTCCCACAGTCCAGCGATGCGGGGAATGAAGCCCTGCTCGTTCCCCCCCTCCGCTGGCAGGGCCGGTATTCTAACTGTGGGCCCCTGGCTGTGGGTTCACAGCCGGGCACCCACTGCGCATGCGCGAGCGGCGCCATGCGCTGTAAATGGCCGCACAGTCATCTTGGACCTGTCACGTGTCCCAGATGACTGACAGGAGGGAGGGGGCAGAGCTGAGCCCTTCCTGCACCCAGGCACTGAAGGAGGCAGACTATGAGGGACCCCCTAGCAACAGGCATTTAGAGGTGAGTTAAAAAAATTCCAATTGTGAATTCCATGTGATCCCCCTGTGTCAGCCCTCGCCGGCTTTATTGGATAGAAGAGAGACTTGACAGCAGTTGGTAATGCCTGGGAGCGGTGACATCCCTCTTTGGCTCCTATTGCCCATTTGTTGTCAGCACTCGGCTCTCCCCCCTGTAGCTGTTGCTGACCGACACAGGTGAGCCGAATCATGTGACCGTTACCAGAGCTGCCTGAAAATAGGTAAGTACAGTATATACAGTGAGGGAAAAAAGTATTTGATCCCCTACTGATTTTGTACGTTTGCCCACTGACAAATGATCATTCTGTCATTTTAATGGTAGGTTTATTTTAACAGTGAGAGACAGAATAACAACAAAAATATCCAGAAAAACTCATTTAAAAAAAAGTTATAAATTGATTTGCATTTTAATGAGTGAAATAAGTATTTGAACACTCCAGCAAGATTTCTGGCTCCCAGGTGTCTTCTATACAGGTAACGAGCTGAGATTAGGAGCACTCTCTTAAAGGGAGTGCTCTTAATCTCAGTTTGTTACCCATATAAAAGACACCTGTCCACAGAAGCCATAAATCAATCAGATTCCAATCTCTCCACCATGGCCAAGACCAAAGAGCTGTCCAAGAATGTCAGGGACAAGATTGTAGACCTACAAAAGCCTGGGCTACAATACTATCGCCAAGCACCTTGGTGAGAGGGTGACAACAGTTGGTGCGATTATTCGCAAATAGAAGAAACACAAAAAACTGTCAATCTCCCTCGGGCTGGGGCTCCATGCAAGGTCTCACCTCGTGGAGTTTCAATGATCATGAGAATGGTGAGGAATCAGCCCAGAACTACATAGGAAAATCTTGTCAATCTCAAGGCAGCTTGAGAAAATAATTGGTAACACACTACGCCAGGGATATGCAATTAGCGGAACTCCAGCTGTTCCAAAACTACAAGTCCCATCATGGTGTCATGCTTGTGGCTGTCAGAGTCTTGCTATGCCTCATGGGACTTGTAGTTCTGCAACAGCTGGAGGTCCGCTAACTGCATATCCCTGCATTACGCCATGAAGTATTGAACCCCTGCAGGTCCCCCTGCTCAAGAAATAACATTTAAAGGCCTGTCTGAAGTTCACTAATGAACATCTGAATGATTCAGATGAGAACTAGGTGAAAGTGTTGTGGTCAGAAGAGACCAAAATCAAGCTCTTTGGCATCAACTCAACTCACCGTGTTTGGAGGAGGAGTTATGCTGCCTATGACCCCCAAGAACACCATCTCCACCATTAAACATGGAGCTGGAAACATACTTGGGGGGGGTTTCTGCTGAGGGGACAGGACAACTTCACAGCATCAAAAGGACGATGGACGGGGCCATGTACATTCAAATCTTGGGTGAGAACCTCCATCTCTCCGCCAGGGCATTGAAAATGGGTCGTGAATGGGTATTCCAGCATGACAATGACCCAAAACACAAGGCCAAGGCAACAAAGGAGTGGCTCAATAACAAGCACATGGCCTAGCCAGTCTCCAGACTTTAATACCCTAAAAAAATATGTGGAGGGAGCTGAAAGTTTAAGTTCCCAAACGTCAGCCTCGAAACCTTAATGACTTGGAGGGGATCTGCAAAGAGGAGTGGGACAAAATTCCTCCTGAGATGTGTGCAAACCTGGTGTCCAACTACAAGAAACGTCTGACCTCTCTGATTGCCAACAAGGGCTTTGTCACCAAGTACTAATCATGTTTTGCGAAGGGGTCATATTCTTATTTCACTCATTAAAATGCAAATCAATTTATAACTTTTTTTTAAATCGTTTTTTCTGTATTTTGTTGTTATTCTGTCTCTCACTGTTAAAATAAACCTACCATTTCAATTAGAGACTGATCATTTCTTTGTCAGAGGGTAAACATACAAAGTCAGCAGGGGATCAAATAATTGCATCCCTCACTTTACGTTTTTCTCAAAATTCTACAAACAATACCCCATAATGACAACATGAAAGAAATTTGATTTAAATCTTTGCAAATTTATCAAAAATAAAAAAAATCCTATGTGCATTAGTATTCACATCCTTTGTTGAAGCACCAATTACAGCCTCAAGTCTTTTTGAATATGATGCTACAAGCTAGGCACACCTATTTTTGGCCAGTTTCTCCAATTCTTCTTTACAGGACATCTCAAGCTCCATCAGGTTGGATAGGGAAAGTCGGTGCACAGCCATTTTTAGATCTCTCCAGAGGTGTTCAAGTCTGGGCTCTGGCTGGGTCACTCAAGGACATTCACAGAGTTGTGCCATAGCCACTCCTTTGTTATCTTGGCTGTGTGCTTAGGGTTGTCATTCTGTTAGAAGATGAGCCTCTGCCCCAGTCTAAGGTCCAGAGCACTCTTGAGCAGGTTTTCATCAAGAATGTCTCTGTACATTGCTGCATTCATCCGTCCATCGATCCTGACTAGTCTTCCAGTCTCTGCCACTGAAAAACATCCCCACAGCATGATGCTGCCACCACCATGCTTCACTGTAGGGAGGGTATTGGCCAGTTGATGAGCGGTGTCTGGTTTCCTCCAGAGATGACACTTATCATTCAGGCCAAAGAGTTCAATCTTTGTTTCATCAGACCAGAGAATTTTGTTTCTCCTTCATGTGCCTTTTACTGAGGAGTAGCTTCCGTCTGGCCACTCTAGCATATTGGCCTGTTTGAGATGGTTGTTCTTCTTGAAGGTTCTCCTCTCTCCACAGAGAGATGCTGGAGCTCTGTCAGAGTGACCATCGGGTTCTTGGTCACCTCCTCAACTAAGGCCCTTCTTCCCAAATTATCGCTTAGTTTGGCCAGACGGCCCGGTCTAGGAAGAGTTCTGCTAGTTCCAAACTTCTTCCATTTACGGATGATGGAGGCCACTGTGCTCATTGGGACCTTCAATGCTGCAGAAATTGTTCTGTACCCTTCCCCAGATCTGTGCCTCAATCCTGTCTTGGAGGCCTTCAGACAATTCCTTGGACTTAATGGCTTGGTTTGAGCTCTGATACACACTGTTAACTGTGGGACCTTATAGACAAGTGTGTGCCTTTCCAAATCATGTCCAATCAACTGAATTTACCACAGGTGGACTCCAAGAAGAAACATCTCAAGGATGATCAGTGGAAACCTGTTCTTAATTTTGAGTGTCATGGCAAAGGCTGTGAAAACTTATGTACATGGGATATATTTTTATTTTTCATGAATTTGCAAAGATTTCAAACAAACTTCTTTCATGTTGTCATTATGGGGTATTGTTTATAGAATTTTGAGGAAAATAATGAATTTAATACATTTTGGAATAAAAGTCTGTAACAAAAAATTGTGGAAAAAGTGAAGCGCTGCGAATACTTTTCGGATGCACTGTATATGGTTTTACTGTAGCCCTGATGAAGGGGGAGTTCTTTTGACCCACCTCTGGGTGGGAATGACCTTGGCTGGAGCTGAGCGTCTTCAGTGTGCAGCCCAATATTTGGATGGTGGCTGAATTTGTTTTATTTTTTCAGGCTTTTTATTCCTTTAGTCTCATCTGGGGATCTTGAGAGTAATACAATTCCTGTCCTAGAATGACACTGCTCACTCGCTGTACTGTATATATAGAGGAGAAGCATTGTCACTCTAGGACAGGATGTTAGAACTACAGAACACCTCTCCCCCTCTCCTCTATCCCCATTATATGGAGAGATGATGTCCTATAGTTCACAGAGAGAAATGGCAAACTTGATAACGTTGTTTGAGGTGTCAGTTCAATACACAGCTCAGTGGATTTTTCAATGGGTTATTTTTCTGTACTTGCAGAACTTGTGCAAACTGTTGGCAGCTGTATAAATCCTGAATAATAATAATCATTTTTGTTGTTGGGTTTAGTTACACTTGATGATGAAATGGTATTATTATTCAGTTGGGTCTATGGCTGTGTTATACTTAAATATTGCTCTGCATATTCCTACATTTTGCCATTATCAATGACCATTCTTATCTCTTGGCATTGTCTTCCAGCTGGGCCTGAGTTCACAGACTGTCCTGACAAGTTGGTGTGGATTGAGGGAAAGGAGCACAGCTTCTACTGCATGGCCACAGGGTACCCCTCACCAACAGTGACCTGTGCAAAAAACACCACCACCTATGAGGTTGAGAAGAAATTCACAGCAATGAGAAATATGACGGGGCTGTACACCTGCCGTGCTCGGAACTTTGACATGGTTAAAAAGATAGTAAACGTATCTGTAGAGTGTAAGTATCTATTAAGCAATATAGATTATACAATACAAAAGGCAATTTCTTTCTTTCTTTTTTGGATAGATTAATAGAAGTTTATAACTGCTGCCATTGTTGTCCCATTGTGGTGATTTACCTTCACTTCCTGTCCCACATCCAAAACGGGAAGTAGAATGAAATCCCAAAGTGAGAAAACCCCAGGTTGTCACCAGGGTGACTGGAATTAGCGTCCTCATTGGAGGATTTCCCCTCTACTCCTGTTTTGGTGATAACACAATTTGGGATTTTCTATTATTTCAGTCTCAGTAATACTGGTAAAGAGGACAATTAGAGAAGATGAATCTCCCTAATGGGGCACAGACAGCACTAATGCCACGTACACACAACCGGACTTTCCGTCACAATAAACTCTGACGGTCTTTCCGATGGAGTTCCGATCCGAACGGACTTGCCTACACCCAATCACACCAAAGTCTGTTATTTTAGAACATGATGACGTGCAATGGGACTAGAAAAGGAAGTTCAATAGCCAGTAGCCAATAGCTGTCCTTGCGTCGTATTTGGTCCATCGGAATAGCACACAGACAAACAGTTTTCCGGATAGGAATTGATTCCGTCGGAAAGATTTAAAACATGTTCTATTTCTAGGTCCGTCAGAATTTTTGAAGAAGAAAGTCCAATGAAGCCCACACACGATCGGAATATCCGATGAAATGATTCTGTCTGACATTTTCTGCCGCAAAGTCTGATCGTGTGTACGCGGCATTAGTGCCTGATGGGTGTCACTCCATACAAAACTAATATAAAAAAAAGATTCATCCTTAGATATACTTTAAGAATGGGAAGGCCAGGATGTCTTATAAAAGAAGCTCCAGTGTGGTCACATGGCATCATATATCATGCAGCATCAAGTAAAAACAACATGGCTCCCCCTCGCCCTCACTACACAGTAACTAATGTCATGTGAGCACACTGGAGGTTTGTTTATATACCATGTGACCACACTGGAGAATTAATTTTTTTTATAAACCTTTGTCTGTTTTTATACCATGTTACCACACTGGAGCTTTGTTTATAAACTGTGACCACACTGGAGCTTTGTTTATATGACTACATTGTAGGTTTGTTTACAAAGCTCTAACTGTTTATATATCATATGACCACACTGGAGGTTTGTTTATAAACTGTGACCACACTGGAGCTTTGTTTATAAACCTCTGTCTGTTTATATACCATATGACTATGTAAGGGATGTCAAAATCACTAATAGATGGCAGCATGGAGTTAAAAGCCTGAATGACGGAGAGCACATTTTAACCACATGCCGACCGCCTCACGCCGATATACATCAGCAGAATGGCACAGCTGTGCAAAACAACGTATGGATACGTTGTATCCTTTAAGAGCCGCCAGAGGTGCACTCGTGGCACGGCGGGGGACCTGATGTGCATGGCCGGCGGGTGCAATTGCCACCTGCCACCCGCAATAGCGGGCACGAGAGCCAGCATGGGGATTTGTGTGTGTAAGTACACAAACCCCTGTTCTGACAGGGGAGAAGAGACATATTTTTTGGTTCCTAGTAAGTAGGTACAGCGATATGTCTCCTCCCCCAGTCAGTCATATCCCCATGCAGTTAGAAACACTAACTAGGGACTACATTTAAGCCCTTGATCATCCCCTAGTGTTAACCCCTTCCCTACCAGTGACATTTACACAGTAATCAGTGCATTTTTTATAACACTGATCGCTATATAAATGTCAGTGGTCCCAAAAATATGTCAAAAGTGTACGATCTGTCTGCTGCAATGTCGCAGTACTGCCTAAAATCACAGATCACCAACATTACTAGTAAAAAAAATTAAAAAAAAATAGTAATAATAAAAATGCCATAAATCAATTCCATAGCTTGTAGACGCTATAACATTTGCGCAAACCAATCAATATACACTTATTGCGTTTTTTTGTGATTATTGCGATACTGTGGCAGGTCGGCATGATCCCGCGAGCCGTCGTAGCTGTACATCGGCTCCCTTAAGCAGGGTAGCAGGCGCGCACGCGCGCTGCACGCTGCACTGCGGGGGTGCCAATGTTCGTGGCCTGCGGTCGTGGGCACGAGAGGCAGAACATGTGTGTGTGTGTGTGTGTGTGTGTGTATACACACTAATCCCTGTTCTGTGAGGAGAGGAGAGGCAGATCGTGAGTTCCTAATAGCTAGAAACCACAATCTGTCATCTCCTATAGTCAGTCCCATCCCCCCACAGTTAGAACACACACTAGGGAACACAGTTAACCCCTTGATTGCCCTCTAGTGTTAACACCTTCCCTGCCAGTGACATTTATACAGTAAACAGTGCATTTTTATAGCACTGATCGCTGTATAATTGTCAGTCGTCCCAAAAATGTGTCAAGTGTCCGATGTGTCCACCATAATGTCGCAGTCCCGATAAAAATCGCAGATTGCTGCCATTACTAGTAAAAAAATAATAAAATTGCCATAACTCTATCCCCTATTTGGTAGACGCTATAACTTTTGCGCAAACCAATCAATATATGCTTATTGCTATTTTTTTACCAAAAATATTTAGAAGAATATATATATATCGGCCTAAACTTAGGGAAAAAATTGGCTTAAAAAAAATGGCCTGGTCATTGAGCAGCCAAATCTTCCAGGGCTAAAGTGGTTAAACAGGAAAATTGTATCATTTTATTACAATTTATATTAGCATTTTTATCACTATCTTAGAATTGTCCGGCATTTTTTGTTGGAGCTGGGATTCAAATCAATGGAAACCATCCCTGGCAGCCCTTTTAATATTCGGGCCTAATGATTTGACGCTATAAAAAATATTGTCCTGTGAATTTATGTAGAGTTATATTTTATATTTCTTCCCTATTCTCGTATTGAGTTCTGTTGCAGTGCTGAGCCAATTTAAAGGGTTAGCCTACCATTTAAAAAAACAAAACTGTTTTTTGTAGACGCTATAAGTAGACGTGTTAGGGAATCGTTCATACCATATCCATATCTTATCTGTATAGATCAATGCAGGCTCAACGCAAAGGGCACATAGAAATCTATTATTTTCCATAAGGCTGTGTTGAAGTGTGATGCGGTGCACTGCATAAACATGCAGCATATCTGCATTGTATGTCACCACACCACAGCGACTTGCAACCTTCCCCCCATCCCATAATGATTTCTGTACGTGCTGTTCACACTGGGGAAAGAATGTAGTATTAATGGGTTAGGGCATCTTTACCTGATGTTTACCAAAAGCATCCCTATGCATTACAGCAGTGGACTCCAAATTGCAGCATGTGGATTGAATGCAACCCTTTGTTTGCCTTTATCCAACCCGTGGAGACTATTATTCTCACTGACACCGATGATAAGTTACCATTCATTCCACTGACACCAACAGGGGGTTATAATTCCTCCCACTGACAACAACAATGGGTCACTGTTCCTCCTACTGACACCAATAATTGGGCACTATTCCTTCCACTGACACCAATGATGTGGTACTATTCCTTCCACTGACACCAATGATGTGGTACTAGTCCTCCCACTGACACCAATGATGTGGTACTATTCCTTCCACTGACACCAATGATGTGGTACTATTCCTTCCACTGACACCAATGATGTGGTACTAGTCCTCCCACTGATATAAACAATGGAACACTATTTCTCTTAGCCCTTGTACACACGGTCGGACATTCCGATGGACAATGTCCGATAGGACCGTGTTGTCGGATAATCCGACAGTGTGTGGGCTCCATCGGACTGTTTCCGTAGGAGTATCCGTCGGACCAAGTTTTCCAGCTGGGCTATAAAATTTTCCGACAACATGATCCGATCGGACTTTGTCCGATCATGTGTAGAAAAAGTGCCACGCATGCTCAGATCAAATTCCTAGACCAAAGCTATTGGCTACTAGCCTGAACGTAGTTCCGTCCTAACGAAATAACGCCATCACGTTAAGTACGATTGGATTTTCTGACAACTTTGTCCGACTGTGTGTATGCAACAGTTTCGGACAAAATCCATCTGACAAAATCCGACGGATTTGGTTGTCGGAATGTCTGACCGTGTGTACAAGGGCTTACTGTCACCAATGATGAGGTACTATTACTCCCACTGACACCAACAATGGGGCACTATTATTTTCCCTGAAACCAACAATGGGGCGCTACTCCTTCCACTGACACCATTTATGGGCCACTATTCCTTCCACTGACAACTATGATGAGGCCCTATTGTTTTCACAGACACCAATGAGGGACCACTATTCCTCCCACTGATACCAATGATGGGGCACTATTCCTTCCACTGACACCAACAATGTGCCACTATTCCTTCCACTGACATCAATAATAGGAACTATTTCTCTCCCTACTGACCACAGATGCTATGTAAGTTTTACCCACTTCAATGCCGGGCCTATTCTGACCCTTCTCTCCTGCATGTAAAAATCATAATTTTTTTGCTAGAAAATTACTCAGAACCCCCAAACATTTAAACACACACATATATATATATATATATATATATATATATATATATATATATATATATATATATATATGTGTGTGTGTGTGTGTGTGTGTGTGTGTGTGTGTGTGTGTGTGTGTGTGTGTGTGTGTGTGTGTGTGTGTGTATATATATATATATATATATATATATATATATATATATATATATATATATATATATATATTGTAAGGGATCTTCCCGGGGTAGGGTGTGTTTTGACACAGTTCACAGCAGACTTGGAATTTGATAAAGCAGATCTTGGCGTTTATTCGTGGTACAAACAGTCCAGCAAACAAAATATACAGCAACACCGTGCTTTCTAAGTACAACAAAAATAAAAGTCCTAGCCCGGCTGGGCGCTTACTAACAGGTTCTGCTCACCTATCTGACACTTACAAACACAGCGTCTTTCGCCTGGACATCGCAGGGTGAGTTTTAGCTCCAGCAGTGGCTGTGCTTGCAGCTTCCTTCAACACACAGATTGTTCATTCCCTGGCTGAGAAGCAATCACCTGCAGACCCTACAGAGCCTTTAGCTTCCCAGGCTAATTAGGATCCAAGCTCACCTGATCCCAAACCCAGAACTGGATCGGGGGATGTGGAATGACAGGTCCCTCTACCAAACCTACCTGCCATTCCATATAAACCCAGGCCCGGCAAAATTAAATAACAACTCAGCAGCATATCGCTGCTGAGAAACTGATCCATCCTGGATTTACCATCTCACACTGTGTAGCAACCTAGGTGAGATGTACACCCCCTCGATCACTTCTCCAGTGACATGTCTACATATCCCCCCCCTCTTTTTCAGACCGGAGGGCTGAGCCTTTTGTCCCCACAGACAACTTACCCTTGACAATGCGTCAGCATTTGCCTGTAATTTCCCTGGCCTGTGTTCCACAGTGAAATTAAAGTTTTGTAGGGAGAGAAACCATCTAGTCACTCTTGCATTTCTCTCCTTGTTTAACTTCATCCATGTTAGGGGGGCATGGTCTGTCACCAACTTGAATTTCCTGCCTAGCAAGTAATACTTTAAAGATTCTAGGGCCCACTTCACTGCCAAACATTCTCGCTCCACAATGGCATAATTTTTCTCGGCCGGGGTTAGTTTTCTACTCAAGTACGTCACCGGATGCTCCTCACCATTCACTACTTGTGAGAGTACTGCACCTAAGCCTGTGCTAGAGGCATCTGTCTGAACCAGAAATTCTCGCCTGAAATCGGGGGTGACTAACACAGGTGGTTGGCACAAGGCAGACTTAAGGCTTTGGAAAGCCTCCTCGGCCTCTGGGGTCCACGTGACCATTGCTGTCTTTCCGCCCTTTGTCAAGTCAGTTAGCGGAGCAGCAACTGAGGCAAAGTTCGGCACAAATCTACGGTAATAACCCGTAATACCCAGGAAAGCTCTAACCTGTTTCCTTGTCAGGGGTCTAGGCCAATTCTGTATTGCCTCAATTTTATTTAGCTGTGGCCTAACCAATCCTCTTCCAACAATGTAGCCCAGATATTTGGCCTCTTCTAGGGCTAGAGCACACTTCTCGGCATTTATGGTCAACCCTGCATCACTTATGGCATCCAACACGGCCTGTACCTTACAGAGGTGACTTTCCCAATCAGGGCTAAAAATGACCACATCATCGAGGTAGGCGGCTGAGTAATCACGATGTGGTCGCAGAATCAAGTCCATCAACCTCTGGAAAGTTGCAGGCGCTCCATGTAACCCGAACGGCATCACTACATACTGGAATAGCCCATCAGGGGTGGAGAAAGCAGTTTTCTCTTTAGCCTCACCAGAAAGTGGAATCTGCCAGTAGCCCTTTGTGAGATCGAGGGTGGTTATGTACCTGGCGTTACCCAACTTCTCAATCAACTCATCTACCCTGGGCATAGGATACGCATCGAACTTGGAGATCTCATTCAACTTTCTGAAATCGTTACAGAACCTCCAAGTTCCATTGGGCTTTGGGATTAGCACAATTGGGCTGGACCATTCACTCTGTGACACCTCAATTACCCCCAGAGCAAGCATACGTTTTACCTCGGCAGATACGGCTTCCCTACGTGCCTCGGGTATCCTATAGGGCTTAAGGTTTACTCTGCTTCTAGGCTCAGTTTCAATGTGATGATGGATGAGGTGTGTACGCCCTGGGAGGTCAGAGAACTTGTTTTTGTTTTTCTGTAAAAATTCCTGAGCCTCCTGTTTCTGTGACACTGATAGAGTATCACCTACCTTGACTGGAGGGATTGGTTGTGACAAATTATTAACAGTATTTGTCGCCCCCAAGGATTCCCTGTCTTTCCAGGGCTTGATCAAGTTTATGTGATAAACTTGGAAAGGCTTCCTTCTACCTGGTTGGTGCACCTTGTAGTTCACCTCACTGATCTTTTCAACAATTTCATAAGGACCTTGCCACTTCGCCAAGAATTTACTCTCAACAGTGGGGACTAGTATAAGGACCCTATCGCCTGGGTTGAATGTCCTGATTCTTGCGGACCGGTTGTAAATTCTACTTTGGGCCTCTTGAGCTCTCTGGAGGTGTTCCCTTACCAGGGGCATTACAGTGGCTATACGGTCCTGCATTTGTGCTACATGCTCAATAACACTCTTGTATGGGGTGGACTCATTCTCCCATGTCTCTTTTGCAATGTCTAGTAGACCCCTAGGGTGATGACCATAGACCAACTCGAATGGTGAGAACCCTGTGGACGCTTGGGGCACCTCCCTAATAGCAAACATGAGGTAGGGTAATAAATGATCCCAGTCACGACCATCTTTTGCCACCACTTTCTTCAACATATGTTTCAAAGTTTTATTAAATCTCTCCACCAATCCGTCCGTCTGGGGGTGGTACACAGAGGTACGGATGTGTGAGATTTTAAATAGTCTGCATAATTCCTTCATTACTTTCGACATAAATGGCGTACCTTGGTCAGTTAGGATTTCTTTGGGGATCCCAGTCCTAGAGAACATATAAAACAACTCACGTGCAATTGTTTTAGATGCAGTGTTTCTTAAGGGTACAGCCTCAGGATAGCGGGTCGCATAATCCAGGACTACCAAAATATACTGGTGTCCTCTAGCTGACTTTACAATGGGACCCACTAAATCCATGGCAATATGCTCAAAAGGCACCTCTATAATAGGGAGCGAAACCAAAGGACTGCGAAAATGTGACACTGGGGCACTAACCTGACATGTGGGGCACGACTCACAGTATTTTTTAATGTCATCATATATGGCCGGCCAAAAAAACCTCTGGAGAACCCTCTCTCGCGTTTTGTCAGTCCCCAAGTGTCCCCCAAGAACATGGTTATGTGCCATGTCAAGCACCTGACGCCGGTACGGCTTAGGTACCAGAAGCTGTTCCACAATCTCATCCTTAACCTTAGTAACCCTATAGAAAAGATCATTAGTCACCGAAAAATGTGGAAATCTTTTTTCAGCATCTGGTTCCTGAGGTACCCCATTCATTACAGCAACCTGCTCTCTCGCATTTTTGAGAGTGGGGTCCTGTAATTGTGCAGCCCCAAAATTATCTCTAGACACCTCTAAGTCTAGTATATTTTGCTCAGTGGGAGGAGCCTCCTCCTCCCCAGCCAGGACCTGTAAAGGAAAACAATCATTTTCATCCTGCATACTTTTATCATTCACAGTGGACAAGGCAACCCCCTTAGAGGTATCCTCACTCCTTTTGGGGATTTTTCTTTTTTCCCAGAGAGCCCAGAATAATGGAAAATCGCGCCCCAATATTACATTATGCATGAGGTTTTTAACCACACCCACTTCATATTGTACGGTGCCTTGTTCAGTCCCGACTTTAGCCAGCACTATAGGGTACATTTTTGTATCACCATGTATGCACACAACACTCATATGCTTTTTAGACTCTAAGTCCCCAGTCACCAGGCTAGCATGCACCAAGGTTACAAGGCTTCCTGAGTCCATTAACGCTTTAACAGGAAAGTCATTGATTGTAATATCGCAGATTTGCGGTTCAGTCTCTAGTCCAGGAACTGCAGCACAAGATGGTTCCGCAAATAGCGACTGACGCCGGCTAGCGTCACATTCCATGGGTTCAGAGGTAAGAGGGCAATGGGCCGACACGTGTCCCGCCTCATGGCATCTCCAACACTGGATAGGGCCTGGTCTCTTTGGCAAGGAGTCCTTTTCAGAGCCCCTTAGCCACCCGGGACCATCACCAGTCTTTTGTCCCTGAGACACCACTTGAGCCCTTTTCCCCCCATCAGCACCCCTCCACACTCCCCCAATAGATGGAAGTCTCTTACCAGCTGACGGCACAGATCTGGCGCTCCGGGGAGGTGAAGATGCTGCAGGAACATCACGGAGGTAGTCCTCAGTCGCCTGGAACCTCTCCACAAGGTTGACAAGTTCGTTTGCATTCTTAGGATCACCTTGTCCCACCCAGCGTTGCAAGTCAGTAGGAAGGGCTCGGAGGTAGCGATCCATCACGACCTTCTCTAGGATTTGTGCAGGAGTAGAAGTGTCTGGCTCCAACCACTTTCTTGCCAAATGGATTAGGTCATACATCTGGGACCTCGCTGATTTGTCCAGACTGTAGCTCCAGTTGCGTACCCTCCGGGCACGGACTGCAGTAGTAACTCCTAGTCGGGCAAGCATCTCCTCTTTTAGCCGAGTATAGTCCTTAACCTCTTGCTCACTGAGGTCATAGTAGGCCTTTTGAGGTTCACCTGTTAAATAGGGCGCAATTACCTCTGCCCACTCAGCGGCTGGTAACTTCTCTCGCTCAGCCACGCGCTCAAATACTGTTAGATAGGCCTCAACATCGTCCTCAGCAGTCATCTTTTGCAGCGCTTTCTGCACAGTCCTTCTCCCAGAAAAAATCTCTGGAGCGGCTCCCATCACCACAGGCGCCTCTCGATTTGCTATCAGGTGCTCAATAAGTTGTTGTTGTGCAGCCATGGACTGTTCATGTCGTCTATTGGCCTCTATCTGAGCCTGCTGTTGTGCAGCGATCATCTGCTGTTGTTCAGCCATGGACTGTTCATGTCGTCTATTGGCCTCTGTCTGAGCCTGTTGTTGTTGCAAACTCACTTGCATAAACTGCTTCAGCATCTCCTCCATGTTGCTGGACTGTTTTTGGAGTGTAGTTGCAGCTTTCACCCAGGACATCAGCAGCTGTAGCCAAGTCTGTCCACACCGTTGCCCCTAGCAACCGCGTTGCCCGCTACCTCCACCAATTGTAAGGGATCTTCCCGGGGTAGGGTGTGTTTTGACACAGTTCACAGCAGACTTGGAATTTGATAAAGCAGATCTTGGCGTTTATTCGTGGTACAAACAGTCCAGCAAACAAAATATACAGCAACACCGTGCTTTCTAAGTACAACAAAAATAAAAGTCCTAGCCCGGCTGGGCGCTTACTAACAGGTTCTGCTCACCTATCTGACACTTACAAACACAGCGTCTTTCGCCTGGACATCGCAGGGTGAGTTTTAGCTCCAGCAGTGGCTGTGCTTGCAGCTTCCTTCAACACACAGATTGTTCATTCCCTGGCTGAGAAGCAATCACCTGCAGACCCTACAGAGCCTTTAGCTTCCCAGGCTAATTAGGATCCAAGCTCACCTGATCCCAAACCCAGAACTGGATCGGGGGATGTGGAATGACAGGTCCCTCTACCAAACCTACCTGCCATTCCATATAAACCCAGGCCCGGCAAAATTAAATAACAACTCAGCAGCATATCGCTGCTGAGAAACTGATCCATCCTGGATTTACCATCTCACACTGTGTAGCAACCTAGGTGAGATGTACACCCCCTCGATCACTTCTCCAGTGACATGTCTACAATATATATATATATATATATATATATATGTTTTTCTAGCAGGCACCCTGGGAAATAAATGGCAACTTTTTATCTTGCACGGTAACACACGCAACGATACCTCACATGTGTGGTTTGGCATTTACATATGTGGGTGGGACTTGCGTGTGCGTTCGCTTCTGAGTGCGAGCTACCGGGGACAGCGGTGTTTTAAAAAAATGTGTTATTATTATTATTTTTATTTTACTTAATTTTTTTTATTTTTACTTTTTTTTTATCACTTTTATTCCTATTACAAGGAATGTAAACATCCCTTTTAATAGGAATCTATGTGACAGGTCTTCTTTATGGAGAGATGCGGGATCAATAAGACCCCACATCTCTTCTGCAGGCTGGAAAGCATGAGATTGAGAAAAAAAATTCACTGATCTCATGCTCACAGCCGCGATCGTGGCTTTGTTTACACCCAGGAACCCAGGGCGTGACGTCATAACGTCGCACCTGGGCCTCCGACAGTCATAGAGATCTGGTCACCGTAAATCTCTATTGTAGTCATCCGGCGCCGACCAGTTCTTTCTCCGGGCTCCCGATGGCACGGGAGAGCCCGGAGAAGCACCGGATGGTGGCGGGAGGGGGGCGTCCCTTCTCGTCGCCAATAAGAACGATCAAGCAGTGGAACTGCTGCTATGATCGTTCTTAAGGTGCACAGAATCGCCGGCTGGAAATAATGATATTATTGAGGAGTGATTCTCAACTAGGGTTCCTCCAGAGGTTGCTAGGGGTTCCTTCAGCATCGGGCCATTTCTGCCTCTCATATAAGTTCTCACCAACACCATTGATCTTTTTAGCTATCTGTAAGGAGGTAATTCTTCCCAATGACCACAAGTGTAAGGACCATTCTTCCCATTGACCATCACACTAATGTATCATGGGTTGTAGATTTATAATTTTTAGAAGGGGTTCCCCGAGACCGGAGAACTATTTCAAGGGTTCCTCTGTGTTGAAAAGGTTGAGAAAGGCTGTTATAGAGATATCATCTCACAAAGTCAAGGACGTCATTTTACTATGGCCGGTAGGGAATAACACCCACTGACCACCAAGTCCGAGGCACTGTTTATTTCCACTAATGTTGGGACATTTTCTACACCCGATCACAGACCATCTCCCCCTCCCCACCACATTAATATGCAGTATGCTGTTTTTGTAAGTTTTACAAAAGATATACTTCCATGTAAAGGGCCGTATTATTTGCCCGCACAGAATGCACAGATGTTCCATTTATTTATGTGAAGAAAGTCCCATACATGTATATTCGAATGAAGTGGCTGCATGGAAACAGCCAGTGCTCCCAATCTGACATCCTGGGGACATACATTCGCACTCACGCTGATGTCAAATTGGGCGCAGCGGCTGCACCCACATAGACCCGAATGGGACTGCCTGATTGGGGATGCACAAAACACCTGTTCATCCTGTGCATGCAACACACTTCCCTTCACAGGAATGTACACTTAAGTATGCCAGTCTGAATCAGGCCTTAAAGAATGCCTATTTTTTATGGTACTTATTGCAGTGCCCTTCACTCTCTGTTCTGAAAATCGCAGGAGATATCGCTCTCTACCGCTCTCGTAGAATGCTGAGCTTCAAAAAAGAACAAGCTGTGCATGAGTGCATAGGGAATGAAGCGGACTGCTTGTTCTCAGGTTTCTGGGACCACACATCCACCACTTGGTACATACTGCCATCTGCAGGATGGAGAGGGCACAGCAATGGAATGGGCAGCTTAAAAAGTAAGCATTCTTTTGCAAAAATGAGCACGGCATATAAAGTACTGAGGGTACTGGAATACATAGGGATGCTTTTGGCAAAGGTCAGTAAAGGTGATTAACCTTTTAAATCAATATTTCCCTTCCTGTTTGATAACAAGTGAATAAGCGGTTGGTTTTAACTGTAATGGGGACATTTATTGTACTGATAATCAAACATATATTCTTTTGTCTTTCCATATACAGCTAATTCTACACTTATGTTATTCAATGAATTTATTTCAGATAAACCCAAAGTATCAAGCATAAAACTGAGTCCACCTTTACATGGAAAAGGAGACAAGGTGGAGATAACTTGTGAGGCTGATGGCGTTCCCGATCCAATTTACAGCTGGAAAACGCCTCCCTCTGACCTACAGTTCTCGGCTGATAACCAAACTGTTACCATCAAGAGTCTGCAAACGAGTCATCTAGGAAATTACCAGTGTATAGTAGAAAATAAGCATGGGACACACAATGGGACCCAAAAACTGAATTTTGCAGGTAAACTTTCTTTACATAGTACAAAACTTTGCTGCTGCATGGGGAAGTCTGACAGACCTCCTTTCACCACCGACACCAGTTACAGATCTCAGGCCTTGCCTGACAGCCAAACCACTTTGGAAATACAAATCTTGATCTGTTACAGCAGGATCAAAAATTTGCAAAAGGGAGATTCACCCTCTTTATTTGTCCTAGTGTAGCACCCTCATCCTAAAACAGGGTTACAGGAAAAATTAGCTATGCTGGGTGGTAGCTAGCCTGGCTAATTTGTAGTTGTTTTGGAATAAAAGGGTTTTCTCCTAATCTGTTTTAGCTGTGGCTTCTCCATTTTGTCTGTAGGTGGCGCTGTTGCCTTTGACATAAGTATGATGAGCTACAGTGAATTCAAGTTATGGATAAACATACTTTTTCTCAGCCAATCAGACTGGCTGCTATGCATGCTGGGAAAGGGTATTTATTTGGAGAGAGTCAGGTGACTAGGGCTTCTCCGCCAAGACTGCGGTCTGGATGGGTGTGTGAGGAACAGCTCCTGCTGGGTAGGCCTGAAGCCTAAGGCCTAACCATGTGATCAAGATTCTGCAAGGGAGAGACTGCTCACTACCTGGATGCAATACTCAGAGGGTCAAAATTCTAAGGAAGCACCAAAGGTGACTCTTCATGAGCTGGGGACTATCAAGTGGCTGGGAGGACTTAAACCGAGAACTCACTGAAGTTCAGTTACTATAGGAGACAGCCTATTCTACAAAGTACCGATGTGCTGGTTCAGCTTAGATGCATATTTCCTGTACTGCTGTCTGCCATGTCTCATCCTTTTGTCTAAGGAGTCTGCCTGTCTGCTGATCGTTACTATTTTTGACTAAGGGTGTCATGAGCCCCATCCCCTCTCTCCCACACTTTCCTGTTTGTGAGAAATAAACTTCTCTTTGTTCAAGCATTAAAGTGACTGGCGCCCATCTTTCTGTCTTGTACATCACCTACTATGACTAGTAACCTGCACCCTCCCTGTCTCTGGGGTCACCACCAGACCCCCGGAAATGTGGGGTAGGCGCTACACTGGTGTGGGCTTGAGTGCTGCAGGAACGCATGGGAACGGTGTTCCTGTACTTTTTCCACAGCAGGGCATGCACAGCACTGAGAAGGATCCAATCGCCTCCCCCGCTACCGACGGCTCCGGTAAGTGGCGGAAGACACCAGATTGCGGCAAGAGGGGCCCTCTTCCACCACCAATAAGAGTGATCTCGCAGCGAATCCGCCACAGAGACCACTTTTATCTTGTACCGGACCGCCGGCCGAACATGGGGATACCAGGGTTTTGGCAGTTAACTGCTGCCATAACAACGATATCTGTCCCCAAAGTAGGGGCGTTCATCAGCGTGCGACAGTCCGGAAGTGGTTAAATTATTTTGTTACGTCTGTTCTATATTTATTTGTTTAATGCATGTGAATTTTGGAGGTGTCCTCGTAAACTGGCACTTTACAATAAATGTTGCACTGTCTTTTACTATTATTATTATTTTATTATTATTATTATTTTTATTACATATTGCTAAGATATCCACCCATAAACCTGCAAAATTCCGGAACACTAACACATCTAGATCATGATAAGGGTAAGAACTTATTGGCCTCCCCTAATAATATATATATATATATACATACACACACACACACACCTTTATTTTTGAGGAGGGAGAATCTTGGGTGAGTTCCCACACTTTTTTCTCAGGACTTGACCCCTGGTCCTGGTGACCATTATCACTGAGAGTGGAAAATCCCAAATTATGAGTTATCACCAGAACTACAGAGGAAAGCTTCCAATGTGGACACTTGTTCTGGTGGCAACCAGTTATTTCCTCTTACTCCCTGTAGTAGCTATAGAACGTGGGATGAAGGGAAATCTCCTTAATGGGATGCAGATGGCAAAAACAAAAAACGGACACAGTGGTTATAACATTTCCTTACACTATCTAAAATTAAAACAAAAAGTTTTGGCATTCATTTCACTAAAGCCTCGAACGCACAAAACCGTGGAATTTTGTCTGAAGGGAGTTGGGCCAAACTTGTATTGCATACACACGACCACACAATTGTTGGCCAACAATTATGAACGTAGTGACGTACTAGACGTACTATATGTTTTTTCAGCTTTTTAGCTCCACTCTTTGGGCTCCTGCTAATTTCATGTTAGTAGAAGTTTGGTGAGTGTTGATTCGTGCTTTTCATTTTGCACTTTTCAGTTTGTTTCTGAACGGCCGTTCATCAACCAGACATGTTGCGGAATCGGAGGAGATAACGTGTTATTTATTATTGGCCTTGGAGTTATTGCTTTGACATTATTTTTTTGGTTGAATAATGATTTGATTTGGTATATTTTCTATATTTTTGGATGCACAGAATGCACTTTTTGATTAAGTTCTATTGGCAGATAGCATGTCTAATTCTATTTGTTTTCTTTTTTTAATGCACAATAAAAAAATTAGTGTAGAATAATACTTGGCTATGTGTTTTACTTCAAATGACAGTTTGGGAGTAGGCAGTTACATTTTAAAAAATACAATGTAAAATTGACACGGGACACCAACATAGTTGTAGCTTTGATCTTAAAAACAAGGGGATAATGGTGTTGTCACTGTAACTTGCCCAAATAAAAAAAAAACATAATAATATTATTCTTGATATCACTAGAAAATTTGTTTGCAATAACTCCATCCGTATCACCAGCAAAGCAGCTTTATTATTATCCCATTAAAGAAGAAGAGAATTGTGCCCTGCATTTCCAGATTTCATAATTTGCCGCGTCACAAATATTAATCCTCCATTAGGAACGCTAGTTTACAAGACCGACTGCTTCTGGCTCGTCCTTGCTTCCGAGCATGCGTGTTTGTACTTTGGACTTTTGTCCGACGGACTTGTGTACACACACTCGGAAAATAGGACAACACACATTTGTCCGTGTAAAATTTGAAAACCTGCTAGCAAACATTTGTCCGCGGAAAGTCCGACAACAATTGTCCAATGGAGCCTACACACGGTGAGGCCGCGTACACACGCGCGGACTGTTGGCCCAACTTTGTCCGTCCAACAGTTTGAGCGAACAGTCCGCTCAAACTTAGCATGGACGGACATGGCCACACACGACGGACGAACAGTTTGCTGAAACCGTGCGCGATGACGTGAACGGCACGTACGACGGGACGAAAAATACGACATCCTATACACTGCAATGCAACCTTCCGACGTGGAAATCCTTTCTGAGCATGCGCGAGACTTAGTTGGCCGAACAAGCCTACACACGAGCGAACAGTCCGCTGAAACAAGGTTTCAGCGGACAGTTTTTCGGAATTTCCGTAAGACCTTGTTCGGCCAACTGTCCGCTGAAACTGTCCGCTGAAGCCCCACACACGAGCGGACTGTCCGCCCAAACACTGTTCAGCGGACAAGGTTGGGCGAACAGTCCGCGCGTGTGTACGCGGCCTCAGATTTACCGCCAACAACCTGTCATCGAACATCTCTAGCTTAGCTCTGGGTCTGTGAATCTGGTGCGCTTCCGGACTCCTGGGATCCAGACCATGTTCCTTTTATATCGCATGCGAAAGCCTGCAAACATGCCTGGGAAAAGGCAGCAAAACATTAACCCATTCCCCTTGATCTGGGCAGCTGGTTGCTAACTAAATGCACACAGTAGGCAACCTACCAACACACTGAGCACCAGTGCTCACCTTGTCTCCCCAATAAGCACCAGTGTCCGTGCCCCCCCCCCCCACCCACAGAGCACCAGTGCCCCCTTGTCCGCCACTAAGCACCAGTGCCCCTCATCTCCTGTGCCACTTTTGTCCCCCCGCTGAGCACCAGTACCCACCCATCTCTCCCCACTGAGCATTAGGGCCCCCCTTGTTCCCCCACTGAGCACCTGTGCCCCCTTGTTCCCCCACTGAGCACCTGTGCCCCCCTTGTTTCCCAAATGAACAAGTGCTCCCTTTTGTCCCCAACTGAACATCAGTGCCTATTTTGTCTCCCCACTAAGCATCAGTGCTACCCTCTCCCCCCCCCCCCCCAAGTAACATTGCCCCTCCCTACTGAGCATCACTGGCCCACCTCGTTCCCTCACTGAGCACTAATGCTAATATGCGACCAGTGCAAATATCTAATTGCCTCTTTTGAGATCAGGAAGGTATTTTTTCCCCACTGGAGCAATTCGGATCATGCTTTATTGTTTTTTTTTCTTTTCTCTGGATCAGCTGTGGGTATAGCATTGTGTATATAGAGGTTTTCTGTTTTTTCTCTATTGGTTGTACTAGATGCACTTTTTTCAATCTGACTATGTAACTCAGGGTTTCTTAACTAGGGTTCCTTTAGAGGTTGCTATGGGTTCCTTAAGCATTGAGCAATGTCTTCCTAATGAGTACAAATTTAAGGAGAATTTTTCCCGCTGGCCATCACACTAATATATCATGAGTTGTAGATATAGTCATTTTTAGCAGGGGTTCCCCAAAACCAGAAAATTATTTGATAGGTTCCTCTGCCCTGAAAAGGAGTACTTCATCTCACTTCCCTTAGTGAGTGGAGCAGTGCTAAGAGATTTTGCTTATTGCAATGGGGAAAGCATAGATACAGTACATAGTATGGTGTGTCTACACAAGGATTCAAAACAACTACGGCCAGCTGTAGACACAATGGCAACAAGTAATATTTGAATACATATTACAGTGGAACCTTGAATTATGAGCATAATCTATTCTAGGAGAATGCTTGTAATCCAAAGAACTCACATATCAAAGCGAGTTTCCCCATAGAAGTCAATGGAAACATAGATATTTTTTTCTGCATTGACTTCTATTGCATACAATACTGAATGTGGCCAGAGGTGAGGGGGGGGGGGGCAGCGGAGAGCCACGGAAATACTCCGGGACAGCTTGCTGAACTCGGAAACCCTTGGAAAGGCTCAGAAACACTCGGGAACTGAGTATTCCCAAGTGTTTCAGAGTATTTACGAGTGATTCTGAGTATTTCAGAACAGTTCCGAACCGTTCTGAGTGTCACCAGCGCCCCCGCACCTCTGGCCAAATGCAGTACTGCACATCACATTAGCTCGAATTCTGCTAGTTTTGCGAGACAACACTCGCAAACTGAATCAGAATTAAAAAATAAAAAAGTTTAGGTCACATCTAAACTCCGTGCTGTATACTGAAGCAAAACAGATTATATTATTTGCTTTTATATTACTTTTACTGTCTTGCCCTACAGTTTTAATTTTTTTAGAAAGACGATGCTCCACTTTAAATGAATGAATAACTGAACATATGTTTTATATACAATGTTTTTTCCCCAGTGAAGCCTAAGATATCGCGTTTTGACATTGAGCCATCCACACAGGTGCTTGAAGGCGCCAATGTAACAGTAACCTGTGAAGCTAGTGGATTCCCCCCTCCTGTCTTGACTTGGATCACTCCAGTATCTAATGTGCAGATGTCTGAGGACAAACGTACTGTCAAAATATGGGGGGTCACTAAGAAACACGTGGGATCGTATATCTGTAAGTCTCAGAATGAGCACGGCAGTGACACAAAAAGTGAACAACTCTCTCTAGCAGGTAAATGGAAATTTGTTAAAATTGTTACCAAACATACATTGACGCTACATACAGAGGTCACTGAGGACTTAGTAAGCCTTAGCAGCCAATAAGAACTTTCCTTTTACTGATATGACTACAGAGAAGTTTCTTTCATGCTGAGAAATGAACTAAATGTGAAAAAAATGTAATACAGTTTTTAACTAAACTTTTTAATATTTTTGTTAGACACAGATCTTTTTTTCTTTGTGCACAGAGATAAGACAAGGGCCATCTGCAGGCTGGAGAAGATAAGCAAAGCTCTCCAGCCTGCATATGATCACCATGATCGGCTGTCATCATAGTGATCAAATAATCGAGAACCAGCTGATTGGTTTCCAGTTAGTCTGAGATCTGCATCTGTCAGAATGGGTGATTGTTCTAAAGCTGGCCATACACCTATAGATTATCTGCAGATTTTCTATGGTTAGATGGAAAAAGTGGGAGATTAATCTATCCACAGTTTAGCATACATGGAGAAATCTGTTGCACTTTTTCCATCTAACCATAGAAAATCTGCAGATAATCTATAGGTGTCTGGCCAGCTTTAGTATTTTTTAGAACATTAGCATGCAGGCATCTTATGGTTAAAGAAGAACTTCAGTCCACCCCCTCCTCCTATTCTTTCTTTTGCCACCCTCCAACTTCCCCCTCCCAACACTAATCCCCCCACCCCCTCACATGAAACCATAGTGCCCAGGACAGCCGTCCCTCCTGCCCACCCCTTGTCCCAGCCCTGGTCGCAGGTCTCTGCTTGGATCCGAGGAGGGTGGACGCTCAGGGGGGGAAAAAAAATCCATTAAATTAAATAAATAATAGTAAAATGAATATATAAAGATAAAAACAATTGGGGAGCGGAAGCAGGGCAAAAATTGTATCTAATAAAAGTGGAGTTCCACCCCAAATAATCTTTTTTTTAAATAAAAGCCTGTAGCTTGGGGGTCCTTTGTAGTCTGCTTCCTTCGGTGCCTGGGCTCCTGATGTCACTTCCCTCGGTGCAGGAAGGGAGATCGCCTCTCCCCCTCCCTCTTGTCAATCATCTGGGAACACGTGACAGGTCCCAGATGATTGCATGGCCAGTTACGATGTGTTGCGCATGCGCAGTGGGTGCCCGGCTGTGAAGTCACAGCCGGGCGCCCACAGTTAAAATGCCGGCGCCCCTGACCAGAGGAGGAGACGAGCGGAGCCCCATATCCCCCCATATCGCTGGACTCTGGGACCGGTAAGTGTCCGATTATTAAAAGTCAGCAGCTGCAGTATTTTTTTTTTTAAGCGGAACACCGCTTTAAGGGTGAAGGTCCGCTTTAAAGAACCACTTCAGGCATATATGCTTGTAAACACTGATTAGCCAATATTTTTCCCTTAAAATTCAAAATCGTCCTGCTCAATTCATTATCTGAAGTCAACTTTTATATATTGGCAGCCCAGTAAAGGTGAAAGCTGACATTAGGCTTGCAGTCCAGGGAGCAGCACGAATGCGGGTTATGACAGGTAGAAGTTTTCCAGGGTTGTCATGCTATGCAGTCACATCAAGGTGTGCGAAACATGAGAGGACATGCTTTAAAGCGGAATGAAACCCAAAAGCAAACATTTATTATATTGCAGCTAACCTATTCTTAGATGTGATGGCTGCATTAGTTTTCTCTTTTAGGCTCTCTTTATTCTATTTTTACCTGGTGATCCTGCGAGTAAGTCTGTTGTTTTTCAACAGAACAAGCTGTCCAGCAGATGTAGCAGGTAGAGGGATGAGACAAACTATTTTCCACTGACCGCTGTTTAATACCGTTTTAATTTACACTTATTTTTTGACAGGTAAAGGAAATTCTATATACAAGTTTCAATTGCGTGTTTAGCTGTTGAAGTTGCATTTTAAACATTGTGGTTTTAGTCCAGTCTTAACATTATATTATGCATTGCTTGCTTCCAGTAAAACCCAAAATAGTTCAAATCAAAGTGCAACCATCAACATCTGCAGCGGAAGGGGCCAATGTGACTCTGACATGCATAGCAGAAGGCGTGCCCCCACCTACCTTCAGCTGGGAGACCCCAACTGATGTGCAGCACAGCGCCGATAACAGCGTCATTAACATCTGGAGTGCAAAGAAAACCCATGATGGCAATTATCAGTGCAAAGTGGAAAACAAACACGGCTCGGCCACAATGACACAGAAAATCGTAGTAAAAGGTATTTATGTCCACATAGCCATGTTTGTAACTTCATCAACCTAAAGCCCAATTTAACTTACCGCTAAAATTAGCTAAAGACATTCCTGATGCTTAACCACTTCAATACTGGGCACTTAAAGTGGTTGTAAACCCTTACAAACCACTTTGACCTACAGGTAAGCCTAGATTAAGGCTTACCTGTAGGTCCAAGCAATATCTCCTAAACCTATATGGTTTAGGAGATATTTGCCCAAAAACAGGCACCGCTATCCACATTTGTCGACTCCCGTGCGCATGCGCGGGAGTGACGTCATCGCGGCTTCGCCGAATGACAGCGGCGGAGCTGCGAGACGCCACAAGCAAGATGGATGCGGCGGACTACAGGGGACAGCGCGACTTCGCTGGCTCCTGTGTCAGGTAAGTGACACATAATGGGCTACTATGCGATGCATAGTAGTCCATTATGCTTTACCTTTGCAGGGAAAAAAAGAGGAAGTAAACTCATCAGGGTTTTCTTCCTCTTTAAGCACCTTCCTGCCCAGACCAATTTTGAGCTTTCAGCGCTGTCGCACTTTGAATGACAATTGCGTGGTCATGCTACACTGTACCCAAATGAAATTTTTATCATTTTTTCCCCACAAATAGCTTTCTTTTGGTGGTATTTGATCACCTCAATAAAAAAATACCGAAAATTTTGAAAAAAAATATGTTTTTTTTTGTTTCAGTTTCAAAACTTTGTAAATAAGTAAGTTTTCTCCTTCACTGATGGGCACTGATGGGGCTACACTGATGGGCACTGATAAGGTGGCACTGATGGGCACCAATGTGGCACCAATGAAGTGGCACTGATGAGGTGGCATTGATGGACACTGATATGTGGCACTGATAGGCGGCACTGATAGGCGGCACTGATGGGCGGCACTGATGGGCGACACGGATGGGCGACATGGATGGGCGACACGGACGGACACTGATAGGTGGCACAAATTGGCACTGATAGCTGGCACGAATTGGCATGGATGGGCGGCACAGATGGGCGGCACAGATGGGCATGGATAGGCGGAACAGATGGGCATGGGTGGGCACTGATAGGCGGCACAGGTGGGCACTGATAGGCGGCACAGGTGGGCACTCATAGGCGGCACAGGTGGGCACTCATAGGCGGCATTGGTGTTATACTATAGTAATGGATGCCAATCAGTGCCAAACAATAATGCATGCCAATCAGTGATGCCCATTGTGGGCACTGATTGGCATCCATTATGGGCACTGATTGGCATCCATTGTGCTGACTGGCATCCCTGGTGGTCTAGGGAGGATTACCTTTTCCCTGGTGGTCTGGTGGCGTCCCTGGTGGTCCAGTGTGGGCATCCTCGGGGGGTCTGTGCTGATAATCGATCAGCACAGACCCCCCCTGTCAGAGGAGCATCCGATCAACTCTCCTCTACTCGCGTCTGACAGACGCGAGTGAGGGAAAGCCGATCACCGGCTCTTCCCATTTACACTGTGATCAGCCGTGATTGGACATGGCTGATCACGTGGTAAAGAGTCTCCGTCGGAGACTCTTTACCGAGATCGTAGTTGCCCGGTGTCAGACTGACACCCCGCAACAACGATCGCCGCGATGCGCGCCCCCGGGGGCGCGCAGCGGCTCATAATCCTGATCACGTCATATGACGTCCGGTCAGGATTATGAAACCACTTTGCAGCCGTCAATTGCCTATAGGGCGGGCGGCAAGTGGTTAAAAACAAAAGGTGTGCAAAGTCTTAGCCCTTGTACACACGGTCGGAAATTCCGACGGAAAATGTCCGATCGGACCGTGTTGTCGGATAATCCGACCGTGTGTGCGCTCCATCTGACTTTCTCTGTCGAAATGTCCGACCAACAAAGTTTGAGAGCTGGATATAAAATTTTCCGACAACATGATCCGATCGGACTTTTTCCAATCGTTTGTAGAGAATTCCAATCGGACAAAATGCCACGCATGCTCAGATCAAATTACGAGACCAAAGGTATTGGCTACTAGCCTGAACGTAGTCCCATCGTAACGAACGAATGTCATCACATTCCGAACAATCGGATTTTCTGACAACTTTGTCCGACCGTGTGTATGCAACACCAGTTTCGGACAAAATCCGTCGGAACTGTGTGTACAAGGGCTAACAGTTCTTTTTCTTTAACTAGTATAAGACCGAGCCTATTTTTTAGAAAATTACTTAGAATTATATATATATATATATATATATATATATATATGCATTTTTTTTTTTTTACTTTTTTCAGACACCCAAGAATTTAAAATGGCGGGCAGCGGTCTTACAAGTGCAATTTTTTGGGGAGAAAATACACATTTTTGATTTAAAAAATAAGACAACATTAAAGTTAGCCCAATTTTTTTTTATATATTGTGAAATATAATGTTACGCCGAGTAAATTGATGGCCAACATGTCACGCTTTAAAATTGCACCCGCTCGTGGAATGGTGGAAAACTTTGACCCTTAAAAATCTCCATAGGCGACATTTAAATATTTCTATAGGTTACCAGTGTTGGGTTACAGAGGATGGGGAATCGCAGCGATATCGCACATATGTTGTTGGAATACCTTTTTCATATGGTGGCACGATTTACGTATGCGTTCACTTTTGCGCGTGAGCTCTGCGGGATGGGGCACTTTAAAAAAAAAAATCTTATTTATTTAACTTTTTTTTTTTTACACTGTCCCTTTCAAAACAAATTGGGGTCACTTTTATTCCTTATACAAGGATTGTAAACATCCCTTGTAAAAAAAAAAAAAAAAAAACATGACCTCTTAAATGTGAGATCTGGGATCAAAAAGACCTCAGATCTCACATTTACACTTACATGCAATTAAAAAATATATATATATTTCCTTTTTAAGACCATTGGGTAGAAGTAACGCTTGACGTCGCTACCATCATCCAATGGTTTGGAGCCGAGTGGGGGCCATCTTTCCCTCACTCGGCATCCAGCCTCATAGGGGAAAAGGACGCGATTTTCTGCTACCGACGGCTCCGGTAAGCGGTGAAGAGGGCTGAAGTGTGGCGGGAGTGGGGCACCTCTCCCGCCAATGATTAATGTTATCCCATAGTGAATCCGCCGTGGAGACCACTTTTATCTGAAAGAAGACCGTCCGCAGTTGAAGAGGATACTGGGGTTATGGCAGCAGAACAGTATTCCACTTCAAACAGCCAACGTACAAGGGCGGCGGGCGGTCTGGAAGTAGATAAAAACAGCCACAGCCTGAGTAGAAAAGCCTGTCCCCTGCCAGCATGCTGCAGAGCAGCACCCTTTGTAGAAGCAGTAAGATATGTATGGATGGCAATAGTTTTGCTATATTGTGTGCCACATCCTAAATTCTGAACCAAAGGTTAAAGAACCCCTAGTAGTGGACTTTTTAGGCACGTACAACAAGTATCAAATATATAAAGTATAAAGAAAGTTTATTGAAAATAATATAAAAAAAGCTGTATAAAACATGGAATGCATAACCAAACTAGTGAAGTGTATACACAACAGACTCTAATGCTTAAAACACCCTACGCCAGGGGTCTCAAACTGGCGGCCCTCCAGCTGTTGCCAAACTACAAATCCCATAATGCCTCTGCTTGTGGGAGTCATGTTTGTAACTATCAGCCCTGCAATGCCTCATGGGACTTGTAGTTTCGCAACAGCTGGAGGGCCACCAGTTTGAGACCCCTGCCCTACGCGTTTTGGATAATCTGCGTCTCCTTCTTCAGGGGTAGGTATAGAGCACGTTTTTGGCCCTACCTGTTCAAGACGATTACACTGGGAGTGTTTTGAAAATAAAGTAACCATCGGCTATATCCATCCTGCTTGACTGTTTTTAGCTATAAGTCTCATGGAATGCTTATTCAACATACTTCTTTGAATATATGTAAGTGCATATATAAAAATATAAATATGCATATAATATATGTACTATCATGTTTTGTACTCCTCTAACATATACCATTCTATTCTTTTTTTTTAAATAGAATTACTCTGTGCTCTATACCTACCCCTGAAGAAGGAGACGCAGATTCTCCGAAACGTGTAGGGTGTTTTAAGCATTAGAGTCTGTTGTGTATATACTTCACTAGTTTGGTTATGCATCTACAGCTTTTTTTTATACTATTTTCAATAAACTTTTCTTTATACTTTATATATTTGATACTTGTTGTACGTGCCTAAAAAGTCCACTACTAGGGGTTCTTTAATCTTTTGTAGAAACAGTGAACTCTCTACAGAGGTCTGACACGCCCTGTAGTGAGTCAGAGCCAGAGCTCTCCAATCAGTGCGAGTATAAGTTCTGTTGATTGAAGAGCTATAGGCCTGACCACTGCTTCTGCACAGAGACAAAGGAAGACACTCTTCAGCTGCTGGCAGGGAAAAGGCTTTTCTACTTAGGCCATGGCTACTTTATAAAAGAAACAAACTGTAAAACATTGAACACTTTTCGTTTTGATGCACCTGGAATGTATTTAGCTGTATTAAACCAAAGGTTCAGTTGGGCTTTAAAGGCCCAATCCACTTTCCATTTCATTTCCATTTGATTGTCTACTGTAGGGATGAGCTTTGAGTTCAAGTCGAACTCATGTTCGACTCGAACATTGCCTGTTCGCCTGAACAGTGAACAATTTGGGGTGTTCGCGGCAAATTTGAAAAGCCGTGGAACACCCCGTACAAGTCTATGGGAGAAATCTAAAGTGCTCATTTTAAAGGCCAATATGCAAGTTACTGTCCTAAAAAGTGTTTGGGGACCCGGGTCATGCCCCAGGGGACATGGATCAATGCAAAAAAAAGTTTTAAAAACTGCCTTTTTTCGGGAGCAGTGATTTTAATAATGATTAAAGTGAAACAATAAAAGTGTAATATTCCTTTAAATTTCGTATCTGAGAGGTGTGTATAGTATGCCTGTGAAGGGGCGCATGTTTCTGGTGCTTAGAACTGTCCCTGCACAAAGTGTCATTTCTGCAGAAATAAAAGTCATTTAAAATCACTCACGGCTATAATGAATTGTCGGCTCTGGTAATACAAAGAACACTCATTGAAAGTCATTGATAAAAAAAAAAAAAGCGTGGGGTTCCCCCAAATTCAATTACCAGGCCCTTCAGGTCTGGTATAGATATTAAGGGGAACCCTGCGTCAAATTTTAAAAAAAATTGACGTGGGGGTCCCTAAAAATCCATACCAGACCCTTTATCCGAGCACGCAACCTGGCAGGCCGAAGGAAAAAAGGGGGGACGAGAGAGCGCCCCCCCCTGAACCGTACCAGGCCACATGCCCTCAACATTGGGAGGATGCTTTGGGGTCCCCACCAAAGCACCATGTCCCCATGTTCATGGGGACAAGGGCTTCATCCCCACAACCCTGGCCGGTGGTTGTGGGGGTCTGCGGGCGGGAGGCTTATCAGAATCTGGAAGCCCCCTTTAACAAGGGTACCCCCAGATCCCGACCCCCACCCTGTTTGAAATGGTAAGGGGGTACCCCTATCATTTCACAAAGAAAGTGTAAAAAAATTGTTAAATAAGACAAACACACTTTTGAAAAATTCCTTTATTAAAAATAAAAAAAATGTAAAAAAGATTCCAGCGGTGGTAATCCACTCTTGCTATCCAGTGACGGATGATCATCTCTCCGGGGGTCAGTTTTCCGTTACATCAGAGGGGGCGGGGTCACCCATACGTCATTGGGGAAGCCCGGCTTCCCCACTAGCGTCAGAGGGGGCGGGGTCAGGTGACGGGTGGCCCCACCCTCCTCATATAAGAAACGCCAGGCCGCCGGGATCCCCGCACTGTCTCCGACAGTGGAGACAGAGGATGCATGGATGGACTGCGCTGGACTGAGAAATCACCCATCACTGGATCAGATCAGCCATCGCTGGACCCCAGAGAGATGATCATCCATCGCTGGATAGCAAGAGTGGATTACCACCGCTGGAATCTTTTTTTTTATTTTTTTTATTTTTAATAAAGGAATTTTTCAAAAGTGTGTTTGTCTTATTTAACTATTTTTTACACTTTCTTTGTGAAATGGTAGGCCCTTACCATTTCAAACAGGGGGGGGGGGGATCTGGGGGTCCCCTTTTTAAAGGGGTCTTCCAGATTCTGATAAGCCCCCCGCCTGCAGACCCCCACAACCACCGGCCAGGGTTGTGGGGATGTGGGACCCCAAAGCATCCTCCCAATGTTGAGGGCATGTGGCTTGGTACGGTTCAGGAGGGGGGGCGCTCTCTCGTCCCCCCCTCTTTTCCTGCGGCCTGCCAGGTTGCGTGCTCAGATAAAGGGTCTGGTATGGATTTTTAGGGGGACCCCCACGTCAATTTTTTTCAAATTTGACACGGGGTTCCCCTTAATATCCATACCAGACCTTTTTTTTTTTTTTTTTTTATTAATGACTTTCAATGAGTGCTCTCTGTAATACGGGAGCCGACAATTCATTATAGCCGCGAGTGATTTTAAATGACTTTTTTTTCTGCAGAAATGACACTTTGTGCAGGGACAGTTCTAAGCATGGGAAACATGCGCCCCTTCACAGGCATACTATAGACACCCCCCAGGTACGAAATTTAAAGGAATATTACACTTTTATTGTTTCACTAATCATTATTAAAATCACTGCTCCCGAAAAAAGTCAGTTTTTAAAACTTTTTTTGCATTGATATATTTCCCCTGGGGCAGGACCCAGGTCCCCAAACACTTTTTAGGACAGTAACTTGCATATTAGCCTTTAAAATTAGCACTTTAGATTTTGTACATTCGAGTCCCATAGACTTTAATAGGGTTCTAAAGTTCACACGAAGTTTAGGTCTGTTCGCAGGTTCTGGTGCGAACTGAACCGGGGGTGTTCGGCTCATCCTTAGTCTACTGCCTGTCAAAAAACCTTGCACTGGGAGACTCTTAAGCCCCATACACATGATAAGATTTTCTGCAGATTTTTGTCTTCAGATTTACCAAAACCATGTAGTGCAAGGGCCTGCCTGATTGGATACAAATTGAAACTCTAATGTCGCGTACACACGACCGGACTAGGTCCAACGGAATCAGTCCGTCTAACAATCTGATGGTGTGTGGGCTAATCCGATCGTTTTTCATTAAAAAAATCAGACGGTCCTAGAAATAGAACATGTTTCAAATCTGTCCGACGGATTCAATTCCTATTGGGAAAACCATTTGTCTGTATGCTGGTTCGACTGACCAAATACCACGCAAGGGCAGCTATTGGCTACTGGCTATTGAACTTCCTTTTTTAGTCCCGTCTTACGTCATCACGTTAAAAATGAACGGACTTACGAATGGACTTAGTCCATTCGTGTGTGGCCAAGTCCATTCGTTCGGAAGTCCATCGGAAAAAGTCTTTCGGGAAGACCGTCGGACTAAGGCCGCGTACACACGGGCGGACTGTTCGCCCAACTAAGTTCGTCAAACAATCCGACAAACAGTCCGCTCAAAATTTGCATGAACGGACTTGACCACACACGATGAACGAACAGTCCGCTGAAAGCGTGCGCGATGACGTCTACAGCACGTACAACGGGACTAGAAAAACGACGTCCTATACACTGCAATGCAACCTTCGGCCGTGTAAACCCTTTCTGAGCATGCGCGATACTTAGTCCGTCCAACTTGCCTACACACGAGCGGACTGTCCGCTGAAACCAAGTTTGGACGGACAAAACCAAGTTTGAACGGACTGTCTTACGGAAATTCCGTAAGACTTTGTTTGTCAGACTGTCCGCTGAAACAGTCCGCTGAAGCCCACACACGAGCGGACTGTCCGCTGAAACACTGTTCAGCGGACTAAGTTGGGCGAACAGTCCGCCCGTGTGTACGCGGCCTTAGTCTGCTGGAAAGTCCGGTCGTGTGTACGCGGCCTTAGGGTGCTTTCACACAGAGGCATTGACGGTGGTAAAGTACCGCTCTTTTTAGCGTCACTTTACTGTCATTCTAGCAGCGCTATTCGGACGCTAGCAGGGTGCTTTTATCCCCCGCTAGTAGCAGAAAAAGGGTTAAAACAAGCTTTCAGTGGGCAGGGGCACTTTAGGAGCAGTGTATACACCGCTCCTACAGGGCTGCAAAGATGTTGCTTGCAGGACTTTTTTTTTACTGTCCTGCAAGCGCGCCGTGCCAGTGTTAAAGCACTGTACTGAAACTCCTAACTATAACTGCACCTACTGCAACCCCTGATTATAACTGCACCTACTACAACCCCTAATTATAACTGCACCTACTACGACCCCTGATTATAACTGCACCTACTACGACCCCTGATTATAACTGCACCTACTACGACCCCTAATTATAACTGCACCTACTACAGCCCCTGATTATAACTGCAACTACTATGACCCCTGATTATAACTGCACCTACTACAACCCCTGATTATAACTGCAAGTCCGCCGGATAATCCGATCGTGTGTACGCGGCATAACTATAACACACCTAAGTGCATATAAAAACACACCTGGCCAATTTCTGATAATGCGGCACACTACAATGCACACCATATTTGCAGTTGTGTACTGTAATGCACTATACCACAGGTGCATTTAGATTTGTTGTACAGTATATGAGTTGGTTTGCCTTTCAGAGTTCAGATCTAAAGTATACATGACCACTTACCTGTTAAAGCAACCTATTCAGTAGAAATGCAAGGCAAAACATTTATTTAGAAACAGCAATACACTGATCTTCCCAGTAAAGAGCTGTTGGGGGGGGGGGGGGGGGGGGGCGTGTCAGCACAAGTCTTGGCCATTAGAGGACAGGCAGGCTGAGCTCCCAACACAACCAGAAAACTGACTACACTGGGATTGATATGCTCGCATCCCTAGCATGGTCAGTTTGCAATAGTAAAGCAGGAGGATTGGCTAGGTCACCAGTTATTTCACACAAATGAAGCAATGCAGAAGAGAACAGCATTCCTTTTAACACATGTACATGGTACAGCACACTCATTTCAGGAATATGGAATGTTGGGTTAACAAGCACATTACTAGTGACAAACTGAACTGCATTTGCAGTATAAGTGTGCCTTATGTTGTGGTATTGTGTGGGGAAAAAGGTGTCTTTTTCCACATGCTAACGCACAGCTATGGATTCACCCTTAGGGAATATGGCATATGACTGACATTTCACTTTCTTTCTCCTTTCAGTAACAGAATCAAAAGTCAACAGAGGAGAACGGCAAGAGTCTGTAACAGCCACCATCTCGACCACAATGATCTCCACAATTCTATTGTATTATTTGTATTAAAAGATCTTCACATCATCACAAACATTTCCAATAAACCATGAAAAAAACATCTCTTTATACTCAATAACATTGTTCTCAGTCAATAAGCTTCTACATGGAATAAACTATTCTAGAAAACATATAAAGGGTGATTATTCATTTTTAAGGTATACAAATGAAATAAAGACATTTTTGTGTATCCTGACCTTATCAAAAGACCAGGGGGGCATAGGGTTTCCTGACCCGTTTAAATATTACTACATGGTCCATTTAACCGGTGCCCTAGACTGGACCAAGCATTTTTCAGAGAAGGCGTGGGTAGGAGTGGAACAGGCCCTGTCATTCTTTCCACTTGCCAACGCCCCTAAAATCCCACCCTTTGATTGGGACTACTTTGTCGGTAGTAGCTAAGACGGGTTGTGTCACGACGGTTTCTCACACCCCCTCACCTTTGTCACCAGTTATTGGTGCCCAGGAGTTTCCTTCCAGTCTGTTGGGGAGGAGGTTTAGAGAATTTCTCTTGAGCGACGGGTATAGATTCCAAGACTTTCTTCTTGAGGGTCGATGGTGCACTATTGAGGAAATTCAGGCAATGCTGTCGCCCCCTCTAGACAGGTGGCGAGCAACATAGATTAGACGCTTTCTCATCTTCTTGCATTTTGTGCCCTCTAAGTTACTCCGTGTCTGCTTCTGAGAGACTCTAACTAGATTCTGCTCCTCTCCGTCATCTCCTGTCATTAATGTACGTGATGCTGATTGAACCCCAGGACGGCTTTATACCTCCCTATGTACAGAAGTGGGAAAACAACCTGAGTCCGGCCTTCTCAAAAGATCCTAGAGAACGTATTTTGTATTTTGCACACTGCTCCTCAATTGCGAGTAGGTTCCAGGAGGTGGGGTTTTAGGTCCTGACCCGCTGGTATAGAGGACCCACGCTCTTACATAAGATTTACCCTTCAGTTCCCTCCACCTGCTGGCGATGTCAACAACCTGATGGTTCACTACTACACGTATTTTGGACATGCTCCCTTGTCTTCTGGTACGCTATTTGGCAACTGGTTTTTAGACTGACAGACATTTCACTTGCAGATTATCCAGCGCAGTGCTTACTTCAACTTACTCCGATTTTGAGGCGTCTACATAAGAAGTCCCTCTTGATCCACCTTCTTAATGCCGCTAAAATATGTATACCATAAAAATGGTAATGCTCAGAACCCCCTTCAATCGGTCAGTGGATAGCTGTGGTGAATGAAACTAACCTGATGGAACATCAGATTATAACACTTTTGTGGCGCCCTCGGTGGAACTACTGTAACTGTGCATGTGTCCTTACCCATTTGCTTTACCCCCCATTTTTTTTTCTCAACAACCCCGCCCGATCCCCTTCCCCTAAGTCTTCATTCTCATTTTCTATCTGTCTCTCTTAAGCCTGCTCTGGTTCTTTTACTGCCTACTCTTGCCTTCTTGTCTTCCTACTTCTGAGATGTAATGTTTTCTTTGTCATATTGGAAAATTTGTTTGTGTTCACCTGATTCGGGGCGATATTAATGTTTTACACTGTTGCATCTTCATTCAGTTTAATGTGAGTTGTTGCTATATTGACATCATCCTATTCACTATGTTCCTAATAGATGTTGCTACTTTCTTATTGGTTTGTGTAACAGCCTATTCTTACTGTACAATTTTCCATTGCTGGATATGTTTTGCCCTGTCTGGTGCACACAATAAAAAACTAAATAAAAAAACGAAATAAAAAAAATGTCATGTGTTGTAGTAACTCAGAGGAGAAAAGGGGATGGAGTTCTGTAGTCCTGTCCTGGGGTCAGCAATGCTGCTTCTCCATAGATACTGAGCAGTGAATGAGCGTTGTCACCCTGGGACTGGAAATGCGTTACTCATCAGATGAAAATAAAAAGCCTGAAAATAGGAAACTAATGTAGTCACCACATCTAAGAACTAGTAAGCTATAATATACTTTTTTCTTGTATTAAGGAACACTTTAACCACTTGTTTAGACCAGGGGTAGGCAGTAGTCAGCTTTTGTGATGGGGAAGAGATTGGGTGCAGTTATGCTGGGGGTTGATCCCCGTTTCCAGGAGGAGGAGGACTGTCATTGGCCACTGCTAAAGCCAATCACAGTCCCGCTAGCCCCGCCCACCATCTGGAAGAAGATGACTCGCTTGGTTGCCACTACAAATCTCAGAAAGAAGGGATTTCACTGTGATTGAGAAAAACAAAATCAGGGGACAGTTTTTGGAATTACTGTTGAGCTTCTGGGAACATTGTTCAAATTATTCCTGAACCTTTACGTCACTTACTACAGAACCCCGTCACTCTGCATCTCTTTTAAGCCACAGCCAGTATTCAGTGCAATGAAAATCACACCCAACTTTTTTTTTTTGCTGCAGCGCACTTTTTCTCAGCTGCGGGGGCCCAACTTATGATCCTGCACACAGTCCCACTGCTTTCAGAAAATATCCCTGACCTGAGCTCATCATTGCACATTCATTCCAGATGCTTGTATGATGTAACATCCCATACACCCCATACAAACACATGGTTTGAATGCGAGAGTTGGATAAGCAGGATGAGTGTGCCAGGACAGGTAGATGTGTCTCATCTCTGCTTCCTTTCACCACTCTGTATATCACACATATCATAGATGAGAAGAGGGTACAGCGGTGGAGCAGATGAGCAGGAGGGTACAGTGGTGGGGAAAATGAACAGAAGGGGTTCAGAGGTGGGACAGAAGAGCAGAAGGTACAGCAGGGGGGGGCAGATGTGCAGGGAGGTACAATGATGGAAGAGATGAGAAGGGGCTTCAACAGTGGGACAGAAGAGTAGGGGGGTACAGTGATCTGGCAGAGGAGCAAGGGGGTTTAGTTTTGGGCAAATGAGAAGGGGATTACAGTGGTGGGACAGATCAGCATTGGGGTTCAGTGTTGGGGCAAATGAGAGGGGGGTTCAGTGGTGGGACAGAAAAGCAGGGATTGTAGAGTAGTGGGGCAGGTGTTAAAGGAAGTGTATTGGTGGGACAGGTGAACAGGGGGAAAAGAGATGGGGCAGAAGAGCAGGGGATATAAAGGTGAGTCAGATGCGCAGGAGGTACATTGGTGGGGCAGATGAGAAAGTGGTTTACAGTGGTGGGCAGATGAGCAGATGGGTTCAGTGTTAGGACAGATGAGAAGGTGATTCAGTAGTGAGACAGAAGAGCATGGGTATACGTCGGTGGAGCAGATGTGCAGGGAGGTACAGTGGTGGGGCAGATGAGAAAAGGGGTACATTGATGGGGCAGATGAGCGGCAGGGTTAGAGTGGTGGGACAGAAGAGCAAGGGGGTATAGTGGTGGGGCAGATGTGCAGGAGGTACAGTAGTGGGAGGGATCAGACGGGGGTTCAGCGGTGGGATAGAAAATTGGGGGGTACAGTGATGGGGCAGATGAGGAGGGAGTTACAGTGGTGGGACAGATGAGCGGGGGGGTCAGTGTTGAGCCAGATGAGAAGGGGGTTACAGTGGTGGGACAGATGAGCAGGGGTGGCGGGTTCAGTGTTGGGACAGATGAGCAGGGGGGTACAGTGGTGGGGCAGATGTGAAAGGAGGTGCATTGGTGGGACAGGTGAGCAGGGGGTTACAGTGGTTGGGCAGAAGAGCAGGGGGTACAGAGGTGGGGCAGATGTACAGAGGGGTAACATGGCAGGGTAGAGGAGAAAGGAGATACTTTGGTGGGACAGATGTGCAGGGGAACAGAGGTGGGACAGATGTGCAGGAGGTACAGTGGTAGGGCAAATTTGCAGGAGGTACATTGGTGGGGCAGATGAGAAAGGGGGTTACAGTGGTGGGGCAGATGAGCAGATAAATTCATTGTTAGGACAGGACAGATGAGAAGATGGTTCAGTGGTGAGACAGAAGGGCATGGAGGTACGGCAGTGGAGCAGATGTGCAGGTACAGTGGTGGGGCAGATGAGAAAGGGGGTTACAGTGGTGGGACAGAAGAGCAGGGGGTACAGAGGTAGGGCAGATATGCAGGGTGGTACAGTGGTGGAGCAGATGTGCAGGGGGTTAGAGTGGTGGGACATGTGCAAGGGTTACAGTGGTGGGATAGATGAGCAGGGGGGTACAGTAGTGGGACAGAAGAGCAGGAGTACAGAGGTAGGGCAGATGTGCAGGGGGGTACAGTGGTGAGATAGATGAGCAGGGGGGTACAGTGGTGAAACAGATTTACAGGGGGGACAGTGATCTGAGGTGTGAAGGTGCAGGAATTGGGGCTGATCTGAGGATTGAGAGTGCGGGATGTTAATGTGTCACTACTACTCAAGTAGTTTACAGCATTTACTTTATAAAAAAAATCCTTTTTGTGATTGAGAGTGTGAAGTTGACATTTTTTTGTTATAAAATCGGCATTCTCAATTTCTTTGAAAATATTTTTGGCACACTGTGCTCAAAATGTTGCGTACCCCTGCTTTAGACAAATGTTGGCCATCCTGATTGGATGTCAAATGATACCCTGTCAGGAAGCAGGGAACGCAGGGCCACTCAGTGGCGCTACCTGTCACCGGCCGTGTCCATGGGACACAGGTGATGACTGATCAGAGTACCAGCTCGCTCAATCACAGTTCACATGAGAGTTGTACACAACAGATGGCTTCCTTTCATGCCATCCATTGTGTACAATTGTGTTGATAGCTGTAATTGGTCAATTTGATCACATGGTACAGACAGGATCAAGCACACCCCATCTGTACCATGTGATTAGCTTTGACCAGTTTACAGCTAATCACAACAAAACAGACTAAATGATTCAGTTTCATTCAGTAAAATGCTTGCTTATATCAATGTAATTCACTGCTATAAGGAAACATAATGTGTAAAAAAAATCCTGATCACTTCCCCAGAGCAGTACAGTGTTACTATGGTAACATTATATTGCTCTGGTCACAGTGTTTTAAAAAAAAAAAGTAAAAAAAAAGAAAAAAAAAAAAGAAGAATAAAGAATAAAAAATGTAGCTAACAAAAAAAGTATAACTTTTTTTTGTACTGTCACCAGTCAGTGTCCCTGATCACTGCCACACCAATTATATGATAACATTGTACTGCACTGGTGACAGTATGTATAAAAAGAAGAAAAAAATTACAAACTTAAAAAAAACTGCCATGCATCTTACTAAATACCTTGGACTGTCTACTTTCCAAAAAGGGGTTTTTGTACTATCCTGGCATTTTAGGGCCTCAAAAAATTAGATTTTTCAGATATATACCATGGTTTGTGGACTCTATAACTTTCACACAGACTAAATAATATACACTGATTTGGGTTTTTTCACCAAAGAAATGTAGCAGAATACATTTTGAGCTAAATTTATGAAGAACAATTATTTATTCCCAAAATTATATAACAAAAATGAAGAAAACCTATTTTGTTTTTCAAACTCTTCAGTCTTTTTTCGTTTGGCAAAAAATGTAGTTTGGGTACAGTGTTGTATGACTGAGTAATTATCATTCAAAGTGTGACAGCGCTGCAAGCTAAAAATTGACCTGGGCAGGAAGGGGGTAAAACTACCCGGTATTTAAGTGGTTAAAGAAGAATTCCAGGTATGCATATTTTATACCTAGTTACATTGGTCCAACTTAGATGTAACTAAAGTATGCATACACCATACCTGTCTGATGCCCCTGGAAGATGGAAATCACTGAAGCAGACACCGGTACTCCAGTGATCTCCACTGGCTTGCGAGTCCTGCACCGAAAGGCTGCTCTGCTGCATCCTAAACACAGGAGGTCAGCCAATCAGCACAGGCGCCCTTCAGAGAATACTTTGCATTTCTTGAAGGAATGCAAAGCGTTCTTTGATTGGGTGAGGTGGAGAGGCACGGCGCTAACATCAGACAATTACTATTCTCTTTTTGAATTACAATGAGGCTTCCCAGTTTGTTTTTGAGCATTTGAGAATGGAGTGCCCCCCCCCCCCCCCCCTTTTTGGATAACTATCAGACAATATGGGAATTCATGTATATATTCTTTTGCAGACACTTACCTCACATCTGCTCCTGCGGAATTAGAGGGAATCCACTAAACGCGTTGAGATTTTTAGATGTAGTTTTGTCATAATCATGTGTTCATATATTCAGACCATCTACATATTTTTTTTGCAATCATGAATCATTTCTACTGTATTATGGTTATGTGAATCAAAGAGTTTTATATGTTACAAAGCAACACTAGGATTTACAGTATATCTTATACTATGATGCAACATGCGTACATATATGAATTAATCATGTGTTATAAACCAACCTTATTATTCATAACCGTAATGTGGTATGATGGCACATGTGTGTGTGTGTGTGTGTGTGTGTGTGTGTGTGTGTGTGTGTGTGTGTGTGTGTGTGTGTGTGTGTGTGTGTGTGTGTGTGTGTGTGTGTGTGTGTGTGTGTGTGTGTGTGTGTGTGTGTGTGTGTGTGTGTGTGTGTGTGTGTGTGTGTGTGTGTGTGTGTGTGTGTGTGTGTGTGTGTGTGTGTGTGTGTGTGTCTATATATATATATATATTTTTTTTTTTTTTTTTTTTTTTTTTTTTATGACCAAAAAGTTCAACCTTGGTTTCATCAGACCATAACACATTTTCCCACATGCTTTTGGGAGACTTCAGAGATGTGTTTTTGAAAAATTTAGCCAGGCTTGGATGTTTTTCTTGGTAAGAAAAGGCTTCCATCTTGCCACTCTACCCCATAGCCCAGACATATGAAGAATACGGGAGATTGTTGTCACATGTACCACACAGCCATTACTTGCCGGATCTTCCTGCAGCTCCTTTAATGTTGCTGTAGGCCTCTTGGCAGCCTCCTTGACCAGTTTTATTCTCGTCTTTTCATCAATTTTGGAGGTCCAGTTCTTGGTAATGTCACTGTTGTGCCACATTTTCTCCACTTGATGATGACGTTCCATAGTATATGTAATGCCTTGGAAATTCTTTTGTGCCCTTCTCCTGACTGATATCTTTTAACAATGAGATCCCTCTGATGCTTTGGAAGCGCTCTGCGGACCATGGATTTTGCTGTAGGATGTGACAAAGAAAATGTCAGAAAAGACCTACTAGAACAGCTGAACTTTATTTGGGGTACTGACTCCTATTTAACATGAGTTTGAATGTGATTGCTTAATTCTGAACACAGCTACATCCCCAGTTATAAGAGGGTGTGCACACTTATACAGCCACATTATTTTTGTTTTTTTTGTTTTACCCCCCCCCCCCCTTTTTCTATCTTGTCTGACTACATTACAAGATACAACAAAAGAAAAATGACTATTTAATTTGCATGCAAATTATTTTAAAGAGAATTTATAGCCTTATCGATGTTATTTACAGTTGTATGAAAAATGTTGCCCCCTTCCTGATTTTTCATTGTTTTGCACGTTTGTCACACTTTAATATTTTAGATCATCAAACAAATTTAAATATTAGTCAAAGATAACACAAGTAAACACAACATGCAGTTTTTAAAGGAAGGTTTTTATTATTAGGGGAAAACAAAATCCAAACCCACACTGCCCTGTGTGAAAAAGTGTTTGCAGTGATAAGAAACAGAGAGATCGCTCCCTCTGTACAGCGCTCTGTGTTGATTGTCAGCACAGGGCTCTAAGCTGTTGTACACAGCTGATCAGCCAGTCCCAGGCTGTGAATCATTGGGCGGGACTTGCTGATGGATTCCTGCTGTGTACAATCACAGCGGGTGTCGGAAGCAGGCAGCGATACGTGGGTGCGTCACTTTGCCTGTGTGGGCTGCCCATCCGCAGTACATTATGGACGGGCGGTCCGCAAGTTTTTAAATTAACCCCTTAGTTTACAGTGTAGAAGTCTCCTTCATATAATTTACTCTTTTGGTTGAATGTTCTTAGCCTGTAGTGTTGGGCAATTTTCTCTATTAGTGGAATATTCTTTGAAGGAGAAGTACAGTCAAAGTTCGTTTGGCTGTACTTCTCCCTATGGATTTGTTTGGCTGTACTTCTCCCTATGGAGCCGGTCCAGTCGGGATCAGCCCACATGCCTGGAATGGCACCTGGCTCAGCCCTCAGGATGAGAGCCTGAGCTGGCTGCTCCCACCCCCTGCACAGCCCAGCGCTCCAGTGAGCGAGAAGGGGGTAGAGCAGAGAGCTGTGACTGACAGTCAGCAGCTCTCTGTTCGGGGAGCTCTGAGAACTGATCGATTGGTGATGTTTGATTGCTCTGTTCTCAGTGTTAGAGGTGCCAGGGAACAGATGCAGCATCCACCTAGGTAAGTATGATTCTTAATAAAACAAAAGTTCCATGCATCTCTTAACTTTTCTGTTTAAATGCACTTCCACCCTGATTTTTTTTTTTTTATATATTAAGTCCTTGATTAATAATGAATAACTTATTATTATTATTTTTTACTTACCAGAAGTGCTCTGTTGCTAGGTAGTGACTCTTAATCTGCCACTTCCGGCTCCACGGCACTCCGCATCACTTTCTCCCTCACCTGTGCTCCTGGCAAATGTGAGTGATCATTTCCCAGGAGTCAGTGGGCAGGACTGTGTGCAAAAATCGTGTTATTTCCCGACAGGAAATGATGTGATTTAAGGCACATCTATCTATGTTGCCATAACAACGGGGCGGGACCCTCCTCTGTTGGTGCCCATTGTTATGGCAACTTGATAAACAAACTGCACTATTGCCATCGGAGTATCACATGTTCGGTAGATCGAGAGGTGCATGCTGGTTACCCAGCATGCGCCTCTCGATCGGTTATCCAGGAAGAGGTTGCGAATGGGCTTCATATGCCCACACTCATCATGGCAACAGCCAGAAGAGGATCAGCTAAATCGTAAAAAAAATAAAAATAATATGATTATTAGCCATTAGCATATATACATACAGTTTATGTGTATTATTAATGCAGTGTGAGGGGATGCTTGGAAAAAAAAGAAAAAATTGGTGTCCAAAACTCTGCTTCAAGGTTATTTTCTCTTTGGACCAAAAGTTAGGGAATGTTGCTTTGGCCCTGCAAAAAGCAACAAAAAGAGACTGGGGAGTGAAGCCCATGGGGGAGCTCATGGGACTAGGAATGAGCCCGATGTTGGAGTCAAACACAAGTTTGACTCAAACATTGGGTGTTCGCCCGCTCGCCAAATACCGAATATTATGGGGTGTTTGCGCTCCCGTCAAAATAAAAAACAAAGTTTGAGTGGGGGTACACCCCAAAATTCATACCAGGCCCTTCAGGTCAGGTGTGGATTTTAAGGGAAACCCTGCTCCAAATTTTTTTTTAAAAAATGGTGAAATCCACACCAGGCCCTTCAAGTGTCCTGTGGTGTAACTTCATCTTCGCTGACAGTGCCACCGAAAAAGGCCTGGTAATGGACTGGTGGGGGGACCCATGCAATTTTTTTCAATGATTTTTATCTATATTGCCAGGATCTGACAATACATTACAGCCGCAAGCGGTTTTAAATGACATTTTTTTCCTTTAGAAAAGTCATTTAGTGGCGGTACTGTTATAAACGCGGGAAAGATGCGCTACTTTACAGGCATACCAAGGACACCCCCTAGGCATGATTATTAAAATCACTGCTCCTGAAAAAAATGTCAGTTTTTAAAACTTTTTTTTGCATTGATACATGTCCCCTGGGGCAGGACCCTGGTCCCCAAACACTTTTTATGGCAATAACTTGCATATAAGCCTTTAAAATGAGCACCTTTGATTTTTCATGTTTGTGGACCATAGACTTTAATGAGGTTCGCACAAATATTTTGCCTGTTCGCATGTTCTGGTGCGAACCGAACCGGGGGGTGTTCGCCTCATCCCTACATGGGAACATGGAGTAAGGTGGGTATAACTAGTCTTATATATCCTGAATATACAGAGGGAGTGGGCACCCACGTTTCATTTGCCTGGAGCTCAGTTTTAAATCAGGAGTTTTCTTACATGTTATTAATGCTACAGAAACTGTTAAATTATAAAACATCAGAAAACACTTCCACTTTCTCATGGCTCATTTTCATTTTTCAGGAAACGAAACAAAGTTTATATCTAGCTCTAAAGGGTTATAGCTGTAGTGTAGCCTAGACAGTCTACAGTACACAGTGCTGTGAGTCATTGCCAATAAATGCCCTTTAAGGCAAGACCAGGCTTGGTAAACTTAATTTATAAATACAGATATCTACTGTGCATATTGCTTATTCCCTGTATTTATGTAGACTATTGGTTAGCCATAACATATTAGGCTGCTTTCACACTGAGGCAGTTTTCTGGCGTTTTAGAGCTAGAAATCGTCTTTAACGCCTGAAAAATGCCTCCCATTCATTTCAGTGTGAATTTTCACACTGGGGCGGTGCGCTTGCGGGACATTCTGAAAAGTCCTGCAAGTAGCATCTTTGAGGCTGTTTGGAAGTGGTGTATACACCGCTCCCAAACAGGGGGAGGGCTATTGCTGACAGCAGAGGCATAACTGAAACCTTCAGAGTCCATTCACACAGGGGCAACTTTGGATCCAACTTGAAGTCGCCCCAAGTTGCCTCAAGTCGCACAACATGATAAAATCAATGTAAGTGAATGAGAGCCGTCTTAATGTACACTACTGAAGTTGCTCCGACTTCAGAAAAGGTTCCTGTACTACTTCAATCCTACTTCTAGGCAACTTGTACCCATTGATTTCAATAGAAGTTGCCTCCAAGTCTGATCCCCTTAACTGAAGCAACTTTCCAGGAAGTAAAAATTGTTTTCTAGGCAAACCCCTCCCTCCCACAGAGCTGATTATTATGTGATTGACCACTGGTAAAGTCTCCTGTCCTGGAAGCAACTTCAAGTTGCCTTGTAAGTTGCCTCAAGTCGTGTGTGATTCATACTCAAGTCGTGTCCAAGTTGCCTCCCAAAGTCTCGCTCAAAGTCGTGTTGCCCCTGTGTGAATGGACCCTCAGGGCCTCGATGCAAAAAAAAACATAAAAGGGCCCCCTGACCCATAGACGGGCCCCCACCCTCCCTTTACAACCCTGGTAGTTCTGCCACTGGTGTCATTCGTTTAATAATAATTTTAAAAAAATATATAATTTTTTACAATTTTATATTTTATTATTATAGTATACAATTTTATAGGAGCCCCATTGGGGGCTTTGGTGAAAGATCATGGGTCTAAACAGACATCTGATGTTTCACCTTTGAGATGGAGAAAGGAGAATAAGGACACAGCCCTCAATCTCCTTCTCTGCCACCTCAGCTGCACAGAATGAATGAACAGGAATAGTTCAGTAGAGAGCTTCCTGTTTATTCATAAATGGAAGCATAGTAAACATAGTTTGCTATGCCTCAGTTATGAATGAACAGAGTAAGTAATCTGTACTGATCACTGACTCTATTCATTAAGATAAGGAAAAGGCAGGTAAATGAGACATTTACCGGCCCCTTCCCTGCTCTCCATCTTGACAAGTCCCCTGCAGCTGCCAGCATCAGAGGGGAAACCCAGCAATGCTGTGGGGGATGACCAAGGTGGTGGTAGAGTACACAGAAGCCTGATCACAGCAGGAGGAGAATAGAAGAGCTGCATTTAGATTAACCAATCCCCCTTCATTTTCCTCCAGTAGCCACTGAAAGGCTACAAGTGGCTACAAGTGGAAAATGGAGGGGATCAATTCTTCTACGCCGCCCCCACTGCCCCTCCTATCCACCTGTATAGGGGTCTTAATGGCCCTCCAGGATCATAGGGGTCTGGTCACAATTGCAACCCTTGTACGCACGCCCCTTGCTGACAATCACCATGCATCTAAAGTGCTTAAAGGGGTTGTAAAGGTAAATGTTTTTTCACCTTAATGCATTCTATGCATTAAGGTGAAAAAACATCTGACAGTGCCTGCGCCCCAAGCCCCCCCGTTTTACTTACCTCACCCCTCGAAAATCCTGCGCTCGCCCCCGTCGTTCTTCTTCACCACTCAGCCTGGCCGCTGATTGGCTGAAGTGGATGGATGGAAAGCAGCGCAGCCATTGGCTCGCGCTGATGTCAATCACATCCACTGACGCGGAGCGCCGGGGGGTGGGGCCGTGTGATACAGCGAGCGGCTATAGCCGCCGGCGGTAACACGGGAGCGCGCCCGCAGGTGCTTCTCACCATGCGAGGGAGCTTGCATGAACGTGAGAAGTACCTGCGGGAGGAAGCAGAGACAGCCGCCGAGGGACCCCAGAAGAGCAGGTTCGGGGCCACTCTGTGCAAAACGAGCTGCACAGTGGAGGTAAGTATAACATGTTTGTCATTTAAAAAAAATAAAAATAATTAACTTTGCAATCCCTTTAAAAATTTACACTGAGGTGCACATGGGCATCTTAGTATACATTCCAGCATGGCACCTGTTTACCGGGATCACTAAACTGCGCAAGAATGGCAGTGATGTGATCCCAAACAGCCAATCAAGATGGCCAACGACTGGCACCCAAAAAAAAAAAACAGCCGGGGGCAGAAGAACCTGGCAAGAGAACTTGCAGGTGTCAGACCATTGAAGCAGAGGTAAGTATTGTGGTCTTTAATTATGTTTACCTCTATGCTGTCTACACAGTAAAAGCCATGCTGGAAGTGTGATTATACTATCAATTATCATTCCTGGCCTGCACAAGTGATGGGAACCCCCTCCCTCTTGAGAGATGTAAAATATAAAGGACTAAAAAGGAGTTCATTTAATTTTGCAGAAAGCAAAACTTGCAAAAAATCAAATGTGGTTTTCTTGCAGTCGGGCAACATTGAGGCAATGTGTACAGAAAACGGACAAATCTCATTTCCTGCTCATGTGATCTTGCTGCTGTTAGCAGCAGTTTTTTTTTATATTGCAACATTATAACTGCTTATCTGATTTTAGAAGGGGGACCCAATTATCAGTTTAATTATTTTTTTCCGGTTTGTGGCATTAGCTACGATTTGTAGATCTAAAATCTACCATTACGTTATTTTAAAAGTCTTTCATTCTCTTCAAGTGACCCATGTTGTGTTTATAGCTCAGCTTTAACCAATAGTATCCTGTAGCCTTTAACATCTCACCAATCAGTATATAATCTCCAAATAGCCTCTAATTTACGGCAGAGCTATGTTCGGGGGATGATTTCCAGGAGGTTTGTGTCTCTAAATGGCTCTGAGGCAGTGCAGGGGCGGATCCAGAGTCTAGTCTCGGGAGGGGCACTGCTATAAAATATGTTTTTTTGGGGGCAATTTATATGGGAAATGGCTGGTATTTGTGCTTCAATCATTACGGCACCATGGTTGTTATGGTGTCAGGATGATTGAAGCGCATTATTTCTATTAATACATTGTAATATAAAATTAAATGGTTCATCTCACCATAATGCAGAATCAGTGGGAGCCCTGAGGATGTCACTTGCCATGTCGCCTGCCACCAAATGTGGATTGTCACTTGCCACGTCACCTGCCACACATTGCGGATTGTCACTTGCCACGTCACCTGCCACACATTGCGGATTGTCACTTGCCACGTCACCTGCCACACATTGCGGATTGTCACTTGCCACGTCGCCTGCCACCAGATGCGGATTGCCACGTAGCCTGCCACACATTGCGGATTGCCACTTGCCACGTCACCTGCCACACATTGCGGATTGTCACTTGCCACGTTGCCTGACACACATTGTGGATTGCCACTTGCCACGTCACCTGCCACACATTGGGGATTGTCACTTGCCACGTCACCTGCCACACATTGCGGATTGTCACTTGCCACGTTGCCTGCCACACATTGCGGATTGCCACTTGCCACGTCACCTGCCACACATTGCGGATTGTCACTTGCCACGTTGCCTGCCACACATTGCGGATTGCCACTTGCCACGTAGCCTGCCACACATTGCGGATTGTCACTTGCCACGTCACCTGCCACACATTGCGGATTGCCACTTGCCACGTAGCCTGCCACACATTGCGGATTGTCAATTGCCACGTCACCTGCAACACATTGCGGATTGTCACTTGCCACGTCACCTGCCACACATTGCGGATTGTCACTTGCCACGTTGCCTGCCACACATTGCGGATTGCCACTTGCCACGTAGCCTACCACACATTGCGGATTGTCACTTGCCACGTCACCTGCCACACATTGCGGATTTCCACTTGCCACGTCACCTGCCACACATTGCGGATTGTCGCTTGACACATCACCTGCCACACATTGCGGATTGTCACTTGCCACGTCACCTGCCACACATTGCGGATTGTCACTTGCCAGGTCACCTGCCACACATTGCGGATTGTCACTTGCCACGTCACCTGCCACACATTGCGAATTGCCACTTGCCACGTAGTCTGCCACACATTGCGGATTGCCACTTGCCACGTAGTCTGCCACACATTGCGGATTGCCACTTGCCACGTAGTCTGCCACACATTGTGGATTGCCACTTGCCATGTAGTCTGCCACACATTGCGGATTGCCACTTGCCACGTAGTCTGCCACACATTGCGGATTGCCACTTGCCACGAAGCCTGCCACACATTGCGGATTGTCACCTACTGTGTCACTTTTCTGCTAAGGTGGTCTTTTGTTGGGTCCCAGAGTGAAGATAGGCAGCAGAGAGATGATGCAATCTCTCTGCTGCACACAGCTTCCTACACAGTGAGGGCAGGACTGGAGGGATGCAGGGCAGTGAGAGATGATGTCATCTCCCTGCTCCCCTGCCTGCTGGCTTCCTGATTGGCCAGCAGCCCTCCTAAGCTGCCCAGCTGCCCCCCCCTCACCCATCCACTCAGCGCGGGTACCCGCGGAACCGGCCGCGCGGGTACCCGCGGAACCGACCGCGATTGGACCCGCGGAACCGGCCCGCTGGTACCCGCGGAACCGGCCGCGATTGGACCCGCGGAACCGGCCCGCTGGTACCCGCGGAACCGGCCGCGATTGGACCCGCGGAACCGGCCCGCGGGTACCCGCGGAACCGGCCGCGATTGGACCCGCGGAACCGGCTTTGCTGTCATCAGCTGCCAGTATTCTCGGAGGGGGCAATTGACCCGTTGCCCCCCCCCCCCGGATCCGCCCCTGAGGCAGTGCCAGATTACAAATTGGGAAAGTAGGCATCGGCCTATAGGCCCCATGTCGTTTAAGGGCCCTGCGACAACAGGTCAAAATAATATTGATTTGCTCTTGAAAGAAAATTAAAATGAAGCAAAAGATAGGGAAAAAAAATTAATCAACTTAAAGAAATGAAAACTTTACATTAAAAACTCTATAGAGAAAACACAGTATTAATGTAATGTGCCCAATAACAACTTAAAGTATATAAACCATAGACATCAGGTTCACATTACAGTCTGTCTCCTAAAAAATTATCTTCTTTCATTCAGCTGTCAGTTTTTAAAACATGTTGGTGCAACCTACCTACACTATGTTGTCAAAAGTATTGGGACACCTGCCTTTACACGCACATGAACTTTAATGGTATTGCAGTCTTAGTCCATAGGGTTCAATATTGAGTTGCCCCACTCTTCGCAGCTATAACAGCTTCAACTCTTCTGAAAAAGCTGCCCACAAGGTTTAGGAGTGTGTGCACAGTCATGTTGGAACAGGAAGGAGCCATCCCCAAACTGTTCCCACAAAGTTGGGAGCATGAAATTGTCCAAAATGTCTTGGTATGTTGATGCCTTAAGAGTTCCATTCACTGGAACTAAGGGGCCAAGCTCAACCCCTGAAAAACAACCTCATACCATTATCCCCCCTCCCTCCCACCAAATGATTTGGACCAGTGCACAAAGGAAGGTCCATAAAGACATGGATGAGCGAGTTTGGGGTGGAGGAACTTGACTGGCCTGCAAAGAGTCCTCACCTTAATCTGAAAGAACACCTTTCGGATGAATTTGAGCAGAGACTTCTGTGAGGCAGGCCTTCTTGTCCAACATCAGTGCCTGACCTCACAAATTTGCTTCTGAAAGAATGCTCAAACATTCCCATAGACACACTCCTAAACCTTATGAATAGGCTTCCCAGAAGAGTTGAAGCTGTTAAAGCTGCAAAGGGTTGGCCAACTCAATATTGAACCCTACGGACTAAGACTGGGATGCCATTGGGCTCCCCAACACTTTTGGTAATATATAGTGTATGTTTAATGCACAGTAGTAATGGTCATCTCCATCAAGCGGCCAACATGCATGCTACTTAGTTCAATGTTATGAGAGAAAGCGCCAGAATCCTGCAAGGGGGGCCCCAAGGTTTGGACTGCCTAGGGGCCTCCACAGAGTTGGATCCGGGAGGGGATGTTAGTGTTACAGGTAAGGAGGTCTAAGCTGTGGACATCTTAATAAAGGGCAATTAATGGAGTAGCTGCAGCATTGGGATCATCATTGTGAGAAAGAGTGACAGCATTAGCAGAATCAATGTATGGGGTAGACCCCAAACCTAATTCTATATATTGACATGTATCTAAAACCAAAACATTTTAGTTTTGCATGAAATGGTGAGGTCAGTAATTTATTTTTTTAAATGCAAGCAGTGTCAGTACCTGAATATCAGTCTTCTTTAGCTGTCCGTATATAACAGGACCAATCAGTTCATGTGTTGACAAGAAGCAGAGAGATGAGCTCATCACTGTGCTGCTTCTTCCTTCACTGTCCAGTCACAGACTGAGCTGGGTCCCAGACAGCCTAGGCTCAGAGGAAGTGGTTTGACTGATGGCAGACATCAGACTGTGGAAATCTTTGAGCAGAAAGGAAGTACTGCGGGGAAGATCTCTTGATCGAAGGTGAAAATTGTAACAAACGCTGTTTTCTTTTTTATAGTTTTTAATAGGCTCTTCTTTTTATCTTTTTATTTTTGGATTGAGTTTAACATTACATTTAATAATGTATTAATAAATAAAGAACTGCATTTATTTGTGTCTTTTTTATCTGCATAGAGTTGAGATGTAAGTTATTTTGCACGTTGAGTTTACATGGAAATATTTTTTTTGTTTTTGGCCTTATTCATGTAAGTGTACTTAAGCATAAACCCCTGTGAGGGCCATGATTTGTTCATGGGATGCACAAGTGTTCCATGCATCTGCATACAGGCAGTCCCATTTATGTAAATTAGGATGCAGCGACTGCACCGCCTTAGGGTACGTCCGTGTGAACGAGGTCTTGAAACTTATCATATGCTACTTTAGCTACTTTTGTGTGAGAGGGTATAGTAAATCATTGTACTTTCTACTATGTTTATTCACTTTAGGAACTTTTGTAAGCAGTGCCTGTTTTTTTGCTTGAGCAGTTTTTGTATTTATTTCCCTAAAATTCACAGCATGAACTTTAATCTCTTCCTGACATTTTCCGGCAGTCCTAAAACATCTTCAATACAGGGCACTTTCACCACATTCATACTCAGGCCAATTTTCAGCGCTGTCACGCTTTAAATGACAATTGCGTGGATGTCACACAAATAGAGCTTTCTTTTGGTGGTATTTAATCACCACTTTTTTTATACTTTTTTCTAAACAAACGAAAAAAAGACAGAAAATTTTGAAACAAAAAAAAAAAACAAGTTTCCTTTGTTTCTGTTACACAATTTTTCCAAATTAGTAATTTTTTTCTTCACTGATGTGCGCTGATGAGGCTGCATTGATGGGCACTGATAGGCTGCATTCATGGGCACTGATGAGGCTGCCCTGATGGGCACTGATGAGGCCATTTCCAGTTACAGGGCACATTTACACTGATAATCAGGGCACTGATCATCAATGCAGCCTCATCAGTGCCCATGAGTGCAGCTTCATCAGTGCCAATCAGTGCCCATCAGTGTAGGCTCATCAGTGCTCCTCAATGCAGCCTATCAGTGTCCTTCAGCACAGCCTCATTAGTGCCCATCAATGTAGCCTCCTTGATGGGCACTGATGAAGCTGCACCGATGATCTAATTAATTAACTAATTTAATTTCCTCAGACACTGACTGCGCTATGGAAAGGAAATGCCGATAAACGACATTTGTTTACATGTGATCGGCTGTAAGTGGATACAGCTGATCATGATCACATGATAAAGTACCTGCATAATCGAGTTTCAATTGCTGATCTGACAAACCACAACTACCAGTCTTGGAAGTGTATATTGAAGATGCTGCTGGTAGGAGAGGAGGGCACAGACATCTATACAAGTGCCCAGATTAAACTTGCCTGGGCAAAGTACTATAACCCTGAGCATAGATGATGATCAAATTGTGCACTTATACAAGTGTGAAACTGCAGAAAAAAAAATGTGGTAGGATCTAGAGAAAGTAAATAAAACAGCAAATCTTAGTGTGGCCATCCTGTCCTAAACAAAGTTTACTATTTACTCAGGATTGAGAGTCAGGAGGAGGATCTTGCTGGAAGAAGAAGCCAGGAAAAAGGATGTTTTCTTGCAGGGCCTGGTGACTCTCCTGGAAGGATGGAAGGGACTAATGTGATCGTACAGTATGCAAAGCACAGCATAAATAGTCAGTGCTAAATAAATGCCTTAAAGCTGGACAGCCACTTTCTAAAATGTGCTGGCTTATTATGGGTTAAGTTCAACAAGGTGCATGCCACCTAATGAACTTCTCTTCAATTTACATTTTTACTGACTGGCAGGAGTATAGCTATAGCAATACTTCTGACGTGCCAATGCTAGACCTTCGAGTATCACATCCTGCAGCTGCAAAGTCCTATGTCCCGCTGTGCCCACCCCTCCCCCCCTCTCACCTTATCATGGAGCGCTTGTTATGTGAACCTTTTTACAAAATAAAAAGCCTTCTGGGGGGGGGGGGCGTGGCGACCGAGCGCTAAGATGGACGCTTGAGCTGAGAGCTCCGTTCGACCACCGGAGAGAACAACTCTATAACGACTCCATTGGTGACATATTTCCACATAAACCTATCCATAACGTAGGGTAGACACCTTCGCTTCTACAGAAGATGCCAAAAAATAGAAAGAGTCAGCAACCGCCGCGGAAACTTCTGAACCTTTTCAAGGCGCACGGAATCTCACAAAATGGCGCCGGTTCGTGCGTGACTGAAAATCAAGAGCAGGCCTCGCAACAATCTCACCTCCGAACGACTTCCCTCAGCGATTCCTCCTCAGGAACGAATAGCCCCACGACTAGAAGCCCAGCCAAACAAAGGCAACGGATATCTTCTCCTGAGGTAAACCGAGCGGACATGGAGGTAAGCGGATCCGCTCCCATAGGCCACGCTATACATCCACCGGCATCCGACCTGATTGCGGCCTACCCCACATCCGATCGTCCGGTCTCAGATACGGTCCTTAAGGAGATGCTTATGTCACTCAAAGCCTCCATACAAGCTGACCTCACTGTAGAAATCACTAACTGCCATAGAGAAGTATTGGCACTAGGTAATAGAGTGGACCAAATGGAACGTAACATAGGGGAATGCACAACTTCTTTCAATACTTTAGTAGAGGCCAACAAATCCCATGATGAAGAAATAACATGGCTAAAGAGTAAAGTAGCAGACCTTGAGGACCGCTCTAGGAGGTGCAATATTAAAATCAGAGGTATTCCTGAAGCCATACCTCCAAACCAATTATTGCAGTATGTACACACGCTATTTTCCACCATTATCCCCACATTATCTCCTCAGGATCTGACCATTGACAGGATTCACAGAATCCTCAAGCCAGCATTTCTACCTGAAGGTACCCCTCGGGATGTTTTGCTCAAGATGCATTACTATCATATCAAGGAACAAATTATGACTGCGTTTCGTACTCGAGGCAACAACATATCTCAATATGCTGAATTGATCCTCCTCCCTGACCTATCAAGACATACTCTGCAATTGCGCCGAAACTTAGCAACCATCACTAAGGCCTTACGCAACCATAATATACCACATAAATGGCGTTATCCAGCGAAATTGTCCATCTCACATGATGGTACCACGCACACAGTTACTACTTTAGCTGAAGGTATCGCACTCCTGCGTCAATGGGGCATACTTCCACAACAAAACCCTCTGGAACCACCTACAACACAACTACGCCCTATTCCGGATGAGTGGCAAGTAGTTTCACACAGAAGAGCCCCCAAAAATGTCACTGATGGCAGTAAATAATCACACACCTTTGACAAATATGTTCTCTCCCTGGGCACAAGGATTTCTTCATCTTTCCTTGTTCTTACCCCTGACATTTGTCATTTTTGCAGCTTTGTTTGCATATGGATCGCTTATATGATTCTATTTTTATTGTTCTATATGTTATTGTTTATTTTTGTGGTTACACCCTTTGTTCCATTAGCACTGGACCTACACGTGATGGACTCTTCATCCCCTGTTCTACTACATCTCTAAATACCATAGCGGCATTTCTTCTGTCAATCGCCTGGAGCTCAGATGACTCTAATAATTCTCGAAGGATTCTGTGAGTACACTTACACATCTTTTTTTCTTACCTGAAAAATGACCATTACCTTTGTTTCCATTAATGCCAAAGGCCTCAACCACCCTGTGAAACGCTACTCGCTGTGGACAGAAGCTCAGAAACTAAAGGCGGATATTTTATGTGTACAAGAAACTCATTTTCAACAGGACAACCATCCTAAATGTACACATAAAAACTACCCACATATATTCCTGGCAAATAACCCGAATAAAAAAAGCGGAGGTGTCCTTCTTGCTATCCGTGACACGGTCTCCTTCCATCTCAAGAAATCCATCACAGCCGACAATGGTCGCTATATTATTCTTCAGGGTGATATTAATTCTAAACCGTACACCATTGTATCTTTATATGCTCCAAACACCCGACAGATTCGGTTTTTAAATAGACTACTCCGTAAAATACAACCTATCCAATACGGCAGTCTCATTCTTTGTGGCGATTTTAACCTCATTGTTGACCCACAACTTGACACTTCTAATGCTAAACGCAACAACAACAACTGCCTAAATACGATCCTGCACTCTGAAAAACTGTACGACGTCTGGCGATGCACACATGGCAACGAGAAAGACTTTACCTTCTTCTCCCATGTACATGGGTCTTATTCCAGAATAGACTTTTTTTTGTCCGATCAATGGACCTTACAAAATGTTTCATCCTCTGAGATACATGATATTACGTGGTCTGACCATTCTGCCATATCACTTTCTATTCATGGGAAGGGTGTCTCTTCCTCTTCACCCATCTGGCGCTGCAGTGTTAGATTACTACAGGACCCCGATACCAAAGAACTGATTTCTAAAAACCTTAAAACATATTTCCAACAAAATGAACATTCAGTAGAGAGTCCCTTCACACTCTGGAACGCCCACAAAGCGTTTATTAGAGGCGTCCTTATCCAGCTAGGAGCTAGAGCTAAAAAAAAGTATACTGCAACCATAGACTCCATTACTTCCGATATCCACAATTTAGAAACCCTCAACAAAGCATCTCCCTCTCACCAGCGGACTACCCAAATAACCTCTCTTAGAGAAAAATTGAGAGATCACTTGGCCCAAAACTATGATTTCTACCTTAGACGTTTGAAGTTACGTACCTATGCCTGTGCGAATAGAGCAGGTAAATACCTTGCCAATAGGATTAGAGCAATACGCACCAAAACTAGGATTTCCCATCTGATACATCCTACATCCCTTCATAAAGTAATCAATCCTCAAGAAATCGCAAACCAATTTGCACAATATTATAGTGAGCTTTACAATCTTAACACCGACCCCCACACTCCTCAACCCACTGTTCCCAAAATACAGCATTTTCTCAAAGATTTAGATCTCCCTAAACTCTCCGAATCACAGCTTGAATTGCTGAATTCACCGTTCACAAACCATGAAATAACATCAGTCATTACTTCACTCCCTCATGGGAAATCCCCAGGTCCTGATGGACTAAATAATGAATATTTTAAAACCTTTTCCACTATTCTTTCCACATATCTCCAAAAGATGTTCACACAGGCAGCACACTCAGCATCCTTTCCAAATGAAATGTTAAAAGCATACGTGACCACTATACCCAAACCTGGTAAAGATCCCACTACCCCTAGTAATTTTAGACCTATTTCTCTCCTGAACACAGATATAAAGATCTACGCCAAACTTATCGCCCTTAGACTATCAGAGTTTATGCCTTCTTTATATTAAAGGGGCCAGATGGGCTTCATCAGGGGGAGACAAACTTCTGATGCTACAAGACGTATTATTGACATTGTTCATTATGCTAATTTAACTAAAACTCCTTCTCTGCTGCTCTCCATAGACGCAGAGAAGGCGTTTGATAGGGTGGAGTGGTGTTATATGAAGGAAGTTCTACAAAAATTTGGCTTTCAAGGTTTTATCTCTAACGCAATGTTGGCTTTATATTCCAATCCCTCCGCCCAAGTCTTAACAGCTGGAATGCTTTCTACACCTTTCCCTATTTCTAATGGCACTCGTCAGGGGTGTCCATTATCTCCAACCATTTTTAACCTTATGATAGAGCCTCTGGCGGAGGCCATTAGATCCCAGGCCGATATTGCTGGACACGTGTTTGGATCTCGTAACCACGTTATTAACCTGTTTGCCGATGACGTTGTACTGATGCTGAGGAACCCGACCAGATCTCTCCCCTTAGTCCATGAAACTTTAAAAAACTTTGGTGAGATTTCGTACTATAAAGTTAACTTCGCCAAATCATTAATTCTAGATTTAGGAATTGACAAACGTACCAAACTCCAACTTCAAACCACTCTTCCATATGTATGGAAAGAAGATGGCATACCCTACTTAGGTATAACAATTACTAATTCCACGAAAAATCTAGTCTCCGTCAATATTAAGTCATTGCTTCTAAAGATAGATGAAACGCTCAAATGTATAGCCAAGACCGAATTATCCTGGATGGGCAGATTGGCAGCATGTAAGATGTTAGTTCTCCCTCTCATATTGTATATGTTCAGATCCATACCTATACCTATCCCAACCCATTTCCTTAAAACCTTGTCTACTACTCTGTGGAAATTCATATGGAATGGTAAAAAAGCTCGCTGCTCTCCTAGCAACCTGATTCCGCATAACCGAGTAGGTGGAGTAGGACTGATAGAAGTTTCTGATTATTTATGGGCATCTAGACTGGACCAACTCCAACACTGGTTCAAAACTATAGATTCACCACCTTGGGTTGAGCTGGAAAGGCATATAGCCCCAATACCAGATCTAGTGGCATTACTCGCGAGTGATGTCTGGAAACCCTGGGCTCTCCATTCCATGGCTCATGGAGGTTCTTCATACATCATACCCATAACTCTCAAAATGCTGTGGAATACAAATTTCCGCTTAGCCTGCTCGAGCATAAAATCCCTATGCTGTCCCTAAAACAGTTCCCCAACCACGGTATACATACCATACAAGACCTATTGTCTAATGGTACAGCTCTTTCCAGCACACAGATTATGGTTCAATACAATCTCCCCAATAAGTACCAGTCTACATGTATCCAAGTGGCACATTTTCTAAAACGTAACCCTCCCCCTACTATAACAATGCCATCCAGTGCGTGGAACTTCTTAACTCGAGAACGCCCCACCAGGAAAGGCATTTCACTTTTTTACTTACTCCCTTCTACATGCTAAACAATCTTTTGTGAAAACAAAACCGATTGCTAAATGGGAGACGGATTTAGGGAAATCATTTACAGATGATCAGTGGACAACCACATTTCGAGAAATCCAAAAAGCCTCCCGTTCTATTAATCATTGGGCAATGACTATTAGAATAATTAACAGGTGGCAATACACACCGTGTAGACTGGCAACATTTTTTCCATCTGCCCAAAATACATGTTGGAGAAATTGTGGACAGCTAGGACATCTACTGCACATGTTTTGGGAGTGTCCCAACTTGGTTAGTTACTGGAATCAAGTTTTCCAACTTATAACATCGCTCACGGGTATTGTCACTCGCCCCAATCCATCCCTAGGAATTTTACATATGGGTATTGAACAATTTCCGCATGATATGCGGATTGTTATTTCCAACATCCTTCTTTCTGCTAGATCCATGATATTACAACATTGGAAAACTGCCATGACGGTAAACATCTCTGACCTGATTAGAAGAGTGAACCAACACCACACTATAGAGCGTGCTCTTGCCATAAATGCATTGAAGTGCGATCTATTTGATAAGCAATGGAAAATTTGGACCAACAAATATAAGAATTCTGTGAACTAGATCTTAACCCTGATAAGATGTTTCCTGTGTAGTAACCAGTATTTGCATTACTGTTTATGTAACCACCTACTTACCCGTTTCTTTTTCACCCTTTCTTTCCCTTTCCCCTCTTCCAGGGGTCAAGTCCTGGGAAAAAAAGTGTGGGAACTCCCACCCAAGATCCATTCCCCCACCAAAAAAAAAAAAAAGGTACGCTCATACGCATATATACTGCACAGAAAATACAGTACAACATTTATTGTAAAGTGCCAGTTTACAAAAACAAAATAACGTGTCAAACAAAACAATCAACACAATGGGTGATGATCTTTCCCTCGCAGGGAATTTCTACCACAAATACACCCTGTTCCAAATTCTGTTACACAGCCCATTAGAAAATATCCCACAAACAGGAATAAGTATTGGCAGAATATTGAAGAGTATTGGCAGGGTATTGCAGAGTATTGATAGGGTATTGCAGAGTATTGACAGGGTATGTATTGAAGAGTATTGGCAGAGTATTGCAGAGCATCGGCAGGGTATGTATTGGCAGGGTATTGCAGAGTATTGATAGGGTATTGCAGAGTATTGGCAGGGTATTGCAGAGCATTGATAAGGTATGTATTGTAGAGTATTGATAGGGTATTGCAGAGTATTGGCAGGGTATCGCAGAGTATTGGCAGGGTATTGCAGAGTATTGGCAGGGTATGTATTGGCAGGGTATTGCAGAGTATTGGCAGGGTATTGCAGAGTATTGGCACAGTATTGCAGAGTATTGATAGGTTATTGCAGAGTATTGGCAGGTTATTGCAGAGTATTGGCAGGGTATGTATTGTAGAGTATTGGCAGAGTATTGTAGAGTATTGGCAGGGTATGTATTGGCAGGGTATTGCAGAGTATTGGCAGGGTATGTATTGCAGAGTATTGATAGGGTGTGTATTGTAGAGTATTGATAGGGTATTGCATAGTATTGGCAGGGTATTGCAGAGTATTGGCAGGGTATTTATTGCAGAGTATTGGCAGGGTATTGCAGAGTATTGATAGGGTATGTATTGCAGAGTATTGGCAGGGTATTGCAGAGTATTGATAGGGTATGTATTGCTGAGTATTGGCAGGGTATTGCAGAGTATTGGCGGGGTATGTATTGCAGAGTATTGGCAGGATATTGAAGAGTATTGGAAGAATATTGAAGAGCATTGATAGGGTATTGCAGGGTGTGTATTGGCAGAGTATTGGCAGGGTATTGCAGAGTATTGGCAGGGTATGTATTGCAGAGTATTGGCAGAGTATTGCAGAGTATTGACAGGGTATTGCAGAGTATTGGCAGGGTATTTATTGGCAGGGTATTTATTGGCAGAGTATTGGCAGGGTATTGCAGAGTATTGGCACAGTATTGCAGAGTATTGATAGGGTATTGCAGAGTATTGGCAGGGTGTTGCAGAGTATTGGCAGGGTATGTATTGCAGAGTATTGGCAGGATATTGAAGAGTATTGGCAGGATATTGAAGAGTATTGATAGGGTATTGCAGGGTGTGTATTGGCAGAGTATTGGCAGGGTATTGCAGAGTAGTGATGGACGAACTTCCGACGGGACGTTTCGCGAACGCGAAACGCGAACGGGCACAAACGTTCGCGAAAACGACCGTTCGCCGCGGGCTCCATTGACTTCAATGGGAGGCGAATTTCGCAAACCTTTAGGTCGAATTTGCGGCCACGGGGTAATTATTAGGGGGTAGCACGTAGTCCCACCACCTGGACAATAGCATAATACATGTATGAGGTGAATTTGGGATCGATAACTACAAGCATTTTTTTTTTATTTGGGAAATTGTTCTGACAATTCAGGACTATGGAGCTAATGAAGGCAATGGAGGAGAGGGAAGGTCAGGGACCAGGGTAGGCAAACAAGAGGGTGCAGGAGATACAGAGCACTGACAGCAGCACCGTAATACAGAGCACTGACATCAGCACCGTGACATACAGCGCTGACAGCAGCTCCGTGACATACAGCGCTGACAGCAGCTCCGTGACATACAGCGCTGACAGCAGCTCCGTGACATACAGCGCTGACAGCAGCTCCGTGACATACAGCGCTGACAGCAGCTCCGTGACATACAGCGCTGACAGCAGCACCGTGACATACAGCGCTGACAGCAGCTCCGTGACATACAGCGCTGACAGCAGCTCCGTGACATACAGCGCTGACAGCAGCTCCGTGACATACAGCGCTGACAGCAGCTCCGTGACATACAGCGCTGACAGCAGCTCCGTGACATACAGCGCTGACAGCAGCACCGTGACATACAGCGCTGACAGCAGCTCCGTGACATACAGCGCTGACAGCAGCTCCGTGACATACAGCGCTGACAGCAGCTCCGTGACATACAGCGCTGACAGCAGCTCCGTGACATACAGCGCTGACAGCAGCTCCGTGACATACAGCGCTGACAGCAGCTCCGTGACATACAGCGCTGACAGCAGCTCCGTGACATACAGCGCTGACAGCAGCTCCGTGACATACAGCGCTGACAGCAGCTCCGTGACATACAGCGCTGACAGCAGCTCCGTGACATACAGCGCTGACAGCAGCTCCGTGACATACAGCGCTGACAGCAGCACCGTAAGCAGCCCCAGGAGGAAGTCAGCACAGCACAGGGATGGTGTGATCCCCTCATAATAAGAACCCCCAGGAGGAAGTCAGCACAGCACAGGGATGGTGGGAGCCCCTCATAATAAGAACACCCAGGAGGAAGTCAGCACAGCACAGGGATGGTGGGAACCCCTCATAATAAGCAGCCCCAGTAGAAATATGACACCGCTCAACCTCTTCAAAGAGGAGGGTAGGGGCATATAGTACGGTGTGCTTTTTTGGGTCAGGGAAGTGAGCCAAATGAATTAAGAAGGTCTGTGTGCTTGATTCCAAAAATTGTTTATAGACATATACATGGTCTACTGATCACATGTGTTGAATTCCTCCGAGATCCATGCCTCATTCATTTTTAGAAATGTGAGGTAGTTAACACTGTGGTGAGCTAGGCGAGTACGCTTATCGGTCACAATCCCCCCTGCTGCGCTGAACGTCCTTTCGGACAGGACACTGGATGAGGGGCAAGCCAACAGTTCGATTGCAAATTGGGCAAGCTCTGGCCAGAGGTCAAGCCTGCCCACCCAGTAGTCTAGGGGTTCATCACTCCTCAGAGCGTCCACATCGGCCGTTAACCCAATGTAGTCGGACACCTGACGGTCTAGGCGTTCCCTGATGCTGGATCCGGATGACACCTGTCGATGGGTCGGCTGAAAGAATGACCTCATATCCGAAGTCACCAACACATCTTCAAACCGGCCTCTTCTTGCAGGCGCTGTTGGATTGGTACCCGCAAATCCTTCTCTGGGAGTGGGAATTGCTCCTCTGCCAGCGCACGCAAAAGCAGAATGCAGCATTTCTCGAAGCAAGGCCTGGAAGTGCTGCATTCTGACAGCCCTCTGCGACGGCGGTAACATTTCCGCCATTTTGTGTTTGTACCGGGGGTCTAAGTACGTTGCCACCCAGTACTGGTCCTTGACCCTCATGCTTTTTATACGGGGGTCCCTATTAAAACACTGGAGCATGAAGGCCCCCATTTGCACTAAAGTGGAAGCGGTGTGGTGGCCTGGCTCCTGCTCATCATCCAGGATAATGTCGTCCTCTTCATTCTCCTCTCCCCATCCTCGCACAACAGGGATCCCAGAAAGGTTTAAAGCATGCTCTTCTTGCTCCTGCTCATCCGCCCCGGCACCATCCTCCTCTGACTCCTCATCAGACTCCTGTTGTTGACTTGTCTCAGATAGAGTAGCCCCCCCTGGGAATTCATCCAGCATTGCGACTTCCTCATCTTCCCGCTCCTGCTCCTCCACAGCCTGATCAATGACACGACGCAATGCACGCTCCAGAAAGAAGGCATAAGGTACCATGTCACTGATGGCGCCATGGCTGCGACTGACCAGTTTGGTGATCTCCTCAAATGGCCGCAGAAGTCTGCATGTGTCGCGCATGAGCAGCCACTGGCGCGGTGAAAAAAAACCCAGCTCCCCAGAACCGTTTCTTTCGCAGAGTTCATACAGGTAGACGTTAACTGCACGTTTCTGCTGGAGCAGCCTATCAAGCATATAGAAGGTTGAGTTCCATCGCGTCGGGCAATCGCAAATAAGACGTCTGACCGGCAGATGGTGTCGCCGCTGAATGTCAGCAAGGCGAGCCATGGCCGTGTAAGATCTTCTGAAATGGGCCGAGATTTTCCTTGCCTGCCGCAAGATGTCCTGGACCCCAGGGTATTTGACAAGGAATCGCTGCACGACCAAGTTTAAGACGTGTGCCATGCACGGCACGTGCGTGATTTTGCCCTGTTTCAATGCGCTAAGCAGATTGGCACCGTTGTCACACACCACTTTACCAACTGTCAAATTGAGCGGTGTTAGCCACTCATCTGCCTGTGAACGCAAAGCTGAAAGGAGTGCCGGGCCAGTGTGGCTCTTTGCTTCCAGGCACAACAGACGCAGCACGGCATGGCAACGTCTCACCTGGCATGTGGAATAGGTTCTGGGGAGCTTGGGCGGTGCAGTGGAAGAGACGCTAGCAGCGGAAAAGGAGGAGGCAGCTGAGGAGGAGAGGGAGGAGGATGGAGTAGGAGGAGGAGAAGAAGAGTCAGGCCTGCATGCAATCCGTGGCGGTAAAACCAAATCTACACGGGTGCCACGGGTTACATGCTTGACGGCCGTCAGAAGGTTCACCCAGTGGGCAGTAAAACTGATATACCTTCCCTGCCCGTGTTTGCTAGACCACGTGTCTGTGGTCAGATGTATCTTGGCACCGACACTGTGTGCCAGAGATACATTCACTTGCCGCTGAACATGGCCATATAGCTCTGGGATGCCCTTCTCTGAGAAATACTTCCTTCCTGGGACCTTCCATTGTGGTGTTCCAATGGCCACAAATTTGCGAAAGGCCTCCGAGTCCACCAGTTTATATGGCAGTAGTTGGCGGGCTATGAGTTCTGACAAGCCAGCCGCCAACCGTTGGGCAAGAGGGTTATCCGGCGTCATCATTTTTTTACGCTCAAACATTAGGCCCACGGAAGCCTGCCTTTTTGCAGAAAAATGTGAGCTTGGCGTGATGGAAGGTGGAGTGGAGGACAATTGTGAGGAGAGAGGAGAAGGAGAAGTAGAAGACGAGGCTGGACGGTGAGAGCCTGCAGTGTGGCTTTGTGTGTTCCGTTGCTCCCACTGGGCTCGGTGATGGCTGCTCATGTGCCTTCTTAAGGCGGTCGTCCCTAGGTGAGTATTGGGCTTACCGCGACTAACGCGTTGACTGCAAAGATTGCAGATGGCAACGCTATTGTCAGCAGCGGACACGTTAAAAAAAGCCCACACTGCGGAGCCATGTGCCGGTGTCCTGGGAGCGCCAGATGTGACCGTACATGGTCGATGACTCGCTCCTGATACATTTGCAGTCTGCTTTGTCCCTGCTGTGCAATGTAAGTCATTGCTGCTTCTCCTCCCTATCTGCTGGTCCATATCTCCCTCTGAACTCCCCTCCTCTTCCTCTCTTGTGGGCACCCACGTGACATCACTAGACACGTCATCATCAACGTCACCTTCCCCACCGCTATAAGTAGAGTAGGCAGCAACACCGGGGACCAACCTCCTCCTTGGGCTGATCTGGGTACTGGCGTCAGACTGCTGAGTAGCGCTTGTTGCTACCTCCTCTTCCTGATCCAATACCAAGAGTGGCTGCGCATCAGAAATGTCCTCTTGATATGGATCGGAAAATAATTCCAGTGACTCAAGCGGAAGGTATGTGGTGGTGGTGGTGGTGGTCGTGTTGTTGGTGGTAGTGTCTTTGGGGGTGCACATAGCAGAGAGTGAAGAAGAGGGTGCAGATCGAGAGGATGAGGAGGGTGCAGAAGAGTAAGGCTGAGCGAGCCACTCAACCAAGTCTGGTGCATCCTTTAAAGTAATTGAACGCACCTTCTGCAACTTCCCACTTTGGCTCAAGCCTGTTGCTCCTGCCCTACCCCTACCACCCCTGCGGAAGGGCCTGCCTCTTCCTCTGCATGTCATTTTTTAAATGACCCTGTGACAAAACTCTTAGTCCCTATACCGCTGAAGGACTGCTGCAGTATAGGTGAGCGGTCAGCAGTGGTGCACGTCAACCCTATCTATTGTGGACCTATAGCGGTCCTTACAGAACAGCAGACTGTACCGCACTCAAGCCTATGTACCGTAGCACCCTATACCAAGTTACCAGTCCTTATAAGAACTTTTGTGGACCAAGCAGGTTGTGTATTAGTGTTTAGCAGACTGTACGTCAGTCCCTATACCGCTGAAGGACTGCTGCAGTATAGGGCAGCGGTCAGCAGTGGTGCACGTCAACCCTATCTATTGTGGACCTATAGCGGTCCTTACAGAACAGCAGACTGTACCGCACTCAAGCCTATGTACCGTAGCACCCTATACCAAGTTACCAGTCCTTATAAGAACTTTTGTGGACCAAGCAGGTTGTGTATTAGTGTTTAGCAGACTGTACGTCAGTCCCTATACCGCTGAAGGACTGCTGCAGTATAGGGCAGCGGTCAGCAGTGGTGCACGTCAACCCTATCTATTGTGGACCGATAGCGGTCCTTACAGAACAGCAGACTGTACCGCACTCAAGCCTATGTACCGTAGCACCCTATACCAAGTTACCAGTCCTTATAAGAACTTTTGTGGAACAAGCAGGTTGTGTGTTAGTGATTAGCAGACTGTACGTCAGTCCCTATACCAATGAAGGACTGCTGCAGTATAGGGCAGCGGTCAGCAGTAGTGCACGGCAACCCTATGTATTGTGGACCGATAGCGGTCCTTACAGAACAGCAGACTGTAACGCACTCAGGCCTATGTACCGTAGCACCCTATACCAAGTTACCAGTCCTTATAAGAACTTTTGTGGAACAAGCAGGTTGTGTGTTAGTGATTAGCAGACTGTACGTCAGTCCCTATACCAATGAAGGACTGCTGCAGTATAGGGCAGCGGTCAGCAGTAGTGCACGGCAACCCTATGTATTGTGGACCGATAGCGGTCCTTACAGAACAGCAGACTGTAACGCACTCAGGCCTATGTACCGTAGCACCCTATACCAAGTTACCAGTCCTTATAAGAACTTTTGTGGACCAAGCAGGTTGTGTGTTAGTGATTAGCAGACTGTACGTCAGTCCCTATACCAATGAAGGACTGCTGCAGTATAGGGCAGCGGTCAGCAGTAGTGCACGGCAACCCTATGTATTGTGGACCGATAGCGGTCCTTACAGAACAGCAGACTGTAACGCACTCAGGCCTATGTACCGTAGCACCCTATACCAAGTTACCAGTCCTTATAAGAACTTTTGTGGACCAAGCAGGTTGTGTGTTAGTGATTAGCAGACTGTACGTCAGTCCCTATACCAATGAAGGACTGCTGCAGTATAGGGCAGCGGTCAGCAGTAGTGCACGGCAACCCTATGTATTGTGGACCGATAGCGGTCCTTACAGAACAGCAGACTGTACTGCACTCAGGCCTATGTACCGTAGCACCCTATACCAAGTTACCAGTCCTTATAAAAACTTTTGTGGACCAAGCAGGTTGTGTGTTAGTGTTTAGCAGACTGTGCGTCAGTCCCTATACCGCTGAAGGACTGCTGCAGTATAGGGCAGCGGTCAGCAGTAGTGCACGGCAACCCTATGTATTGTGGACCGATAGCGGTCCTTACAGAACAGCAGACTGTAACGCACTCAGGCCTATGTACCGTAGCACCCTATACCAAGTTACCAGTCCTTATAAGAACTTTTGTGGACCAAGCAGGTTGTGTGTTAGTGATTAGCAGACTGTACGTCAGTCCCTATACCAATGAAGGACTGCTGCAGTATAGGGCAGCGGTCAGCAGTAGTGCACGGCAACCCTATGTATTGTGGACCGATAGCGGTCCTTACAGAACAGCAGACTGTACTGCACTCAGGCCTATGTACCGTAGCACCCTATACCAAGTTACCAGTCCTTATAAGAACTTTTGTGGACCAAGCAGGTTGTGTATTAGTGTTTAGCAGACTGTGCGTCAGTCCCTATACCGCTGAAGGACTGCTGCAGTATAGGGCAGCGGTCAGCAGTAGTGCACGGCAACCCTATGTATTGTGGACCGATAGCGGTCCTTACAGAACAGCAGACTGTACCGCACCCAAGCCTATGTACCGTAGCACCCTAGACAGACCAAGTTACCAGTCCTGATAAAGAGCTTTGTGGAACAAGTGAGTTGTGAATGATTAGCAGACTGCAGCAGAAGGGCAGCAGTCAAGTATAATATTCTTTCTATATTTGGAAGAAAGAATATTATACGTGTACAAGCCTATTACCGTACCACTGATACCAGTCCTGAAAAGAACCTTTGTGGAACTAATAGTAACAGCAAGTCTTTAAAATTATCCTCACTGCCTGACACACTGCTTCCTGCCTGTCCCTATACAAATTGGCAAAAAAGAGTAGGCTGGAACGATTAGCTGGAACAGCTCTTTTGTGGACCTGATAGTAACAGCTAATGATGATGATGATGATGATGATGAAGAAAGACTAATCTGGCTGAGCTGTCCCTAAAATAGCAGCATACAGCGCTCTGTCCCTTTATCTAAACTGACAAAAGAAACTCAGGCTGCTGACCTAACACCTATACCAGTCCTGAAAAGAACTTTTGTGTACCAAATAGCTAGCGTTTTCTCTGTCCCTACTCCACACAGGATCCTTTCCCTACAGTGACAGAAGAAAGAATGTAAAATGGCCACCGGATCGGGTGTATTTATAGGTTAGGGGGAATGTCCAAGTGTCCATGAGCTGTCATGTCTCAATTGGTTGTCCTGTAACACATGATAAACGTGTCACGAAAGGTTAAAGTTCTTGTATACATTAAACACGTAAGTCCGCCGGGGCGAACGACGGAAAAAGGCGTTCGAACCCGCGGACGGCGAAAGTCGGAAATTCGCCGCGAAACGACCGCCGGGCGAACCGTTCGGCCATCACTATTGCAGAGTATTGGCACAGTATTGCAGAGTATTGATGGGGTATTGCAGAGTATTGGCAGGGTATTGCAGAGTATTGGCAGGGTATTGAAGAGTATTGGCAGGGTATTGAAGAGTATTGGCAGAGTATTGGCAGGGTATTGCAGAGTATTGGCACAGTATTGCAGAGTATTGATGGGGTATTGCAGAGTATTGGCAGGGTATTGCAGAGTATTGGCAGGGTATTGAAGAGTATTGGCAGAGTATTGGCAGAGTATTGAAGAGTATTGGCAGAGTATTGGCAGAGTATTGGCAGAGTATTGAAGAGTATTGGCAGAGTATTGAAGAGTATTGGCAGAGTATTGGCAGAGTATTGAAGAGTATTGGCAGGGTATTGCAGAGTATTGGCAGGGTATGTATTGGCAGAGTATTGGCAGAGTATTGCGGAGTATTGACAGGGTATTGCAGAGTATTGGCAGGGTATTTATTGGCAGAGTATTGGCAGGGTATTGCAGAGTATTGATAGGGTATTGCAGGGTGTGTATTGGCAGAGTATTGGCAGGATATTGCAGAGTATTGGCACAGTATTGCAAAGTATTGATGGGGTATTGCAGAGTATTGGCAGGGTATTGCAGAGTATTGGCAGGGTATTGAAGAGTATTGGCAGAGTATTGGCAGAGTATTGGCAGAGTATTGAAGAGTATTGACAGGGTATTGCAGAGTATTGGCAGGGTATTTATTGGCAGAGTATTGGCAGGGTATTGCAGAGTATTGCAGAGTATTGGCACAGTATTGCAGAGTATTGATAGGGTATTGCAGAGTATTGGCAGGGTGTTGCAGAGTATTGGCAGGGTATGTATTGCAGAGTATTGGCAGGATATTGAAGAGTATTGGCAGAGTATTGAAGAGTATTGGCAGGGTATTGCAGAGTATTGGCAGGGTATGTATTGACAGAGTATTGCAGAGTATTGGCAGGGTATTGCAGAGTATTGACAGAGTATTGCAGAGTATTGATAGGGTACTGCAGAGTATTGGCAGGGTATTGCAGAGTATTGGCAGGGTATGTATTGCAGAGTATTGGCGGGGTATTGCAGAGTATTGGCGGGGTAGTGCAGAGTATTGATAGGGTAGTGCAGAGTATTGATAGGGTAGTGCAGAGTATTGGCAGGGTATTGCAGAGTATTGATACTGATAGGGTATTGCAGAGTATTGATAGGGTATTGCAGAGTATTGGCAGGGTATTGCAGAGTATTGATAGGGTATTGCAGAGTATTGGCAGGGTATTGCAGAGTATTGATAGGGTACTGCAGAGTATTGGCAGGGTATGTATTGCAGAGTATTAACGGGTATTGCAGAGTATTGGCGGGGTATTGCAGAGTATTGGCGGGGTATTGCAGAGTATTGATAGGGTACTGCAGAGTATTGGCAGGGTATGTATTGCAGAGTATTGGCGGGGTATTGCAGAGTATTGGCGGGGTATTGCAGAGTATTGATGAGTATTGGCAGGGTATTGCAGAGTATTGATGAGTATTGGCAGGGTATTGCAGAGTATTGATGAGTATTGGCAGGGTATTGCAGAGTATTGATGAGTATTGACAGGGTATTGCAGAGTATGGATGAGTATTGGCAATTTGGCAGGGTATTGCAGAATGCAACTTACTTACACATGACACTACTAGTGACTGACCTCCTGGTATTCTCTTCTTCCCTTCTGTTCTGGGGGGAGAAGTAAACTCAAAGTGCACTGCAGCGGCTGTTTCCCCAGGAGGCACTGGGTAGAGGGGAGTGGGAGGACAGTCCGGCGCGCAGCGTGTGTCACACTGATGGGCTCGTGCCAGTGCGTGCCCACGCCGAAGTCATGTGACCGGTTGCTAGATGCGGAGCGGCCTCTGCCTAGCAACCAGTCACTCGGCGGCTGAGGAGCGGCGCGGACTACGCGCTGTATAGCCTCAGCCGGCCCTGCTCAGACAGCTAATGGGAACGGCGTTCCCGCTGTGGAAATAGTACGGGAACGCCGTTCCCATGCGTTCCCGCAGCACTCGAGCCCTGCCCTCTTCCCTCCCTCTATTACATTGACTGTTAATTACAATTGTAAATGTCAACATGTCCTGTACCACTCACCTTTGTATATCCTTTATAAACTAATAAAAACTTATTGAAAGGAAAATAAAAAGCCTTCTGTAAATGAGTGTGAGAAAGGAAACGCTGCGCTATACCCAAATAATATAATACCATGTAAAGCAGCTAGCACTCAAACAAAGTCCAAAAAGCATATAGAGAAATATGTGCAGCGCTCACAATTGTGTTCATAAATAAAAAACCAAGGTGAAATTGTTTAGAGAATAGTCTAATCCAAATAGTAACCTAAATTACATGATAATGTAAAGAGAAACATGTAAATGTGAACAAAAGAAAACAAATAATGTGAATAGTGCTAATAAAACACAGTGAATTATAGGACTGAGGCCATATATTGACACCAATAATACACAAGAAAAGTTCTTATAATTCCGCTTCGAGATGTATTTAACTGAAGTGTTTGGTGTGCTGGTGGACTCTTCCCAAGAAAAAAACATGGTATGGTTATAGGCAATCCCAAAAGGATGCGACCAAACGAAACCAGCGACCCGTGGTGAATGATGTCACATAAGATGCAATGGTGGACAACTCCAAACGTGGGACCAAACATAACCAAGACCCAATGGCAGGTGACCGAGGACGTCACGTAACGATGACAGGGGGGTGGTCAAAGATGGAGAAATGTACAATATGGAGGAAAAGAAAAACAAGTGCTCCACATGGTGCAAATCAACCAATTAAGGTTTTTAATGGGCATGAAAAAAATCTTATAATGGACTTGCAAGACAATAAAAGTGATCACAAATGTAAAAAATAGATAAAAAGCAATGTGGGTGGCATAAAAGTGCATCCCGACGCGTTTCGACACAGGGGTCTTCAGCAGGGGCATCCAATAGACAACAGAGGGGAGGGTGTGGCTAGAGTGGCTGCTGCCTGAGAAAGCAGCATTGCTCCTGTCAGACCGTCGGGAGTATAGTGATAGCTGCAATCCTGGCGCCCAGTAAGGAGATAAGTCCACGAGGTGGGGTGAATTCCTGGAGTTCAGCTTTAAATAAATAAAAAGTAAGATACATACTAACTAAAGGGAAAAAAAATCACAGAGGAACTGTATCAGTTGAAGTACAGTCACAGTAGATTTCAGATGAACTGTATTTACAGCTGGCACTGTTATCCTAAAGAGAGAAATCCTGAAATTGTGAAGAACCTAGATGAAGATCACCATTGCAGTGGTGTAATAAATTGACCCGTGTAGGCAAATACAAAATGTAACAGCTGCTTAAAGATAAAATGAGCTGGAAATCTCTACCCAAAAGTAGCAACCACAGGATCCGTCAGCCCTGGGCTTTATTTACTCAGATATTTGTGGTGCTATGAAAATTCTGACTCCAGGAACAAAGGGCTTTTCTCACATTCATTATTGACTACCTAAGGTCTACTGTGCTCTAACTGTTATACTGCAAACATGAAGTTCCAGAAAAACCAGAACAATATCTTTCCCAAGTAAACATCAAATATGGCAATATGCCTAAAATACTTTGCACAGATAATTAATTGCACAGAATATACAAGTGGTAAAACACAAGCTATCCTGAGCAAACATGGAATTATGCTCCAGACAACTGAACCGTACAAAGTCAAGCAAAATGGTGGTGCAGTGAGAATGAACCTCACTTTATGTGATAATGGCAGAAGAATGCTTGACTTGGCTACCTCAGAGTGCTGAGGCCTACAACTACTTATAATCCCCTGAATCCCTAAGAATTCAACCAGTTCCCCTCTTCTTAAATGGCCAGATGACCACTATGCATTTTTGCAGTCGAATAGGAGTCTATGCAGCTCTATGTTTAAAAAAAATAACAGAGTTACATACAAAATGGGAAAAAACACATTAAATCAGACCTGGTCAAAGTATGACCCTAGGGCTACATCCAGCCGTTTGGCTGTCCCTATATGGGCCCTTGATGCCTCCACTGTCAGCATGCCCCACTGACCCTGTCACTATCAGCTTCCTCCCTGGTTCAGAGAGATAGGCTGATGGGTGTCCCTGTGGAGAGCTTGACGAACTGGAAGGAGAGAGCCTAAGGAGCTGATTGGTACAGTGGGAAGACTCGGTTCTGGTAGGAAAGTGTTGCTTAAGATACGTCCCATCACTCTTCCATCACTCTACTACGTGACCAATTTCTTCTTGGGGTTCATCTGCAAAACCTTTTGCATGGAAAAGCAACATAGAAAACTCCATATGACCTACTGAATGGAAAGAAGCCTGACCTGACATATAAAAAAATATTTAAAGGCAAAGCTTACACATATATTCCTAAAGCCATCCACAAGTCAACCCCCAGCTACATCACTGACCTAGTCTCAAAATACCAACAAATCATCCTCTTCGTTCCTCCCAAGAAGGGTTGTTTTTTCACAATTTTACACTATGGGAGGCATATTTGTTTTATTCTAACATGTGGCTGAGTGGATATAGCGGAGGTTGAATGGTACCCCAGGGACCAGTACCACATTATAATGGGTGTTTAGATTGCCGGAGTACCTTGGAAGCCCATTAGGCATAGTATTCAAAGGCTTACCTCCAAGACGACCACCTGGCATGTTTTTTGTGAATAGTACTTGGATTTCTCAAATTGGGGGGCCATCGCCCCTTGGGAAGGTCCCCTCTTTGTGGTAGTCATCAAGCCCAATCAACATCTCCTGATGTTGGAGCCACACATCACCTTTATGTAAAGAGAGGAAGCAGCCTCAGCTTGGACTCCATCCAGGTCACACACCCTGACATGTTTCGCCCCAGCCATGGGGGTGTGGCCTGGACAGAGTCTAGGCTGAGACTGCTTCCACTCTTTACATGAGGGTGATGTGTGGCTCCTGGGACTTCTTTTCCTTCCTCGTTGACTTCTACGGAGCTGAGGCAAGCTCTTTCCCTGCCTCTACTCCCTGCGGTTGTCAGCACATAAGGACCTACTAGAGCCTGAAGCAGGATCCTTAATTCCGTTGTACTGGGTCACAGGACTCCAACAGCTAACCATCAACAGTACACTCCTTCCACTAATACCAAAAAGGAGAAAGGATATAGCAACTTTTAGTGTGCTACAGTGGAATATAGTGAGGTAAAGGCAGCACAGTGGCTAAGTGGTTAGCCCTTCTGCCTAAAGGCACAAGGTCATTGATTAACATCCCAACCTCCATACTACCTGCATGGAGTTTGCATGTTCTCCCTGTGCCTGTGTGGGTTTCCCACACCCTAAGGCCTTGTTCACACCTATGCAGGTTGCAGTTTGCATATTCCAGGTACATTTTGCGTTTTTCAATACACATTTTTGATCTGCTGAAGTCTATGGAACCAAAAAACAGAAAAAAGTCCCTGGCCTTTCCATAAAATGCACAGATGTGAACATGACCCATAGAAAGCTATGTTAAATGGACTGTGGTGTGTTTCTATCAAACTGAAAACGGACCAAAAAATGCATAGGTATGAACCAGGCCTTAAGGCTCCATGCACACTGGAGCTCATAAACTGCAGTTTATTGGAGTTTGGGTGTTTTTTTTTAAAGCTCATAAACTCCACTCTGTTAGCCTATGTGTCCATGCACACATGGACGTTTTTTAGCTTTAATGAGCAGTGGAGTTTATGGGCTTTTTTCTGAACGCCAGAAATTTGCGTTCAAAGTGCAGTTTTTCACCACCAAAAAAAGGCAAACGCCGATAAACGCTCATAAACGCGTGTTAATTAGTGTTCGCCATTCTATTTTTTCAGTGCATTGTGGGAGTTCGGAATGAACTGTGGGATTTTTGGAGTGACCTCTGTGTATTTTTATTGAAAACGCCCATGAAAGCTAACGCTCATAAACGCTAGTACAAAATGCTGTTAAAAACACGTTTTTCAACCAGCGTTTTCTGCCAGCAATCTGGCGTCCAGAAAAAGCTTTTTTGAGCTTCAGTGTGCATGGAGCCTAAAGCCGCGTACACACGTAGCCGTCTGTCCGACGTACTTAGTCTGGCGGACGTCCGCCAGACTGTCCATCGGAATTTTCAAACGGGCTACTTGCCCACACACGGCACTTTTTCAGCGGACTAATACGGCGTACTAAGTCCGCCGTACTTTCGAAATGAACGGACTCGCCCACACACGCGGAGGAAAGTCCGCTCATTTCGCCCCCCCACCCCAAAGCACCTTGTCCCCATGTCGATGAGGACAAGGGCCTCTTCCCGACAACCCTGGCCGTTGGTTATCGGAATCCGTGAGCCCCCTTTAATAAGGGGGCCCCCGGATACCGGCCCCCCACCCTATGTGAATGAGTATGGGGTACAATGTACCCCTACCCATTCACCTGTAAAATAAAAGTACAAAAAAACACAACACACGAGATAAAATACTTTATTGCACAGCTCCGGGGGTCTTCCGTCTTCGGGGGTCTTTTCGCCGGACTCCTCCGCTATCTTCTTGTAGCTCTTTTGCTAGCGGAGGAGTCCGGCTTTCTTCCTCGCCGCCGGCCTCTTCTCCCGACTTCGAGGGTCTTGTCCCCCTCTTCGGTTCTTCTGCCGGGCCACCGCGCCTTCTTATAGCTCTTTTACAGGCGGTGGCCCGGTCTTCTGTCGCCGCTGCCGCCTTCCGTTCTTCTTCTTCTTCTCCAGGAGATGTTGACTCGACGATCTCTCCGGCCGCAATGCCAGGGACGCCCTGCGCTGCCACTTATATAGGGACAAGGGGCGGTGTCACATGGCTTTATGTCACATGGGTTGGTCACATGGGTTGATGTCACATGGGGACTGTGACATCGTAAGGGGGCGGGGCCACCATGTGACACCAACCCATGTGACATAAAGCCATGTGACACCGCCCCTTGTCCCTATATAAGTGGCCGCGCAGCGCGTCCCTGGCATTGTGGCCGGAGAGAGCGTCGAGTCAACATCTCCAGGAGAAATAGGAGAAGAAGAAGAAGAAGAAGAAGAAGAACGGAAGGCGGCGGCGACAGAAGACCGGGCCACCGCCTGTAAAAGAGCTATAAGAAGGCGCGGTGGCCCGGCAGAAGAACCGAAGAGGGGGACAAGACCCCCGAAGTCGGGAGAAGAGGTCGGCGGCGAGGAAGAAAGCCAGACTCCTCCGCTAGCAAAAGAGCTACAAGAAGATAGCGGAGGAGTCCGGCGAGAAGACCCCCGAAGACGGAAGACCCCCGGAGCTGTGCAATAAAGTATTTTATCTCGTGTGTTGTGTTTTTTTTGTACTTTATTTTACAGGTGAATGGGTAGGGGTACATTGTACCCCATACTCATTCACATAGGGTGGGGGGCCGGTATCCGGGGGCCCCCTTATTAAAGGGGGCTCCCGGATTCCGATAAGCCCCCCACCCGCAGACCCCGACAACCAACGGCCAGGGTTGTCGGGAAGAGGTCCTTGTCCTCATCAACATGGGGACAAGGTGCTTTGGGGTGGGGGGGCCGCGCGTCCCCCCTTCCCCAAGGCACCCCCCCATGTTGAGGTCATGCGGCCTGGTACGGCTCAGGAGGGGGGGCGCTCGCTCGCCCCCCCTTTCCTGGCCGGCCGGGTAGCGTGCTCGGACAAGGGTCTGTTGTGGACTTTGGGGGACCCCCACGCCGTTTTTTTTCGGCGTTGGGGTTCCCCTTTAAGTCCATACCAGGCAGCGGGGCCAGCGACGTCTCCTTCGCGGGCCCCGCCTACCTGGAGACCCGCTCGAAATGAGCGGACTTTTCTCCGGGCGGGAAAAGTCCGCTCATTTCAAAAGTACGGCGGACTGGCATACACACGGCCGGATTGTCCGCCGAAATGCGAGTACGGCGGGCAGATTGATGTGCAACACGCCAATCTAAGTCCGCCGTACTTTCGGGTCAAAAAAGTATGCCGGAGGCTACACACGGGGGGATTTTTTGGCGGACTTGAGTTTGCCGGACTTTTCCACCGGATTGTTTGATCGTGTGTACGCGGCATAAGACATGCTGGTAGGTTACTTGGATTCTGTTTAAATTAGCCCTAGCATGTGTATGTATGAATGTGAGTTAGGGACCTCCGATTTTAAGCTCCTTGAGGGCAGGGACTGATGAAAATGTATAGTAAATATGTAGTGCTGTGTAAACTGCTGACACTATATAATACCTATAACAAATAAAAGGCTAGTAGATAAAACACAGATACATAGGTCAAATATTTGGGTAAGTGTGTTGGAATTATGTTTTTATTTTCTAATAATATTAATTTTTTTTTTTTTTTTTTTTGCATTTTTATCTATGTTTGATCTACTGCATCCAGGGGCGGACTGACCATTGGGGCACTCGGGCACTGCCCGAGGGCCCCATGCCATTAGGGGGCCCCATCAGGGTTGCCAGCCTCAATAAAACCAGGGACAGTATGTGTGTGTAGGTGTGTATACTGTGTGGCCCCATAATCTCCTATTGCTCGGGGGCCCCATAATCTTCTATTGCTGGGGGCCCCATAAACTTCTATTGCCCGGGGGCCCCATGAGTTCTCAGTCTGCCCCTGACTGCACCTGATCAATAAAAAAGACTCAATGACTCATTAAGCTGGTGATACAAGCTTACACTTCGTAGAACTTCTTTCTCAACTTCCTGTGTCACCCTTATCCCTCCCTTTTTATTAGAACATCATTTTTTTATTAAGTACTTTCACTTTTTTTTCTCCTAGGATCATTAGTTCTAGCCAGCACTGTCACACACTTCCATCTGCTTCCTCTTTATTATTGTGACAAAGTTTGAGGAGCGCAGAAGACCTGCACGAGCTGCTCCTTAATGACAAACAGTTGTCTTTCTGTACCAAGATCAACATCGCTGTCTAATGGCGTTCTCCTGGTTCTGGACCGTGGCCACCATGCTCCTTCTCAGAGTTTTAAAAGTCAACAGTAAGTCTATTTTTAATGTTTATGTTTTAATGTTTTGTCTTTGAACCCAAAGTGTGATTTGTGTTAGGTAATGGGTGTTTAAGATGGTCCTTATTGTATTTTATATACTGACAAAAGCACAGCTGTAAGGCTTCGTGCACACTGCTTTATTGTAAACGCTGTTTCTTCTGACAAGAGAAAACCTGCGTTATTAAAAACTCGCCTAAGCTGAATTTTTTTCAAACCACTTTAGGTGAGTTTAGCGGCATTTGGTGTTTGGGAGTTTATTTATTTAATTAATTGGCCAGAATTTTAAATTATTCTGGCCATTGAAATGAATAAATGCTGACGTGCTAAATACACCTAGATGAGCTTATGTGGGTTTAGGTGCGTTTTACGCCCAAAAGCTCCTCTCCTTAACACAATTCTTCTGCGTCCAGGAGAGGAGCTTTCACTGCCTCTAAACGCTGCAGCTCCTTAACTCTGCAAAAAAGCCTATTGGATTGATTTACTAAAGACAAATAAGCTGTGCACTTTACAATGTAGTTGCATTCTTTGTTTGCCACCGTTAACGGCACAGTCTAACTGAAGCAACGGCACGTACTGCCATTGCTTCAGTATGCATGTGCCGATGATGTTGGTACATGCAAATACAGGAGATATCTCCTAAACCATGCAGGGTTAGGGGATATCCAGTGTAGCTACAGGTAAGCCTAATTATAGGCTTACCTGTAGCAAATAGCGGCTGTAAGGCTGCATTCACACCTGAGCGTAGCGTGTTTGAACGTTTTTACCGGCGTTTTGTCGCGCGACAACGAGCGTTTTGTTACACTACAACGCGCGACAACGAGCGTTTTTTAACTTCTGCGTTTTTTTTCAGCCAATAGGAAAAATATTTTTCATCTGCTTATTTTTTCTTGAGCAGATACAGCGTCAAAACGCCCGTAGAAACGCTCGTTGTCGCTCTAAACGCTCGAATCGAGCGTTTCCATTAGTTTCTATGGGAATGAAAACGCCCAAATCAGCCCAATTCGCGCCCAAAGGGTCCGGAACTTGTTTGAGCTTCAGGCGTAGGGCTTCAGGCGACATGGAGTGGAGATGTGAACCATCTCCATTGAGAATAATGGATTTTTACCCCTCCAGCGTTTTGTAGCTTCAGGCGTAGGGCTACAAAACGTTCAGGTGTGAACGGGCTGTAAAGGGTTTACAACCACTTTAATGTAAGTGCTTACCTGTAGACCATTCCTCACCCCCAAGAAGTCTGTCCAGTAAACTCCCAGTAATGCCCCATACACACGGTCAGACTTTCCGACGGAAAATGTACGATCGAACTGTTGTCAGAAATTCCGATTGTGTGTGTCTATTTTTCATGCAAAGTTTGAGATTTGGATCTAAAATTTTCAGACAACAAAATCCGATCGTTTAAATTCCAACTGTTTGTATACAATTCCGACGCACAAAGTGCCACGCATGCTTAGAATAAATTACGAGACGAAAGCTATTGGCTACTGGCCTCTTTATAGTCTCGTTGTACGTGGTTTACGTCACCTCATTCTGAACGATCGGATTTTCCGACAGCTTTGTGAGACCGTGTGTATGCAAGACAAGTTTGGGCCAAAATCCGTCGGGAAAAAAAATCAGACGGATTTTGTCATCGGAATGTCCGACCGCGTGTACTGTTGACCTGTCCTCGGCAAGTTTCGGGACACTGCAGTTGGTATAGGCCTACTGTGCTGACCCTAAAAAATACATGTCTTACCACATATCTCAAACAGTGAATATATATATTTTTCAATAATCCATCAATAATTAAATTTAACCATAAACTATAAAAGGTGCATGGTATACTGATATAGGGAATATTGCATAAGTGAAACAAATAGTAGTGTGTATTTAAGCAAAGAAAAGTCCCAGTGCCGGTCTAAAGACACCTTACCTGTGAGTGCAAAATTCTTACTAGTACTAGTTTTATTGGTGATAAAACTAGTACTAGTTTTATTGGTGAAATACATTGTATACATGTTGCGCAATGATGGTCATTTGCTTTTTATGAGATCCTGAGATCACCTAATGTGGAGATTTATGGCGTGATTACTGGCATATCATTTGGAAATCCTTAGGTATAGTCTCACGAGTGGAGTGGTTAAAGAGGTAGTAAACCCCAATGGGTTTTACTTCCTCTTTTGCTCTATGCAAACCCTGCAATTTAAAAGCATAACGAGCTAGTATGCATTGCATACTAGCCCATTATGTGACACTTACCTGCAAAGAAAGCCCGTGCTGTCCCCTGTGCAGGCCTGCGACCATCTTCGCCCCTCTTCCTTCCGGGGCCGCGGGCTCCGGCTCTGTGACTGGCCGGAGCCACTTGACGTCACTCCCATGCATGCATGCAGGAGCCGTCAGACACAGCACACGCTGGGGGAGAAATGGCACAGTGGTCTGTTTCTTCACAGCCCATTCGGCGATGATGACATTGGCATGCTACAAGTGAAATATCTCCTAAACGGCGCACGTTTAGGAGATATTTCCACTACCTATAGGTAAGCCTTATTCTAGGCTTACCTATAGCTAAAAGTAAGACAAAAGGGTTTACCAATCACTTTCACCCAGGCATAAACCAAGGCTTTTTTTTTTTTTAAATGTTTTTGGCGAGTGTTCATTTTAGAAGGTGATGGTGTAGAATTCACGGATTGGTGGAGATTTTTTTCAATTACGGATGCAGATCTGTGCATGTGGGATCTGGATACCCATTTTCTGAAGAGAAACACTGGGACTTTTCTTTGTTTAATACATTGCTACCATTCGTTTCACTTATGCAATTTTCCCTATATCAGTATACCATGCACCTGTTATAATTTATGGTTAAATTAAATTATTGAAGAAATTATATATATGTATAATTGTTATCAAATACTTACCGTAATTTTCCTATCCTGGCCCATCCTCAAGTCAGCACACTATTGGTTAACATCTCCTCTGGAGCCCCACATTACAACCTGTATAGCTGAATAAAAGGCAGCTCTTCCTTAACTAAGAGAGTTCGATAACTTAGCCTGCGACAAGCCACTAAGGAGGAAGTCCTGTGCTGATGTGGGGATGGGCCAGGAAAGGAAAATTACGGTAAGTATTTGATAAAAATTTTCCGACCAATTAAGAGAGACACTAAGAGCCCATTCACACAGGGGCAACACGACTTGTAGGCGACTTGAGTCAGGCAACTTGGACACGACTTGAGTTAAGATCACAGCGTGACTTGGGACAACTTCAAAACGACTTGTGATGACTTCAAGCGCGACTTGGGACGACTTACAAGTCGCCCCAGGCCAGGCGACTTTTGCCGAGGCCAAGCAGAGAATGAGCTCAAGGGGGAACTCCACGGCAAATTTCTGAAAAAAATTTGGCGTGGGTTCCCCCTCCGAGAGCATACCAGGCCCTTAGGTCTGGTATGGATTCCAAGGGGAACCCCCTACGCCGAAAAAACGGCGTGGGGGTCCCCCCCAGATCCACACCAGACCCTTATCCGAGCACGCTACCCGGCCGGCCAGGAAAGGGGGTGGGGACGAGCGGGCGCCCCCCCCCCTCCTGAGCCGTACCAGGCCGCGTGCCCTCAACATGGGGGGGGTGCCTTGGGGGAGGGGGGGGCGTGCGGCCCCCCCACCCCAAAGCACCTTGTCCCCATGTCGATGAGGACAAGGGCCTCTTCCCGACAACCCTGGCCGTTGGTTGTCGGGGTCTGCGGGCGGGGGGCTTATCGGAATCCGGGAGCCCCCTTTAATAAGGGGGCCCCCGGATACCGGCCCCCCACCCTATGTGAATGAGTATGGGGTACAATGTACCCCTACCCATTCACCTGTGGAAAAAAAGTACAAAAAAAAAAACACAACACAGGGAAAAAATATTTTATTGCACAGCTCCGGGGGTCTTCCGTCTTCGGGGGTCTTCTCGCCGGACTCCTCCGCTATCTTCTTGTAGCTCTTTTGCTAGCGGAGGAGTCCGGCTTTCTTCCTCCCCGCCGCCGGCCTCTTCTCCCGACTTCGGGGGTCTTGTCCCTTTCTTCGGTTCTTCTGCCGGGCCACCGCGCCTTCTTATAGCTCTTTTGCAGGCGGTGGCCCGGTCTTCTGTCGCCGCCGCCGCCTTCCGTTCTTCTTCTTCTTCTTCTTCTTCTCCAGGAGATGTTGACACGACGCTCTCTCCGGCCACAATGCCAGGGACGCACTCCGCTGCCACTTATATAGGGACAATGGGGCGGTGTCACATGGGTTGATGTCACATGGGTTGGTCACATGGGTTGATGTCACATGGTAAGGGGGCGGGGTCACCATGTGACATCAACCCATGTGACCAACCCATGTGACATCAACCCATGTGACACCGCCCCATTGTCCCTATATAAGTGGCAGCGGAGCGCGTCCCTGGCATTGTGGCCGGAGAGAGCGTCGTGTCAACATCTCCTGGAGAAGAAGAAGAAAAAGAACGGAAGGCGGTGGCGGCGGCGGCGACAGAAGACCGGGCCACCGCCTGCAAAAGAGCTATAAGAAGGCGCGGTGGCCCGGCAGAAGAACCGAAGAAGGGGACAAGACCCCCGAAGTCGGGAGAAGAGGCCGGCGGTGGGGAGGAAGAAAGCCGGACTCCTCCGCTAGCAAAAGAGCTACAAGAAGATAGCGGAGGAGTCCGGCGAGAAGACCCCCGAAGATGGAAGACCCCCGGAGCTGTGCAATAAAATATTTTTTCCCTGTGTTGTGTTTTTTTTTTGTACTTTTTTTCCACAGGTGAATGGGTAGGGGTACATTGTACCCCATACTCATTCACATAGGGTGGGGGGCCGGTATCCGGGGGCCCCCTTATTAAAGGGGGCTCCCGGATTCCGATAAGCCCCCCGCCCGCAGACCCCGACAACCAACGGCCAGGGTTGTCGGGAAGAGGCCCTTGTCCTCATCGACATGGGGACAAGGTGCTTTGGGGTGGGGGGGCCGCACGCCCCCCCTCCCCCAAGGCACCTCCCCATGTTGAGGGCACGCGGCCTGGTACGGCTCAGGAGGGGGGGGGGGCGCCCGCTCGTCCCCATCCCCTTTCCTGGCCGGCCGGGTAGCGTGCTCGGATAAGGGTCTGGTGTGGATCTGGGGGGGACCCCCACGCCGTTTTTTCGGCGTAGGGGGTTCCCCTTGGAATCCATACCAGACCTAAGGGCCTGGTATGCTCTCGGAGGGGGAACCCACGCCAATTTTTTTTCAGAAATTTGCCGTGGAGTTCCCTCTTGAGAGCTGATAATTCTGTCACAGTCGCCTCCGTAAAGACGGAGATCCGACTTGGAGGCGATCTCCATTGAAATCAATGGGTACCGGTCGCCTACAAGTCGGATAGAAGTAGTACAGGAACCTTTTCTGAAGTCGGAGCGACTTCAGTAGTGTGCATTAAGACGGCTCTCATTCACTTACATTGCTTTTTAAATGTTGTCCGACCTGAGGCGACCTGAGGCGACTAGGGGCGACCTGAAGTCGGATCAGGAGTTGCCCCTGTGTGAATGGGCTCTAACATCTAAAAGAAAAGATGCTAAAACCAGAAGGAATTGATCTCTCTGGTCCCAAACATGCTGGTCACATATTTCGTTTGTAAGGCTGAATGAAGGACGCAACCGACCTTCAAGCGAGCCCTTACCTGTATCCTCCAAGCAATCCTGGCATGATTGCCTCAAAGGCTGCCACCCCTCTAGTCAAATAGGCTTGCAATTATTTCAGAGTAGAAAAGCATACTTCCTGCATGTCAATTTTAATCATCCTGGCAACCCAAGAGTGGATGACTTTGCCTGATGGCTTATTGAAAGGATTTTTTTCCCCCTCCCCTACTTCCCAGTGGAAACTTGATACTACTTTAAAATTGAACTTTGGGGATAGACAGGGTATCCCTATCTCTGGTGAAAAAAAAAAAAAAGGAAGATACCAAGCGCTCTTGCTGGAAAGTGTTGCAATCTTCAACATCCTCCTGTCTGACGTAGTTGTTGTCAGAACTAGTTTTACCATGCAGTACTTCATTGGAAACGAAAACCTGTTGGAGCAAAGGGTGCTCTCAGATACAAGCCTAAGTTCCACAGAGGAAACAAGGATTTCCCCCAAGGTCATATATTGATTGTTATCTGGAAGAAGCATCTGATCACTGGCTTTGCACCCATCTGCAGCTTGTGAAAAAATTAAGTAGAGATCCCTTAAATGGCTTTGTATGCCAGACCAACCTCTAGCGCTGATTGTAAAATGTCAAGGATATTGGCTAGAGGTAAGGAACACAGGAGAGAAAGCTTTGCTGAGCAAACAAAACAAACTTCTTTCATATCACCTCCTATGTAGTATTCATGGATGATCCTCTGGTCACCAGGATCTGAACAACATCAGATGAGAATCCCTGCACTTCTAGTGTAGCATATTCCATAGCCAGGCTATTAAAAGTAGTCCAGTTGGACTGGAGTGCCATTACTGACCTTGCCATGAATTCACTTGATCAGAGACAAAAATGAAACAAAAAAAATTCCATGGCACCCTGCACCATGGATGACGGAGTCTTTGGATTGGTATCCTGTTGCAACTATCAGAAGCTGCATGTTCAGTGAAGTGTCCCTGAGAACTACTGCTGGAATGCCCCATAATGCCAAAATTGACATAACCAAACCAATAATTGATTTTGTTCCCTGGCAAGGAGACCAATTTTAACTAAGTAGTTTTATGCCCCCAAAAAGTTTCTTTGCAAGATGTAAGAAAAAAGACTTGGTGTCCCCTTGCCAGGCAATGAAGGTTACTACTGTCTTGTTGTCAACCTTACTAGGGCCCCCTCAAAGATCCTGAAAGGCTTACAATGCTAGAAGAGGCTTCCTTCCATTCAAGACACTTGGGGAGTCTGTGCTTCACTGTTCTCCAGTGGTCTTGCACTTGTTTCTTCAGATCTTGGACTCCCCAGCCCCAGAGACAGACTGGCTTCAGAATCATCCTATCTCCTGGACTGAGAGGCATGCCTCCAAATAAAGAACAGTTGCAATGTCCAAAATTCCAGTTCTTGTTGAATTTGTATAGGCACAAAGATTTTCTGATCCATAGATAGCCCTCCGCTAAAGAAGACGAAATTGAAACGCCCTCATGGGCCACTTGGCCCAAGGTACCACCACTGGCAAGAAGATCTTTCAAAAAGATTCTTGGGACTGTGCCAATTCTGTAAAAGCACCTGAACTGGAAATGACATCTGGCCACTGAAAATCTCACATGCCGCTGGCCCTCGGCATCGATCAGTACATGGAAATATGAGTCGTCCGGTAGTTTGATACCAACTGGTCCTCCAGCTGAACTGTCCCTGTGACTGTCTGCATGAACCATCCGATTGGCATATATGAACACATTTGATTACTTCAAACTAAAACAGGCCCAAAGGCTCCTGCCTTAGGTACTAGAAAAACTGGAGAGAAAGGCCTCCAGATGATTCCAAGTTTTCGGCATCATTGGCATGAAGGCCTTGTAGCAGTATAAAAATCTTGTAAACATCTTCTCTTCTGAGATCTGTTGGACATAGATTAAATGGATTCAGTGGTCAGCTTTGGAATTTCCCATTGTAAGCCCACCTGTCTTCTGGACCCACTGGTCTTTGACTGTTGTCCAAACCCTCCGTAAGGAGGCTACAATCATCAAATTCACTCAGGCCCTCTGGCCAACTGGAAAAGACTGGACACCTTCAGAAAGACCTTCCAGCCATTTGGTAGCTTGCTCTGGACTGGATTGCATGTTAAAAGTAATTTTAAGACACCTCCACTGTGATCTATTAATCTGTAGTCTGTCCTATAAGAATTGGCCTCCTGCACCCTCTGAAATTTAGTAGGCTTGAGTGAAGGATGGCGGGTTCCTCTTACTAGTCTGTGGCCAGACTTTTTTTTCCTCGCGTCAATCGCTTAATTGCGTTGTTCAGTGTTTGGCCAAATAACCCCCATTATAGGAAATGTTAAAGGCTTGTGTAGATGTTCCACCTGCCTTCCAGCGGTGTAACCACAATGCTATCATAGCAGCGACTGGGTGCGCCAGCACTTGTACTAGGTCTATCAAAAGCATCAACAAAAAGTCAGGTGCCAATCTTTCCAGAAACTGTGCCAAATCTTGTAGCTACCAGTGTTGGATGTAATGGCATATCTAAAGTTAATATATATCAAAGTTAACCACTTCAGATCCGCGCTATTGCCAAATGACGGCATTAGCGCGGACCTACATTTCCGGGACTACGTCTATTGACGTCGTCCCGGTTACGAGCGGCCTGCGCGCCCCCTGAGGGGCGCGCGCGGCGCGCTCTGTGATCGGCGAGTCCGTGAGACTCGCCTGATCACCGATCCGTGTAAGGGGTCGATCCCGACCCCTTATCACGTGATCAGCTGTCAGCCAATGACAGCTGATCATGTGATAAAACGGAGCCGGTAATCGGCTAGTATTCCTCCTCGCGCTGACAGCGCGAGGAGAAAAAAAAAAAGCCGATCGCCGGCGGCCGTGTTCGGGACATCAGTCCCGATCGCCGGCGGCCGTGTTCGGGACATCAGTCCCGATCACGGCGGCCGTGTTCGGGACATCAGTCCCGATCACGGCCAGCAATTCAAGCGGACACCTGCCCCCTGCCAGTGCCCACCTGCCACCCGCAGTGCCATCCTGAAATAAAGTAAGTGCCCCCCTGTCAGTGCCACCCAGCAGTGCCCATAGTGCCCACAGTGCCACCCAGCAGTGCCCACAGTGCCACCCAGCAGTGCCCACAGTGCCACCCACAGTGCCACCCAGCAGTGCCACCCACAGTGCCACCCAAAATCTGCCTCAAAGGTGCTGCACCCCAGTGCCGCCCATCAGTGCCCAGCAGTGCCGCCCATCAGTGCCCAGCAGTGCCGCCCATCAGTGCCCAGCAGTGCCACCTATCAGAGCCACCTATCAGTGCCACCTATCAGTGCCCATCAGTCCCATCTATCTGTGGTACCTATCAGTGCCCATCCGTGCCACCCATCCGTGCCACTTATCCGTGCCACCCATCCGTGCCATCTTATCTGTGCCCATCTTTGCCCATCAGTGCCGCCTTATCTGTGCCCATCGGTGCCGCCTTATCTGTGCCTATTAGTGCCGCCTTAACTATGCCTATCAGTGCCCACCAGTGCAGCCGATCAGTGCCCACCAATGCAGCCCATCAGTGCCCACCAATGCAGCCCATCAGTGCCCACCAATGCAGCCTATCAGTGCCGCCTAATCAGCGCACTTCAATGAAGGAGAAAAATGACCCGTTTGCAAAATTTTATAACAAACTATTAAAACATGATTTTTTTTTTTTTTTTTTTTTGCATCTTTTTTTGTTTGTTTAGCAAAAAATAAAACTCCGAGCTGTAACTAAATACCACCAAAAGAAAGCTCTATTTGTGGGAAAAAAATGATAAAAATTTCATTTGGGTACAGTGTTGTATGACCGCGTAATTGTCACTCAAAGTGCATCAGCGCTGAAAGCTGAAAATTGGTCTGGGACTGAGGGGGGTTTAAGTGCCCAGTAAGCAAGTGGTTAACGTATTGCTGGTTGGCAGGCAAAATCTGTCACTGTATAGATTCTGTGCAAGCCTGATGGCCAGATCACCACAATTTCTGTGTTCCATATGTGTTTCTCCATGAGTGTTTTGATGCATTCCCAATGCATTTTGCCTCTTCTAGATGTGTTTCATACAGATATAATGCAACATTTTACTTTTGTTGACTGTACTAGAATGAGCCATGCTGGTGGGAACTATGTAACTTGGAATCAAAGTTAAAGACTGTCCATGCGTTCTTGATGCAGAATAAAGACGCACTGGACTGCATTTGGTGTGAATAAGTCCACTTTCTCATCCATAGGATCTCTGAAGGCAACCAAGTTATAAAAAGGCAGAGACACTTGCTGCAGACACTAAAGGGCAGCATCCACCCCTGGAAGTGCAGTGCACCAACATACAGCAGCCATATACAGTCATGGCTGAAATTGTTGCCGCCCCCAGAAATGTTTCCAGAAAATCAAGTATTTCTCAGAAAAGTATTGCAGTAACACAAGCTTTGCTATACACGTTTATTCCCTTTGTGTGTATTGGAACAAAACAAAAAAGGGAGGAAAAAAAGATAATTTGACATGTCACAATTCTAAAAATGGGCTGGTCAAAATTCTTGGCACCCTTTCAAAATTATGGATAAATAAGATTGTTTCAAGCATGTGATGCTCCTTTAAACTCACCTGGGGCAAGTAACAGGTGTGGGCAATATAAAAATCACACCTGAAAGCAGATAAAAAGGAGAGAAGTTCACTTATTCTTTGCATTGTGTGTCTGTGTGTGCGCCACACTAAGCATGGACAACAGAAACAGAAGAGAACTGTCTGAGGACATAAACAATCTCAAGGTTACAAGTCCATCTCCAGAGATATAGTTTTGCCTTTGTCCACAGTGCGCAACGTTATCAAGAAGTTTGCAAATTCCGGTTTCAGTGCCGCATGAGCTAGCTGCGTCTCTCACTAGCTCCTGCAGCAGCGACCAACTTTGGCCTATAAATTCGGACACAGCGGCCCCCCACACAGAAAAACCGGCTCTGGGTTCCCCCCGTCGGTCCCCTCATAGCCATGGACCAGTTCGTTGAAAAAACGGGCATCCGCTCGTACGCGGCCACGGCGGCACCTCCGGACCGGCCGCAAATTGAGCCCACGGCATCAGCCTACTCGGCTCCCAGGCCACTTCAGCAGAGACACAGCCCTCGGAAATGGAGGTGAGCGGGGTCTCCTCTCCCATACCCCATGCCACAGCAGCTTTATCCCCATCCACTGGGCCTGCATCCATACCCCCCCTCCAGTATTGACAGGGGACAGTCTAACACCCCCCCCCCCAGAGAAGGATGGACACACTAGCTGCATTGCTCACATGGTCGCAGCCCTTCTATCCCCCATTATAGCAGCTTCTGTGGAAAAAGAGATTCATGCTGGGATGAAACAAATCAAGGCTCAATTGACTGAACACACCACCAGATTAAACAAATTAGAACACCGCGTTTCTGAGGTGGAAGACGAATTATATCAAGCCCAAGCTAAACCAATATATTATTCAGAAATTGGACAATTTGGAGAAAAGATCTAGACGATCCAATCTGCTGGATCCTACAATGCAGACCGCAAATCTCCCCATCCCATTATTGCCAAATATCTCAATTATGACGACAAGGCTCTCATTCTCCAAAGATTCCGGCAATCTCCATCTCTTCAAAATGATGGTGTTAAAATCCTGATTTTCGCCGACTACTCCATTGAGGTCTCCAAAAAACAAAAAGCTTTTCAACCAATCTGTTCTGAACTTTCCAAGCTACAAATCAAGTTTTCTCTGGCATTTCCTGCAATACTTTGCCTCAAATCCCCAAAAGGGGAGCAATTATCCTTTCAGGATCCCATGGAAGCAGAAGCCTTTCTACGGTCTCTACGGACAGACACAAACCCCAATACGCCATCCAAATCCGCTTCAAGCCTCCGATCTCTGGAACAGAAGAGCCCTCGAAAGGACTCTGCCAAACACTTCCAGGACTCTCCCAAACGCTTCCAGGCCTCTGTACCCGATCACCACAACCACAACTCTTTCCGCTGAAGACACTCCTGACACCATGATTTGATTACCAAGCTATCTCAGGTCCTATGACATGCTCTGTTTTTGCTTATTTCAGTGCTCTTGCCTTTCAGTTTGACCTTTTCAGAAATAGTTTACGCACCCGCATGGGGTGCCCCTGACCCGTGGTCACAGATGTGGGCTCCCGGCCCTCTGCCTGTCCATCTCGACCTGATGATTCGGTTTATAGCTTTACGCATTTTCCATACCTTTTGTTACTGTTATGTGACTGCTTTAATTTGTATTCCAAGTTACAGCTGTGCCCCTACATGATTCCACTGTGTAACACCCTCCCACCTTTTTGCATCCGCCGTGCCCTGGATACTCAAACCGCCTTCCAGCCTTGCGGGGGCACATAAATATCCCACTCTTGGGGTCCTGCATGGGGAGCTACTTTACACAGTGAACTCATGCGGAAAAAAGAGAAGTTCATTCAAATGTTTAAACTGTTTTCCTTATCCCGCCACATTCCCCCTATACAACTACTATTTAATGATGTAATGCACCCTAAACGTCCCACAATGGGTCCAGGTCCATCCACCCCCACTCTATTTGCATCCACCATGGACTCTCTTCACTTTATAGACCTATGGCGTTTGTCCCACCCTGTAGACAGGGACTTCATCTTCTACTCAAACCCCCATAAAACCCTTACTAGAATTGACTATTTCTTTGGCTCCAAGGACTTCCTCCCCTTAACCTCAGACTCAGAGATATGCGACATAGCCATCTCTGACCATGCCCCGCTAGCAATCTCCCTAGACAAGTTGGATCTCCCACCTCACCCCAATCTCTGGCGCTTCCCATCCTTCCTTCAAAATAACTCAGATTTCCAGAAATACATGGAACAGGCGTGGTCAGACAATTCCACTACAATTGCCCCTCACACGGAGGATCCAAATCTTTTTTGGGATGCTGGGAAAGCTTATCTTAGGAGTTGTATCATATGCTATGCCACCTCTTTCAAATGCAATGCCCTGCGACAATACAAATCAGCCAGTAACAGGTTGCACGCTGCCCAATGCACTCTTACTTCTTCTGACTCCCCTAAGGACAGAGACGAATGGATGGCTGCCAAGTCTGCTTTCGATACCTGGGCAGATACCCTCGAACTTACCGAGAAGGCACACCTGGATGCCACCCTCCACAAATTCAGCAACAAAGCTGGGAAACTCCTCTCCAGACTCTGTAAGGGAATACACGGTCCCTGACACATATCACCTCTTTACGCGATGACACAGGACACACTCATTCTACCCCCCAAGCCATTAATGAGATCATGCTACGGTACTACACAAACTTATATGCTCCTGATCCCATCATCAAAGACCGAGCACAATCCTTTCTGGAAAAACTGGAACTCTCCACCATATCACCAGACCAACTAGAATCCCTCAAAGCCCCTATTACCCTTAACTAAATAGAAGACACCATCCGTAACCTACACCCATCTAAGGCCCCCGGCCCCGATGTTTTCACTAGCGAGTTTTGTAAGACTCTTGTGCACATCACAGCCCCCACACTTAACTCAGTTTACTTGGGCATTTGGTCGGGGGGGGGCCTCTCTTCCATCAGGTAACCAGGCTGTTATTAAACTTATCTCTAAAAAGGGCAAGGATCCATTGCAGCCGGGGTCCTATAGGCCCATCTCCCTGCTCAATCTAGACGTGAAACTCCTGTCTAAGATAGTGGCCTCAAGATTTCTGCCATTCTCCCACACCTCATCCACTCAGCTCAATCTGGCTTTGTGAAGGCCGAACAGCCACTTTGAACATTCGAAAAGTTTTATTTTATTTTATTGAAAAAGCCAAACAAGACCCCAAAGGTGGTTATGCTATTATCACTTTAGACGCTGAAAAGGCCTTTGACAATGTCAGCTTCGAGTGGCTCTCCATGTACCTCTTCAAAATGCGTTTCTCGGGCCATTTCTGCCACCTCATCAACTCAATGTATACATCCCCCACAGCCAAATTAGTCGCAGCAGGACTTCTGTCACAGGGTTTCCGTCTCCACAAGGGTACCAGACAGGGTTGCCCACTATCACCCCTTCTGTTCAATATCGCTTTTGAACCTCTCTCTAGATACCGGTCCCCTCTACATGGTATTAAGGTAGGTGACAGGGAACTCCGTACATCTCTCTTTGCTGACGATGTTCTTATCTTCACCTCAAACCCTTCTGCAGATATACTTACCATTAAACATGTATTTGACAAATGTATGCTCTGCCCTGGGCTTCGTATAAACTATTCCAAAAGTGAAATCCTTCCCATCGGCACCCATGTCACCTCCCCCGGGCTAGTCAGTCCATATTTGCAGTAGCCCCTTCTCACATCACCTACTTGGGAATCAAATTTGGGAAACTACCCTCCTCTCTGTACCATCTTAACTATCCTCCCCTCTTTGCAAAAATAGCACAGGAGCTGACAACCTGGATGGATCTCCCCCTCTCGCTCCTGGGAAGGTGCCACCTCATCAAAATGGTAAGCTTTGCCAGACTACTTTGTCCTACGCAAACTTTACCACTACTCCTAAAACACAAGGATATAGCTTCCTTAAACTCTTCCATATCTAGGTTCCTATGGTATGGTAAACGACTTGCATTGCTTTAAAAAATTGCACCTTCCCAGGGGCAACGGGGGGGGGGGGGGGGTATTAGTCTTCCGAATATTCATCTGTATAATTTAGCTTGTTTGTTAAAAACCAGTTTGGATTGGATACTCCAATCATAGCTTTGAATCTACAATGGCACACCCTTACTCTTCGACTGCCCTCCTGCACAGTAGATGGAAAGCTGTTCCTCTCCCCTTCCAGCATAACCTTCTACTCAGGGACACAGCAATAGCTTGGAGGGAATCCAGGAAAATGATTAAACTTTCTCCTTATGTCTCCCCTCATCTACCGATACAAGGGAACCCCAGTTTCCTCCCTGGACTACATTATAAATCCTTCTCAGACTGGCGAAAATGGGGTCTTTCACATTTTTCTTCCCTGTGCAACCCAGACACTGGCAAACCGTTAACTTTTCAAGCCCTGGCGGCCTCCTTATCTCTCCCCCGACACACTTTTTCTATTATCAACAATGCCTCAGCTTCCTATCGCATGCCTGCAAAGAGGAATCCCGGAGATTCCAACCCAGCTTCACAGACCAGTTGATTCAAGATGACCACTTTAAAGTCTCTGATATATACAAACCTCTTCTGCAAAAATCAACACCTTCCGTATCTTCATCCTCCATCGCCAATTTGGAGCTCCGCCTTCTCGGATTCCAATCTGGTGGACAAAATCCTCCTTGGGCTACGCAGAGTGCTACGTCTAACCCCCAATGAAACCTGGAGAGAAATTCAGCTCAAGATTAACCACAGGGCCTAAATCCCCTTTCTCTCTCCCAAAATAAACTGAGATGGACCATCTTGCCCCCTTTGTCAACAACCGAAGCCGTCTCTCTCGCATTGCTTCTGGTCTTGCTCAGTCATCTCTACTTTCTGGGACTAGGTCTTATCCTTTATTTTCAAAGTCACACTATTGAAGTTACCTAAGGACCCCTACTCCTAATCTTTGGATATTGGGACACTCTACTATTGCTGTGGTCTCCACCTCCGAAGAAGGCTCCTTTCAGGGGGACCCTTGCACATTCCACACCTACAGACTGGATCCTGCTGTGTCTCCTCATCGCCCGACGACTCATTCTCCAACTTTGGCTCTCACCTCAAGGCCCACCTTTCAAACAACTACGCAAAGAACCCCTCACTCTTCTGTTCAGAGAAAGGCTTCTCACGGATTTCAAACAAACTAAGCACAAAACTCTTTTCTTCTGCAGGTGGCAACCTTTTATCCTTTCGGCTCTGTCACCGCCTGATCAATCTGCGCTGGAACACTTCTCTTTCACATATGACAAGCTGCCCACTCATGGCTGAAGTATGACAGCATCTACATACTCTGTTCCTTCAATGCTCCCCCATTGACATTCTGGATCTCTCAAACACTCATCATCACGGTGAAATTCACCTCCCCCTTCCCTCCACCTGCCTCCCCCCCTCCCCCTGTTTATCCCAGGTTACTCTACCTAACTTTATATACCTGTCATTAGTCGGGTTTCTGCTATAGATCCATCCAGTTAATCTATTTTCCCACATCTAGGCTTCACTTTCGATGGATCCCCATTACCTTCCTTGTCTGTATGCCTATATAGTTGCAATAATACTGGTCTTTGACCCTGCTAATGTTTCATGTCGGTATTATTGTATTTTAGTTATTATTGTATTTTGTTATTTCAAGAAAATGCACTTGATCTGTACTTTTATACACTTGTACTATCTTGATTCCCAATAAAAACTTTTTGAAAAAAATAAAGAAGTTTGCAATCCATGGCACTGTAGCTAATCTCTCTGGGCGTGGACAGAAGAGAAAAATTGATGAAAGGTTGCAATGCAGGATAGTCCGGATGGTGGATAAGCAGCCCCAAACAAGTTCCAAAGAAATTCAAGCTGTCCTGCAGGCTCAAGGAGCATCAGTGTCAGCACAAACTATCCGTCGACACTTAAATGAAATGAAATGCTATGGCAGGAGACCCAGGAGGACCCCACTGCTGACACAGACTTAAAAAAGCAAGACTACAGTTTGCCCAAATGTACTTGAGTAAGCCAAAATCCTTCTGGGAAAATGTCTTGTGGACAGATGACACCAAGATAGAGCTTTTTGATAAAGCACATCATTCTACTGTTTACTGAAAATGGAATTAGGCCTACAAAGAAAAGAACACAATACCTACAGTGAGATATGGTGGAGGTTCAATGACGTTTTGCTGCCTCTGGCACTGGGTGCCTTGAATGTGTGCAAGGCATCATGAAATCTGAGGATTACCAAAGGATTTTGGGTTGCACTGTAGAGCCCGGTGTCAGAAAGCTTGGTTTGCGTCCGAGATCTTGGGTCTTCCAGCAGGACAATGACCCCAAACATAAAAAGCACCCAGAAATGGGTGGCAACAAAGCGCCGGAGAGTTCTAAAGTGGCCAGCAATGAGTCCAGATCGAAATCCCATTGAACTCCTGTTCAATAAAGCAAGGACAGCAGTGCAGTGCACTGCATATAAAGACAGGAAAAAAATGAAAACCAAAGGGAGAGACAATGATAACATTGCAGAGCTCTTATAATACCACACCTGTACAATATCAATGTTGTTTAAGCATCATTTTATCCATAGCCTTGGCACAAAAAAAGCACCCAGTTTAAAAAAAAAGGATTTACCTTCAGCATTCTGGGTCTTCCAAACTCCATGAGAGGCTGAACATGGAGGGGGAAGTTCAGCAGGGGGGTTGGGGGAGGGGTAAGTTCAGCGGGGGGGGTTGGCGGGGGGGGGGGTTTCAGCAAACAACTTACCAACTGCAATCAACAAATGGCCTAGAGCAGACCAAAAAAGAACTGTCTTAGTTAGGCCCCTTTCACACGTGTGGACCGTATGTCCGTATTTCATCCATCCGTTTTTAGATGAAATACGGACATACATGCATCCCTATGGGATAGTGGGTGTCAGCGGATGAACATCCGCTGACACCCGATATGATCTGTCTCCACTATGGTCCGATTCTGCAGATGGAGGAAAATCCTATTTTTCTATCTGTCTGCAGAGCGGATCAGATGAACATGGACAGACGGTCCGTGTTCATCCAATCCCACACAGAGGAGAGCGGAGATCTGACAGGGTGGTCCCGCATAGTGTGCAGGGACTGCCCTGTCATCTGCCGGCTCTGCAGGGATCAACGAAGTGATCCCCGCTGAGCAACTGGATGTTCACGGGGCGGATCATCACGGATCCATCCCCTGTAAAAAAGGGGCCTTAGGCTGGATTCACACCTATGCATTTTTTGTGCTTTTTGCATTTTTGCATATTTGCACTACAGAACGTGTTCCATAGGAAACAATGTTAAATGGACTGTAGTGCAAAATGCAAAAATCACTACAACTGCGTAGATGTGAATCCAGCCTTAGGGAGGAGCTGCCTTTTATTCAGCTATACAGGTGGTAATGTGGGGCTCCAGAGGAGATGTTAACCCATGGTGTGCTGATGTGAGGATGGGCCAGGAAATTATATATATATATATATATATATATATATATATATATATATATTATTTTATTTAATTTTTCACTGTTTGAGATATGTGGTAAGAAATGTATTTTTTAGGGTTAGCGCAGTTATCCTTTATACTGTGATATTTTATGACTGTAGCAGATCCGCTTTCCAAAGATACATATATATTACTTATTATTATTCATATTTTTTTGCGCCGGTGACAACGGAAAATTGTATACTCACCTTTCCGTCATTTTCCTTTCCTGTTGCATCTCATGGCAGCATACACCTATGGGTTGTGGCTCCGCCCCCGCAACCTGATAGGACCGTTTAACTATTAAATCTTGAGAGGGCCTCTGCCTCAGCATTCTCAATATATAGATACCTCACCTTAGACGGGTGGGCATCTGTATGCTGCCATGAGATGCAACAGGAAAGGAAAATTACGGAAAGGTGAGTATACAATTTTCCGTTTTCCTGTCGCATCATGGCAGCATACACCTATGGGGAATAACTCGCAAAACTGGGTGGGTATGAGCAGAAGAAGTTTATTTACAAGGAATGGAGGAATTGGACTGAATAATCGCTCTTCCAAATTCCACCGTGGACAGCCTAGCGGAGTCCACTTTGTAGTGGGATATAAAAGTACTTTTTGAAGACCATGTGGCTGCCTTGCAGATGGTTTCTGAGGAGACTTTGCAGAAGGCTGCCCAGGAAGTTGCCATCGCCCTTGTAGAGTGCGCCTTAAAGCCCTCAGGTATTTGAGCTTGATTAGATGAGTAGGATTTCTTTATGATTTTCACAAGCCATGCTGCGATAGTGCGGGAAGTAGCTGCCTGTCCTCTTCTGGAGCCGTGAGGGATGACTAGGAGGTTCTCCACTTTCCTGAGGTAACTGGTCTTCGAGAGGTAGGCCAGTAAGTTAGATTTTACATCAAGTGGATGAGGGTCACCCTGCTCTGTAGAAAGAGTGGGAAGGCATATTTCCTGATTAAAATGAAAGGAGGAAGCCACTTTGGGGATAAAGCGGTCTGAAGGTTTCAGAACTACCTTGTCTGGGTAGATGGTAAGGTATGGTTCCTTTGCCATTAGTGCATGCATTTCCGACACCCGCTTGGCTGATGTAATCGCTATCAGAAAGGTGATTTTGAGGGTTAGATCCCAAAGGGAAACTTTTTCAACTGGAAAGAATGGATCATGGGATAGGAAATCCAGTACTACCGAAAGATCCCAAGTTGGAAAGGAGGGCTTTCTGGGAGGTCTCAATCTTAGACAAGCCTTCTGGAATTGAGAAATAAGAGGTTCTTGAGCCCATTTCACCCCCTTTATGGCAGATAGAGCTGATACGTGCCCTTCAGGGTGCTTGAACCAAGACCTTTGTCGAGACCTAGCTGCAGGAACTCTAGGACCTGAGCAACTGTAGGGGATGAAGGGTCCCAGGCTTGTTGTTGTGCGATCGAGAGGAACTTATTCCAGATTCTCTTGTAGGTGTTATTAGTGGTAAACCTTCTGGCTTGGAGAAGGGTGTTTATCACTCTGTGGGAACAGCCATGAGCTATGAACCTAGCCCTTTCAGTCTCCATGCTGTTAGGTGTAACTTCTCTGGGCATGGATGGAGGAATTGACCTTGAGAGAGTAGATCCGCTGTCACAGGAAACGGCAATGGTTCTGCTGTATTCAATTGGAGTAGGGTCATGAACCACGGCCTCCTCGGCCAAAATGGCAGGACTGCTAATACTGTGGAACTTGATTTCCTGAGTCTGAGTAGAAGCCTCGATATGATTGGAGTTGGTGGAAACACGTAACCTAGGTGGAAATTCCAGTTGTCTTGTAAACAATCCGTGCCTTCTGCCGAAAGAAAGGGAACTCTCGCCAGGTACCTCTGACACTTTGCGTTGTTCGGAGTTGCTGCCAGATCGATATCCGGAACTCCCCAAGTCTTCGTTATCAGAGAAAAAGCCTGACTGCTTAGGGCCCATTCGTGGTTGGATACGAACTGTCGACTCAAGGTGTCTGCTATCTGATTCTGGACACCTGGCACGTATGTTGCCCTGAGACTGGTTAAATTCAGTTGTGCCCATTGGAAGACTGGTTGGACTTCTTGCAACATGGAGCGACTCCTGATGCCCCCTTGCCTGTTGATATAGGCCACCGCCACTCGATTGTCCATCTTTAGTAGGACGTCTTTTCCCTCCAGAAATGGGCTGAAGGCTAGTAGTGCCTGTAATGCTGCTTTCATCTCCAATAAGTTGGAAACCACATCGTGTGTCCTGAATGGCCAACAACCTTGGGCTGCGTGGTGACGATAGTGTGCTCCCCACCCTTCCATGCTGGCATCCGAGGTGATTACTTCTTGAGAGAGGACTAAGCGTTTGCACCTCTTCAGATTGTGTGGTTTAGTCCACCATGATAGCGATTGCTTCACCTCTTTCCGGATCACTATCGGCTGGGTCATTGACACGCCATTCCATTGTTTCAGGAATGATATTTGAAGAGGCCTGGCATTCCACTGGGCCCATTGTACCATTGGAATAGTTGCAGAGAATGACCCTAAAATACTGAGACATTCCCTGGCGGGAATGGTAGTGGCCACTAGTAATCTCTTTACTTTCCGGATTAGGATGGGAACTTTCTCCTCCGGGAGTTCTACTGTATTGAGTCGGGTATCCAGCTCCGCCCCCAGAAAAATAATTTGCTGCGTGGGATTTAGACTGCTCTTCCCCCAATTTATCAGCCACCCGAATTTTTGCAGGGTGGAGATTAGGATTGTGCGATGAAGTAGGAGGGAATCTCGGTTGTCGGCCAGGAGAAGGATATCGTCTAGATAGTGGTGCACTCTCAGGCCTTGCTCCCTTAATAGGGCTATTACCCGGCAGTAACACCTTTGTAAATGTTCTTGGAGCAGTGGATATTCCGAACGGGAGACTTTGGAATTGGAAATGTTGATGACCTACAACAAAGCGGAGAAATTTCTGAAACGAGGTGTGAATGGGAACGTGCAGGTAGGCGTCTTGTAAATCGATGGAGAGCATCCAATCTCCTATGTTGATGGCCTGGAGGATTGTCTGCAGACTCTCCATTTTGAATGCCTCCACCAGGATTCGGTGATTGAGTTTTTTTAAGGCCATGACAGGACGTAAGTCTCTTGTTTTCTTTTTTACCAAAAATAGAGCTGCCCATGGATCCTTTATTGTCCCCGCCCATAGCTGCTTGAACAACCTGAGCCTGGCTCCTACTACAGCTGGTTGGGCGGGCGCACCTTCAAAAAGACTTTTGATCCCCTGTAGTAGGGGGTCTTGGCTTTCTGGAGCTTGAGGAAGGATGATTGAGGGTTCTTCCAGTTTCTCCTGTACTCTTTTCCAGGTCTGTAGGATCTTGCCTCCCTATATTTGTCTGGGAGGTTTCGTCTGGGGGCTGGCGGTCTTTGCTGTCTAGATCTTCTATCTGAAGGGATCAGACCCGATTTTCCCCCGGTAACTTTAGAAATCGCAGAGTCTAGCTTTTCTCCAAAGATATTTGCTCCGTCAAAGGGAATCTTGCACCAATTTGTCTTTGAGGATGGGTCTGCAGACCAGGGTTTTAGCCAAAGTGCCCTTCTGGCCATTACTGAGCTCAGCATTGCTCTTGATGTAGATTTAATTACGTCTACAGAGGCTTCTGCGACAAAGTCGCCTGCGAGAGATAGTTCCTGTAGGGCTGAGATTACCTTCTCTTGTTCCCCTCCTTCTGACACCAGCCTCTCGGCATTGGCGGACCAGTTGGAAATGGCTCTACCGACAACTGCTAGGGCCACAGCTGGTCTGCATGCGCCTCCTGCCGATTGACCTAGATCTGAAAAGATCTTACCTATTTTCCTATCCAGCACATCTTTGAATGTAACAGCATCTTCGATTGGAAGTGTCACATGTCTGGCAAGACGCATCAGAGAAGAATCTACCACTGGCGGGGTCACTAATGGAGTGACACTAGGCTCCTTCAGGGGGTAAAGTTTTGCTAACCTGTTAGTTAGGCTGATCTTCTTATCCGGCTTTTGCCATTCCTCTTTAATCAAATCCTCTAGTTCCTCAATAAATGGGAAGGTCTCAGGATCTTTCTTGAGATTTGGAAAATATTTCCTCACCTTCTGAGGAGTTTGTTTCTCTTCCACCCAATCGATCGCTTCCTTCACTGATTTAACCACTACAATACAGGGCACTTTCGCCCCCTTCCTTCCCAGCCCAATTTTCAGCTTTCATCGCTCTAGCGCTTTCAGTGACAATTGCGCGGTCATGCTACACTGTACCCAAATGAAATTTTTAGCATTTTGTTCGCACAAATAGAGCTTTATTTTGGTGGTATTTATTCGCGACTCCGTTTTTTATTTTTTGCGATATAAGCGCAAAAAAGCGGAAATTTGGAAAAAAAACAATATTTTCTTTTTTCTATTTTAAAAGAAATCCAATAAAATCTAATTTTGTCATAAATTTAAGCCAAAATGTATTCTGCTACATGTTTTTGGTAAAAAAAATTCCGTTAAGTGTATAATAATTGGTTTGTGTGATCACGGACATATGTACGCAAATGATCATGTACATATGTGTGCAGGTGATCACGTACATATGTGTGCATATAATCATTGGGACAAGTGATTTTAGTGGGACATATGTGGGGGACATGTTTTTATTATTAGGGACATGTGTTTTTATTTTTTGGGGACATGTATGTTTTGGGGACATGTGTGTTTTGGGGACATATGTGGGGACTGTGTTTACACTGTGTGGTGTGTTGTGTGTGTACACTAGACTGAAGATCAGTGAGTAAAAAGCTGTAAAAAACAGCTCATACTCACTGATCATCAGCCGGCTGCAGCAATCTGCTCTCCTCTCCTCAGCGATGACTTCTGTGTGAGGAGAGGAGGAGCCGATTGCCTAGCAACCGGCTGTTTGTTTACATCACATGACGGCCGTGATTGGACACGGCCGTCATGTGATCAGGAGGGCCGATCACAGAGCCCTCCTGCCGATCTGAGATGCGCCGTGTCCCGGTGACACGGGCGCATCGGGATCGCGCCGCTGCACGGGCACGCGCGCGCGCGATCCCGCTCCTCCTGATGGACGTTCCTGAACGTCCTATCAGGAGTAGACGGCTCCCACCCGGCCGTATATGTGCATTGGCCGGGTGGGAAGTGGTTAATGAAGGGTTCGACTAATGCAAAGTCAAAGCCGGTAGAAGTGTCAAAGTCATCATTATCTGACAAAAGATCTGACATCTTTGAAGTGGAGGGAGCAGCAGATGTGGTACCTTGCAAAGGTCTGCTAGTTTCCGGCCCTGCGATTTGGAGGGGCGATTCAGTAGCTGGAATACTAGGATCTAATTCTCTGTCTTTGGTTGCTTCATTGAAGCATGAACGACAGGCCAGCTTATCTGGGAGTGCTATTGCGCCACAAACCCAGCATGAGTTTCCAGAGGGATGGAGACTTCGAGCGCGAGAAGAATGTCTGCTATTAGGGGATCTTCTGTGGTAGGAGTGGCCCTGTCGAGAGTAGGACCTTGATCGACTCCTCCTGTGATCTCTGCTCTCTCTGCACCTTAAGCGGCTTCTGCTATGGTCTCGGTCCAGTCTATGACTTGAGCGGCTTCTTCTTGAGCGCCTTGAGTGCGATGATCTGGATGACCTGATAGGGCTGTGCAGTTTAGACAGCGTTAGTGACAGGCTCTCTTTTTCCTCTTCGTACTTACCAAGTTGACCCCACTTACCTAATAGGCTGGCGATGGTCTGCTGGGGCAGCGGCCTCCATGAAGAGTGAATCCTAAAAACGAACGGAAGTCAGTGTGCAAAGACAGGTAGGGAGATATGCAAGCTGAAAAAAAAGAACTTTAGAAACGAAGAGACTGACCTTAAGATCCGAAGGAAACAATATGTAAGAAACGATCGGAATGACTTCGAAAACGATCTTGATAGTAAAGCAGCAGCAGCCACAGTACACAAAGCAAAAATGCTGTTTTTAAAGTCCGCGCCACTGCTGTCGCAACGTCGACGTCGTCCCGCACATGCGCAGAAATGTCCCGCGACGTCCGCCTCCATTTTGGAAAGTGGCGAACCGACAAGATAACGAGGTACTGAACGCCAGCGCATGCGCGGAGGAGTTCAAACATCGGCGCCTGAGGAGCGAGGTTCTACAGAGCTTAGCAAAGAAAGGTACAGAAAATACCAAGAAAGCACAGGTTAGAGGCCGCTGCATGATAAATCTGTTTAAGATTTGTAAAGATAAAAACGATACCCCTGAGACCACCAGAGTGGGGATTCCTCCATTAAGCTCATTTAGAGGCTGTACAGGTAGGACTTCCACCCAGGAGAGGCTTGAACCTGGCTGGGGCGATAGCGGTAAGGGGTGATGTCCGGTCTTCTCAGGTGAGGAAAAAAAGGAGAATGCTGAGGCAGAGGCCCTCTCAAGATTTAATAGTTAAACGGTCCTATCAGGTTGCGGGGGCGGAGCCACAACCCATAGGTGTATGTTGCCATGATGCAACAGGAAACATATTTAACATATGTTATAGGCTTACACCTAGCAACACAGGAATGAACTGTGTTACTCTCCACAGCAACAGATCAAAGAAGAAGCCTATGTGCATGCTGCTCCCACCCCCTGGTTGTCAGGGCCCCAGCCACAGCTTTGCTGCAGAGCACTGAATGAGGAATATTATTTGTTCTTGTGACGTTGGGAGTGAGCTTCTAACAGCTGCAGTCTCCCGGGACTTGGTTAGGACAGTGTGTTCAGTTATAGCAGAACTAAAGGCATTTTACAACAGCCTACAAGCAGGCAGGCTATTATCACAAAAGAAACATGCATTGTTTTTCTGAAATAAAATACACCTACCTGCCTGCTTGCAGTCTTCTACAGCGTGTAAACTGAGCTGAACATGCGCAGCTCAACTTACATCGCCATCATGGTCCCTGTGTGCATGTGCAGAAGTGTCGTGGAAAAACCCACCATACTCTTTTGCGCTAATAAGCACCCATTTCAGTTTAATGGTATAATGCATGTTAACCCATGTCTCCCACATTTCTCCAGTAAACAGGCATAATCACCATCTTAGCTCCATTGTTCATTTATCTGCCCTTCTGGGCAGAGGCTCTTGGCTTTTATTCACAAACAGGAAGTCCTGCCACCAACAGCCAATCACTTCCTCCACAGGATATGACAACACAGGATATGACTGTCAACACAGGAAATCCTTCCAACAGGATGATGGGAGATTATCTGCAGGTGTACGCCATGGCACCCCAAATATGTTGATCAGGCACACAGGGGTGACATGAGCGTACATCCGCTAAACCAATAATGTCTTTGCAGAGCGAACACATACCCCCCAGACGATCGTTCTGTGCATCGCACAGGGGCCCTTCACTGGTGGACATATTCCCACTCTACAAACACTTCTCTCCAACCTCAGGAAGTTTTCCACTTCCAAACGGATCTCAACCAGTGCCAGTCTGCCCCAGTCAGCTCTTTAGAGCGGGTTGTGGGAGAACTAACACTGGGAAACACTGTGACAATACATATTAAAATACATCTTCATAAAATTTCAGGAGTTACATCATCCAATGCCAGCCAATGAAGATAACCAAAGATTGTCAGCTGGGAAGAAGATGTCAGTTCCAGCCAATGGCTGCTGTTAGAAATCACGGGGCCCCATACAGCCTATCTGACAGGGCCCCTTTCCCCAGCTGAAAGTGACCTGAGGCCATAGATTTATCAGTCCCTTTCTCTGTAGCCTCAGCTGAGCAAATGAATGAATAGGAAGTACTCTGAGTCTTCCTGCTCATTCACAAACTGAAGTGATCAATGGCCACAGTAGTGATTGGTACTGATCACTCACTGTGTTCATTCAGAAAGAGGCTGCCAGTAAATTACATATTTACCGACCCTTTCCCCGCTCTCCATCCTGAAGCATCCCCGTGTGCCTGCAGCAGCTGCCAGCAGGAGAGGAGAGAAAGCTGGCAGAACTGCATTGGAAAGGGGCTCACTGGGGGCCTGGACAGCAGATGGAAGGGACACATGTACTAGGACCAATCCCCCTGCAGTGCAACTGGAGGGGAATATTAGAGGAGAAGCTGGCAGCACTGCAGGGGGAGACAGAAGTGTCTGCAATAAGAGAGTAAAGCTGGTCCTCCTGCTTAGCGGGTGTCCGGGCCCCCCTTTTGAACAGATGGGGCTTGATCCCAGTATGGGAGGGCTGGTTGTACTGCCCTATCAGCAGCCCTAGTTCCAGTGATGAACCATTTATGGACTTCAATCTATTATAGAGCAGGTAAGTACAGTTATCAGAGATTTTTACACGCTGACACTGTGTGCTATCTGTACACATCCATATATAATACCAAACATTTCAAACAGTATAAAGTAGCTGTGGATTTTTTAGTGGTCATATATGAACAACACGGCACACTGAATCAAATTGGTCTGCATGGCTGTTGTCCCAGAAGGAAGCCTCTTCTAAAGATGATAAACAAGGAAGCCTGCAAACAGTGTGCTGAAGACAAGCAGACTAAGGCCGCGTACACACGGGCGGACTGTTCGTCCAACTTTGTCCGCTGAACAGTGTTTGGGCGGACAGTCCGCTCGTGTGTGGGCTTTCAGCGGACAGTTTCAGCGGACAGTTTGACGGACAAGGTTTTTCGGAAATTCCGTAAAACTGTCCGCTGAAACCTTGTTTCAGCGAACAGTCCGCTCGTGTGTAGGCTTGTTCGTCAAACAAAGTTGCGCGCATGCTCAGAAAGGATTTTCACGGCGAAAGCTATAATGCAGTGTATAGGACGTTGTATTTTTCGTCCCGTCGTACGTGCCGTTCACGTCATCGCGCACGGTTTCAGCAAACTGTTCGTCCGTCGTGTGTGGCCATGTCCGTCCATGCTAAGTTTGAGCGGACTGTTTGCCGAAACTGTTGGACGGACAAAGTTGGGCGAACAGTCCGCGCGTGTGTACGCGGCCTAACTGAAAATTGAACTGAAAATAGACATATTTTAGGTTTTTGCGGCATTATTTGCTGTTTTTTAATTTGTTCAAATAAAATTTCTTGTTTTATATTAGTGTTACTGGTTGTTCATAAATGACCACTAAAAAATATCTCGCTGCAGCTCAGTTTCAGGCTCTTAACAATCTTCTTATAGCTTAGGCCATCTTTATGTAGTGCAACAATCCTTTTTTTCAGATCCTCAGAGAGTTCTTTGCCATGAGGTGCCATGTTGAACTTCCAGTGACCAGTATGAAAAAGTGAGAGCGATAACACCAAATTTAACACACCTGCACCCTAATCACATAGGCGTGTACTCACTTTTGCTGCCAGTGATTTAGACATTAATGGCTGTGTGTTGAGTTATTTTGAGGGGACAGAAAATGTACACTGTTATACAAGCTGTACACTCACTACTTTACATTGTAGCAAAGTGTAATTTCTTCAGTGTTGTCACAAGAAAAGATCTAATAAAATATTTACAGAAATGTGAGGGGTGTACTTACTTTTGTGAGATACCGTATATTAGTGCAGTAATTATTTTATTGCTTGATGTGGTTTCTGCTAAAGATCAGAAGACATGGTTCACCAGACACCCACAATGACCATAAGGTGAAACCACTGCACAATAATCACACTACTGACGATAGATACATTACACTACACAGCACTCACATTACACATGAGCTTCTATGGAGTCAGGAATCTGGAATCAGGAGTCAGGAATCTGCCGCCGACATCGCTGGATCCTGGGACAGGTAAATGTCCATTTATTAAAAGTCAGCAGCTGCAATATTAGTAGCTGCTGGCTTTTAATATTTTTTTTTTAGGTGCAGAACCGCTTTAAGTTTACGATACTAAACAATGGCCTCATGCAACCTAGTTAAGCCTCATTTTCTTGGCATCAACCCACAGTGAAAAAACATATCACTGTTTTCATGTCTCTAGAAATTGAAACACATACAGTATCTCTCAGACTCAGACTATTGTATTTTGTATTTGTCAGGAGTGGGTACACTAATTAGCAAAGCATTCCACTAATGTTTGTGGTCTGTGGATCAGATAAGGACAGGTGTAACAGCTTATACCGTTGATCACTGCAAGGGGAGAACACTTCAGGCATCCAGTTACTGTATTTATCGGCATATAGCACGCACTTTTTACATACATGGCATAAATACACGCACGGGATTACATACAAAAAGTGCAATCTCTTCTTCCCATGTAAATTACTGATTTACAAGTAATGTATTTCTCAGCACTATTAATGCTGCACTTAATTTGGTGCCCCCTGGTGTGTTCTCTTGGTCCTGCAGTTGTATCCATCCACACAGTACTCTAATGCCGTGTACTCACGACCGTTTTTTCCATCAGTTTTTCCACTTCATCTGAAACCCCACCCATTCCTCCGTAGGCTTCACCTCTTCCTATTAGAGAACCACCTCTTCAGAGGTAGTGGAGAGAGAGGGGGTGAGAAAGAGGGGAGAAGAGTTGGGGGAAGAGAGAGAGGGGGAGAGATAGAGGGGATGAAAGAGAGAAGGGAGGTGAAAGAGAGGGGGAGGAGAGAGAGGGGGTAAGAGTGAGAGGGGGTGGGGGGGAGAGGTAGTGGGAGAGAGAATGAGGGTAGTGAGAAAGAGGGAGGAAGGGGTGGGGGAGAAAGAGAGGGGGTCGAGAGAGAGAGAGAGGGGATGAGAAAAGGTGGGGAAAAGAGAGGGGGGAGAAGAGGTGGAGGGAGAGAGAGGGAGAAGGGAGTGAGAGAGAAAGGGGATGAGAGGGAGGGGGACTTTCCTATCCCCCCATATTACACCAAGAGGTCTCCCCCCCCCAAAAAAAAATGACACCGTACTCTCACCGTCCTGCAGCCCGCTGGCTCCTTTTTACCAGCTGTGTGTAGTGAGGCTGCCGAAACACAATCACAGCCCCGGACCTGCTCTGCCAAGTGAGCTACTTCTGAGATTGGAGGCTCCAACCACTGCCGCCTCCTGCTTCTGCTTTGCTCCCCTGTTATTGAATGGTCAGTTTGTGGCCACCTCTGGTGTCACCCCTCTGGTAGGTGTCACCCAGGTGTGGTCTGCACCCCCCCCCGCACTGACGCCACTGCTCGTAGTGTCCCTTCTGCCTGGGGGCAGCACCGCTCCCCTGAAAAATGCCACCCAAAGCAAACACTTTGTTTGCCTTGCAGTAGATATGCCCTTGGTGGTCAGTGTCAGGGCAAAAGACCCTGAAGATCATGGCTATTACTGTAGTAGGGCTGACTACTACAGTGATTCTCCACTTCCAGAGTGATCCCTTAGGTATTAGATATGCATACTTACATTAATCCAAGGTGGACCAATGTAACTGTGCAATTAAGATCATACCTGGATTTTAGCTTTCAATTACAATCAAAGTGAGCAATGACATACATACCCTGCTCCTTGGCCTAATTTAGCTCTGCATAAAAGCAACAAAACTTTAGCCAGGGGTCACAATCTCCACTGAGACCTGCCCACTAGTTAAAGGGTTTCTCCACTTTTTATCTGAAATTGAAAACTCCTTTAAAGAATTCCTATCTTACGTGAACAGGTTTGAAATCTGACCAGCACTTTCCTTTCTCTCTGCCATTGCTCTATATAATGGAAAACCCAACCAAATCTTGTGACATATTCTGACAATGGAACTCTTTCTTTGATTAGGTAATTCTCCAACTCCTGTGTTGAGTTTGCCAGAAAATATTTCTGAGGATGAAGATATAAATATCACGTGCACACTGCCCTGCACAGACTGCCTGGATGTTAATTTGACTATCAAGGCGGACGTGAAATTCAAAAGCTGCACCTTTCTTGCTGGAAAAACTCCAAATGTAACCTGTATTTTGGAGGTCACCCGAGAGATGGATGAGAAAGAGTTCACTTGTGAGGCTCAGTTTAAAATAAAAAGCTTGCCGAAAAAGCTTTATATTCAAAGTAAGTAAAAGTGTTACACCATCTTCCTCTCAAAATATCCTTTTCCTTATCAAAATCATGCAATATCCTCTACTTCAGGGATATGCAATTAGCGGACCTCCAGCTGTTGCAGAACTACAAGTTCCATGAGGCATAGCAAGACTCTGACAGCCACAAGCAGGACACCCAGAGGCAGAGGCATGATGGGACTTGTAGTTTTGCAACAGCTGTAGGTCCTCTAATTGCATATCACTGCTCTACTTACAACATCACACTCTATTTCTCCTCCCCTTCCCCTGCGTGTCCTTACCTGTACTGCTCTTTTTCTTCCCCTCCACTATCCTCATCTTTACGTCTTCTCTCTCTTTTCTTTCCAGTGTCCCCGCCTGTACTGCTTCTCACCCCCTTCCCTTCAGTGCTCCCATTTGTACCACTCATCTCCTTCCCCTGGATCATCATCCTCCTTAGCCTCCAGTGATGGCACCTGTACCACCCATCTCCTTCCCATCTAGTTTCCCAACTTTTACCAATCCTCTCCTTTCCCTCTAGTGTCCTCACCTTCTCTTCTTCACCTGCAGTGTCCTCACCTGTACTTCTCCTCTCTCCACTTCCTCCAGTGTCCTCCCCTGTACTTCTCCTCTCTCCACTTCCTCCAGTGTCCTCACCTGTACTTCTCCTCTCTCCACTTCCTCCAGTGTCCGCACCTGTACTGCTCATCTCTGATTTCCCTTCAGTGCTCCCATTTGTATTGCTCATCTCCTTCCAATGCATCATCTACACCTGTACCATCCTCCTTCCCTTCAGTGATGGCACCTGCACCACCACTCTTTGCCTTCCCTTCCAGCTTTCCCTCTTATTCCATTCCTCCTCTACCCCTCCAATGTCCTATACACAGCTATCCCTGATCCTGACATATTCCACCCTGTATGGCCCACTGAGAACTACTCAGCCTCTGCTAAAAACTCCCAGACAATCTCAAAATCTTCTATGTTTGTGGACAAATCCCATGTATCCCTGTGAAGAGGTCAGGTGTCATTGGATCACGTGATAGATGGCCTTTCCATAGGAATGAATGATATATTTTGCTTAAAAGCACAAAAGTATTTAGAACTAATCAGAAACGTTTCTTGTGGAGGCAGTACAATTCTCCATGCGTTACACAGTGTGGGTCAGACTGGTGGACCTTTGAGTATAAAGCTGCCCATAGGTGGATTGCAATTTAGCTGATTGACTGTTGGAAAATATTTGTCTATAAGCCAGTTGCAGCCTATTTAGAAGGAGTTTTGCTGTCAAAATACAATGGCACAACGCAGATGATTTCTCTACCCACCTTACATGTGTAGATGAGGGAATTTGGGGGTTCTTTCTCTTTTTTACGAAAAAGAATGAAGCATCCATGGCCAGCCTAAAACTTGGGAGGGCATGGTTAAAAAGTATAGTTTTAGAAAAGCTCAGTTCTCCTTGAAGGATGCATTGTTATACAGTACAAATCCTCTGATATGCCTGTCGTTTTTTTATTTCAGAACCCAGTCCGAACAAAAGTGGAAGAAGGAAACCTGTATTAGCCACCATCTTGGAGATGCTGATGGCTACCAGTTTTTTTTTATATTTGTTTTAGACAATTCTTTGCATTATACCTTAAGGCATTTTTTTTGTGTACTTATGACATGAAAGCCCATTATTGTCTTAATGCATGTGTTGAGGCATTGGAATTCTATAATGTCTGCATAAGTAGGTTAATGCTTATACATATATATACATTTTACAAATGACCATTTCATACATATCAAGGATTGACAGAGCACTATGGGTTATCTAAAGAGACAGAACAGCAGTAGTTATTTCTAGTGATGGCCGAACGGTTCGCCCGGCGGTCGTTTCGCGGCGAATTTCCGACTTTCGCCGTCCGCGGGTTCGAACGCCTTTTTCCGTCGTTCGCCCCGGCGGACTTACGTGTTTAATGTATACAAGAACTTTAACCTTTCGTGACACGTTTATCATGTGTTACAGGACAACCAATTGAGACATGACAGCTCATGGACACTTGGACATTCCCCCTAACCTATAAATACACCCGATCCGGTGGCCATTTTACATTCTTTCTTCTGTCACTGTAGGGAAAGGATCCTGTGTGGAGTAGGGACAGAGAAAACGCTAGCTATTTGGTACACAAAAGTTCTTTTCAGGACTGGTATAGGTGTTAGGTCAGCAGCCTGAGTTTCTTTTGTCAGTTTAGATAAAGGGACAGAGCGCTGTATGCTGCTATTTTAGGGACAGCTCAGCCAGATTAGTCTTTCTTCATCATCATCATCATCATCATCATTAGCTGTTACTATCAGGTCCACAAAAGAGCTGTTCCAGCTAATCGTTCCAGCCTACTCTTTTTTGCCAATTTGTATAGGGACAGGCAGGAAGCAGTGTGTCAGGCAGTGAGGATAATTTTAAAGACTTGCTGTTACTATTAGTTCCACAAAGGTTCTTTTCAGGACTGGTATCAGTGGTACGGTAATAGGCTTGTACACGTATAATATTCTTTCTTCCAAATATAGAAAGAATATTATACTTGACTGCTGCCCTTCTGCTGCAGTCTGCTAATCATTCACAACTCACTTGTTCCACAAAGCTCTTTATCAGGACTGGTAACTTGGTCTGTCTAGGGTGCTACGGTACATAGGCTTGGGTGCGGTACAGTCTGCTGTTCTGTAAGGACCGCTATCGGTCCACAATACATAGGGTTGCCGTGCACTACTGCTGACCGCTGCCCTATACTGCAGCAGTCCTTCATTGGTATAGGGACTGACGTACAGTCTGCTAATCACTAACACACAACCTGCTTGGTCCACAAAAGTTCTTATAAGGACTGGTAACTTGGTATAGGGTGCTACGGTACATAGGCCTGAGTGCGTTACAGTCTGCTGTTCTGTAAGGACCGCTATCGGTCCACAATACATAGGGTTGCCGTGCACTACTGCTGACCGCTGCCCTATACTGCAGCAGTCCTTCAGCGGTATAGGGACTGACGCACAGTCTGCTAAACACTAACACACAACCTGCTTGGTCCACAAAAGTTTTTATAAGGACTGGTAACTTGGTATAGGGTGCTACGGTACATAGGCCTGAGTGCAGTACAGTCTGCTGTTCTGTAAGGACCGCTATCGGTCCACAATACATAGGGTTGCCGTGCACTACTGCTGACCGCTGCCCTATACTGCAGCAGTCCTTCATTGGTATAGGGACTGACGTACAGTCTGCTAATCACTAACACACAACCTGCTTGGTCCACAAAAGTTCTTATAAGGACTGGTAACTTGGTATAGGGTGCTACGGTACATAGGCCTGAGTGCGTTACAGTCTGCTGTTCTGTAAGGACCGCTATCGGTCCACAATACATAGGGTTGACGTGCACCACTGCTGACCGCTGCCCTATACTGCAGCAGTCCTTCAGCGGTATAGGGACTGACGTACAGTCTGCTAAACACTAATACACAACCTGCTTGGTCCACAAAAGTTCTTATAAGGACTGGTAACTTGGTATAGGGTGCTACGGTACATAGGCTTGAGTGCGGTACAGTCTGCTGTTCTGTAAGGACCGCTATCGGTCCACAATAGATAGGGTTGACGTGCACCACTGCTGACCGCTGCCCTATACTGCAGCAGTCCTTCAGCGGTATAGGGACTGACGCACAGTCTGCTAAACACTAACACACAACCTGCTTGGTCCACAAAAGTTTTTATAAGGACTGGTAACTTGGTATAGGGTGCTACGGTACATAGGCCTGAGTGCGTTACAGTCTGCTGTTCTGTAAGGACCGCTATCGGTCCACAATACATAGGGTTGCCGTGCACTACTGCTGACCGCTGCCCTATACTGCAGCAGTCCTTCATTGGTATAGGGACTGACGTACAGTCTGCTAATCACTAACACACAACCTGCTTGGTCCACAAAAGTTCTTATAAGGACTGGTAACTTGGTATAGGGTGCTACGGTACATAGGCCTGAGTGCGTTACAGTCTGCTGTTCTGTAAGGACCGCTATCGGTCCACAATACATAGGGTTGACGTGCACCACTGCTGACCGCTGCCCTATACTGCAGCAGTCCTTCAGCGGTATAGGGACTGACGTACAGTCTGCTAAACACTAATACACAACCTGCTTGGTCCACAAAAGTTCTTATAAGGACTGGTAACTTGGTATAGGGTGCTACGGTACATAGGCTTGAGTGCGGTACAGTCTGCTGTTCTGTAAGGACCGCTATCGGTCCACAATACATAGGGTTGCCGTGCACTACTGCTGACCGCTGCCCTATACTGCAGCAGTCCTTCATTGGTATAGGGACTGACGTACAGTCTGCTAATCACTAACACACAACCTGCTTGGTCCACAAAAGTTCTTATAAGGACTGGTAACTTGGTATAGGGTGCTACGGTACATAGGCCTGAGTGCGTTACAGTCTGCTGTTCTGTAAGGACCGCTATCGGTCCACAATACATAGGGTTGCCGTGCACTACTGCTGACCGCTGCCCTATACTGCAGCAGTCCTTCATTGGTATAGGGACTGACGTACAGTCTGCTAATCACTAACACACAACCTGCTTGGTCCACAAAAGTTCTTATAAGGACTGGTAACTTGGTATAGGGTGCTACGGTACATAGGCCTGAGTGCGTTACAGTCTGCTGTTCTGTAAGGACCGCTATCGGTCCACAATACATAGGGTTGACGTGCACCACTGCTGACCGCTGCCCTATACTGCAGCAGTCCTTCAGCGGTATAGGGACTGACGTACAGTCTGCTAAACACTAATACACAACCTGCTTGGTCCACAAAAGTTCTTATAAGGACTGGTAACTTGGTATAGGGTGCTACGGTACATAGGCTTGAGTGCGGTACAGTCTGCTGTTCTGTAAGGACCGCTATCGGTCCACAATACATAGGGTTGCCGTGCACTACTGCTGACCGCTGCCCTATACTGCAGCAGTCCTTCATTGGTATAGGGACTGACGTACAGTCTGCTAATCACTAACACACAACCTGCTTGTTCCACAAAAGTTCTTATAAGGACTGGTAACTTGGTATAGGGTGCTACGGTACATAGGCTTGAGTGCGGTACAGTCTGCTGTTCTGTAAGGACCGCTATCGGTCCACAATAGATAGGGTTGACGTGCACCACTGCTGACCGCTGCCCTATACTGCAGCAGTCCTTCAGCGGTATAGGGACTGACGTACAGTCTGCTAAACACTAATACACAACCTGCTTGGTCCACAAAAGTTCTTATAAGGACTGGTAACTTGGTATAGGGTGCTACGGTACATAGGCTTGAGTGCGGTACAGTCTGCTGTTCTGTAAGGACCGCTATCGGTCCACAATAGATAGGGTTGACGTGCACCACTGCTGACCGCTGCCCTATACTGCAGCAGTCCTTCAGCGGTATAGGGACTGACGTACAGTCTGCTAAACACTAATACACAACCTGCTTGGTCCACAAAAGTTCTTATAAGGACTGGTAACTTGGTATAGGGTGCTACGGTACATAGGCTTGAGTGCGGTACAGTCTGCTGTTCTGTAAGGACCGCTATCGGTCCACAATACATAGGGTTGCCGTGCACTACTGCTGACCGCTGCCCTATACTGCAGCAGTCCTTCATTGGTATAGGGACTGACGTACAGTCTGCTAATCACTAACACACAACCTGCTTGTTCCACAAAAGTTCTTATAAGGACTGGTAACTTGGTATAGGGTGCTACGGTACATAGGCTTGAGTGCGGTACAGTCTGCTGTTCTGTAAGGACCGCTATCGGTCCACAATAGATAGGGTTGACGTGCACCACTGCTGACCGCTGCCCTATACTGCAGCAGTCCTTCAGCGGTATAGGGACTGACGTACAGTCTGCTAAACACTAATACACAACCTGCTTGGTCCACAAAAGTTCTTATAAGGACTGGTAACTTGGTATAGGGTGCTACGGTACATAGGCTTGAGTGCGGTACAGTCTGCTGTTCTGTAAGGACCGCTATAGGTCCACAATAGATAGGGTTGACGTGCACCACTGCTGACCGCTCACCTATACTGCAGCAGTCCTTCAGCGGTATAGGGACTAAGAGTTTTGTCACAGGGTCATTTAAAAAATGACATGCAGAGGAAGAGGCAGGCCCTTCCGCAGGGGTGGTAGGGGTAGGGCAGGAGCAACAGGCTTGAGCCAAAGTGGGAAGTTGCAGAAGGTGCGTTCAATTACTTTAAAGGATGCACCAGACTTGGTTGAGTGGCTCGCTCAGCCTTACTCTTCTGCACCCTCCTCATCCTCTCGATCTGCACCCTCTTCTTCACTCTCTGCTATGTGCACCCCCAAAGACACTACCACCAACAACACGACCACCACCACCACCACCACATACCTTCCGCTTGAGTCACTGGAATTATTTTCCGATCCATATCAAGAGGACATTTCTGATGCGCAGCCACTCTTGGTATTGGATCAGGAAGAGGAGGTAGCAACAAGCGCTACTCAGCAGTCTGACGCCAGTACCCAGATCAGCCCAAGGAGGAGGTTGGTCCCCGGTGTTGCTGCCTACTCTACTTATAGCGGTGGGGAAGGTGACGTTGATGATGACGTGTCTAGTGATGTCACGTGGGTGCCCACAAGAGAGGAAGAGGAGGGGAGTTCAGAGGGAGATATGGACCAGCAGATAGGGAGGAGAAGCAGCAATGACTTACATTGCACAGCAGGGACAAAGCAGACTGCAAATGTATCAGGAGCGAGTCATCGACCATGTACGGTCACATCTGGCGCTCCCAGGACACCGGCACATGGCTCCGCAGTGTGGGCTTTTTTTAACGTGTCCGCTGCTGACAATAGCGTTGCCATCTGCAATCTTTGCAGTCAACGCGTTAGTCGCGGTAAGCCCAATACTCACCTAGGGACGACCGCCTTAAGAAGGCACATGAGCAGCCATCACCGAGCCCAGTGGGAGCAACGGAACACACAAAGCCACACTGCAGGCTCTCACCGTCCAGCCTCGTCTTCTACTTCTCCTTCTCCTCTCTCCTCACAATTGTCCTCCACTCCACCTTCCATCACGCCAAGCTCACATTTTTCTGCAAAAAGGCAGGCTTCCGTGGGCCTAATGTTTGAGCGTAAAAAAATGATGACGCCGGATAACCCTCTTGCCCAACGGTTGGCGGCTGGCTTGTCAGAACTCATAGCCCGCCAACTACTGCCATATAAACTGGTGGACTCGGAGGCCTTTCGCAAATTTGTGGCCATTGGAACACCACAATGGAAGGTCCCAGGAAGGAAGTATTTCTCAGAGAAGGGCATCCCAGAGCTATATGGCCATGTTCAGCGGCAAGTGAATGTATCTCTGGCACACAGTGTCGGTGCCAAGATACATCTGACCACAGACACGTGGTCTAGCAAACACGGGCAGGGAAGGTATATCAGTTTTACTGCCCACTGGGTGAACCTTCTGACGGCCGTCAAGCATGTAACCCGTGGCACCCGTGTAGATTTGGTTTTACCGCCACGGATTGCATGCAGGCCTGACTCTTCTTCTCCTCCTCCTACTCCATCCTCCTCCCTCTCCTCCTCAGCTGCCTCCTCCTTTTCCGCTGCTAGCGTCTCTTCCACTGCACCGCCCAAGCTCCCCAGAACCTATTCCACATGCCAGGTGAGACGTTGCCATGCCGTGCTGCGTCTGTTGTGCCTGGAAGCAAAGAGCCACACTGGCCCGGCACTCCTTTCAGCTTTGCGTTCACAGGCAGATGAGTGGCTAACACCGCTCAATTTGACAGTTGGTAAAGTGGTGTGTGACAACGGTGCCAATCTGCTTAGCGCATTGAAACAGGGCAAAATCACGCACGTGCCGTGCATGGCACACGTCTTAAACTTGGTCGTGCAGCGATTCCTTGTCAAATACCCTGGGGTCCAGGACATCTTGCGGCAGGCAAGGAAAATCTCGGCCCATTTCAGAAGATCTTACACGGCCATGGCTCGCCTTGCTGACATTCAGCGGCGACACCATCTGCCGGTCAGACGTCTTATTTGCGATTGCCCGACGCGATGGAACTCAACCTTCTATATGCTTGATAGGCTGCTCCAGCAGAAACGTGCAGTTAACGTCTACCTGTATGAACTCTGCGAAAGAAACGGTTCTGGGGAGCTGGGTTTTTTTTCACCGCGCCAGTGGCTGCTCATGCGCGACACATGCAGACTTCTGCGGCCATTTGAGGAGATCACCAAACTGGTCAGTCGCAGCCATGGCGCCATCAGTGACATGGTACCTTATGCCTTCTTTCTGGAGCGTGCATTGCGTCGTGTCATTGATCAGGCTGTGGAGGAGCAGGAGCGGGAAGATGAGGAAGTCGCAATGCTGGATGAATTCCCAGGGGGGGCTACTCTATCTGAGACAAGTCAACAACAGGAGTCTGATGAGGAGTCAGAGGAGGATGGTGCCGGGGCGGATGAGCAGGAGCAAGAAGAGCATGCTTTAAACCTTTCTGGGATCCCTGTTGTGCGAGGATGGGGAGAGGAGAATGAAGAGGACGACATTATCCTGGATGATGAGCAGGAGCCAGGCCACCACACCGCTTCCACTTTAGTGCAAATGGGGGCCTTCATGCTCCAGTGTTTTAATAGGGACCCCCGTATAAAAAGCATGAGGGTCAAGGACCAGTACTGGGTGGCAACGTACTTAGACCCCCGGTACAAACACAAAATGGCGGAAATGTTACCGCCGTCGCAGAGGGCTGTCAGAATGCAGCACTTCCAGGCCTTGCTTCGAGAAATGCTGCATTCTGCTTTTGCGTGCGCTGGCAGAGGAGCAATTCCCACTCCCAGAGAAGGATTTGCGGGTACCAATCCAACAGCGCCTGCAAGAAGAGGCCGGTTTGAAGATGTGTTGGTGACTTCGGATATGAGGTCATTCTTTCAGCCGACCCATCGACAGGTGTCATCCGGATCCAGCATCAGGGAACGCCTAGACCGTCAGGTGTCCGACTACATTGGGTTAACGGCCGATGTGGACGCTCTGAGGAGTGATGAACCCCTAGACTACTGGGTGGGCAGGCTTGACCTCTGGCCAGAGCTTGCCCAATTTGCAATCGAACTGTTGGCTTGCCCCTCATCCAGTGTCCTGTCCGAAAGGACGTTCAGCGCAGCAGGGGGGATTGTGACCGATAAGCGTACTCGCCTAGCTCACCACAGTGTTAACTACCTCACATTTCTAAAAATGAATGAGGCATGGATCTCGGAGGAATTCAACACATGTGATCAGTAGACCATGTATATGTCTATAAACAATTTTTGGAATCAAGCACACAGACCTTCTTAATTCATTTGGCTCACTTCCCTGACCCAAAAAAGCACACCGTACTATATGCCCCTACCCTCCTCTTTGAAGAGGTTGAGCGGTGTCATATTTCTACTGGGGCTGCTTATTATGAGGGGTTCCCACCATCCCTGTGCTGTGCTGACTTCCTCCTGGGTGTTCTTATTATGAGGGGCTCCCACCATCCCTGTGCTGTGCTGACTTCCTCCTGGGGGTTCTTATTATGAGGGGATCACACCATCCCTGTGCTGTGCTGACTTCCTCCTGGGGCTGCTTACGGTGCTGCTGTCAGCGCTGTATGTCACGGAGCTGCTGTCAGCGCTGTATGTCACGGAGCTGCTGTCAGCGCTGTATGTCACGGAGCTGCTGTCAGCGCTGTATGTCACGGAGCTGCTGTCAGCGCTGTATGTCACGGAGCTGCTGTCAGCGCTGTATGTCACGGAGCTGCTGTCAGCGCTGTATGTCACGGAGCTGCTGTCAGCGCTGTATGTCACGGAGCTGCTGTCAGCGCTGTATGTCACGGAGCTGCTGTCAGCGCTGTATGTCACGGAGCTGCTGTCAGCGCTGTATGTCACGGAGCTGCTGTCAGCGCTGTATGTCACGGAGCTGCTGTCAGCGCTGTATGTCACGGTGCTGCTGTCAGCGCTGTATGTCACGGAGCTGCTGTCAGCGCTGTATGTCACGGAGCTGCTGTCAGTGCTGTATGTCACGGAGCTGCTGTCAGCGCTGTATGTCACGGAGCTGCTGTCAGCGCTGTATGTCACGGAGCTGCTGTCAGCGCTGTATGTCACGGTGCTGCTGTCAGCGCTGTATGTCACGGAGCTGCTGTCAGCGCTGTATGTCACGGAGCTGCTGTCAGCGCTGTATGTCACGGAGCTGCTGTCAGCGCTGTATGTCACGGAGCTGCTGTCAGCGCTGTATGTCACGGAGCTGCTGTCAGCGCTGTATGTCACGGTGCTGCTGTCAGCGCTGTATGTCACGGAGCTGCTGTCAGCGCTGTATGTCACGGAGCTGCTGTCAGTGCTGTATGTCACGGAGCTGCTGTCAGCGCTGTATGTCACGGAGCTGCTGTCAGCGCTGTATGTCACGGAGCTGCTGTCAGCGCTGTATGTCACGGTGCTGCTGTCAGCGCTGTATGTCACGGAGCTGCTGTCAGCGCTGTATGTCACGGAGCTGCTGTCAGCGCTGTATGTCACGGAGCTGCTGTCAGCGCTGTATGTCACGGAGCTGCTGTCAGCGCTGTATGTCACGGAGCTGCTGTCAGCGCTGTATGTCACGGTGCTGATGTCAGTGCTCTGTATTACGGTGCTGCTGTCAGTGCTCTGTATCTCCTGCACCCTCTTGTTTGCCTACCCTGGTCCCTGACCTTCCCTCTCCTCCATTGCCTTCATTAGCTCCATAGTCCTGAATTGTCAGAACAATTTCCCAAATAAAAAAAAAATGCTTGTAGTTATCGATCCCAAATTCACCTCATACATGTATTATGCTATTGTCCAGGTGGTGGGACTACGTGCTACCCCCTAATAATTACCCCGTGGCCGCAAATTCGACCTAAAGGTTTGCGAAATTCGCCTCCCATTGAAGTCAATGGAGCCCGCGGCGAACGGTCGTTTTCGCGAACGTTTGTGTCCGTTCGCGTTTCGCGTTCGCGAAACGTCCCGTCGGAAGTTCGTCCATCACTAGTTATTTCTATTCAAGCATGCTGTCTCTGACTGAAACCTCAGAAGAAGCCCACAAACAACAGCGCCATTGTAAAAAAAGGTTAATCTATCTAGTCTCTGCTAGTTGATAAACATTTAATACATGTCAAACAATTACCAGAGCACTTTGGGTTATCTAAAGAGACAGTACATCAGCTATCTGTTCTGAGGCATGCTGTCTCCGATTAAAACCTCAAATGAAGACTACAAACAACAGCTGTTAAGCAGTGTCACTATAGAAGTTAATCAATCTAGTCTCTGTTAGCTGATAAACATGTAATAGATGATAAAGGACTGCCAGAGTACAATGGGTTATCTAAAAAGACAGCACAGCAGTAATTATTTTCTATCCAAGCATGCTGTTTCTGAATGAAACCTTCGATGAAGCCCCTAATTGACAACTGTTAAAGTGGAATTAAACTCCACTTTTGAACTTGCACCTACAGGTAAGCCTATAATAAGGCTTACCTGTAGGTACAGTGAATATCTCCTAAACTTGCACTGTTTAGGAGATATTCACACAACATGCAGCCAGTGATGTCAATGGTGCATGTGCTCTGAAGGGACGGCATAGCGCGCCGGACCTTCAGAGCTCCATTCCGGAGCTGCATGCGCGGGAGTGACGTCCTCTTGGCCACTCATACAGCCGGAGCCCTCAAACCCAGATCATGCTTGCGCTAGAGAGCTCTGTGCACAGGCAAGTCTGTCATCATGTGCTAGTATGCGATGTATACTAGTACATTATGACTTAAACCTGCAGGGGGGCCCACTGTCTTTTATTTATTTTTATGGCGGTTCACTGGCACTTTAAGCAGTGCTATTGTAGAATGTAATCTATCTAGCATTTACTAGCTGATATACAAATCTCCACATTTAATTCATTAACAAAAATATAAGTAAGAACGTAATATAAATGCAATCCAAAATGACTTTTTTAGGTAGGTAGTGCTTAATACCAGCGGCAGAGTGTGAATCTTCGTGGTGGAAACACAGACAACAATAAACGTCTAATAGGGGTTTTACCCCCTCCCCACACCAATCTTATTTTAAAATACAGTATATTTTAAGGTAAACATTAATATCCTAAAACATGTGCTCCCTAAAAATACACTACTTTCATACTTTCCCTGTAATGGGATCCAAATTATCATCAGGTGCCTTGACCCTTTGTGCAGCACTGCATGTTACCCCGGCAGTATGTACACTCCAGGGGTCTCCAAATAGCATTAACACTGAAGGTTTTACCAATTCTTTATCACTTTATTTATTGCTTTACCTAGCACTATGTATGTTTATGTTTAACAATGTAGATGTCATTTGTTGAACTATAGATAATGCATCTTTGAAAAATGTATATGTAATTGTTAAGGCCAAACTCCGGGCAAAAAATGTTCCCGTACAGTGGGGCTGCCCCCACCCTGCAAGGGTTTATTGCTCATTTAGGTCTGGGGGGGGCGCTAAAAGCACTTTTACTTACGCCATCCTCTGCTTCCCTGGTGCTCCCCTCAATCGATTAACTTGGGTGCAACCAGCCTGTTGTATTTTTGTATGCGATTATTGCCGGCGGCTATAGCTACTAACTGTCCGCTCCATCAGCTTCCTCCGACCTGATGACATGATTGCAGCCTAGACACTGTCACTGGACTGGAGCTCAAGGAAGGCTTGTTAAGTTAGAAGTTTTTCTGCAAAATTATACTGCTAATATATATTGTAATATGTCAGAATTTTGTTTGTGCGGATTTGTAAAGTTTATGAAAGGTCCAGTTTAGCTTGTAAATAATTTTTTATTTGCTAAAACGCTAAAATAAAAATGTTGTTAATGGTAATTGTTTAAATATGCGTTTTACTTTATTTCATATTTACCATTTACAGCCAGCAGGTGGCAAGCTCTCTGCAATAACGGGAGCTCTCTGAAAGTTCTTTCTATGGCTGTTGTGTTCAAAACAGCTCAGTGCATTCTGCTCCCCCCTCCCAGCAGTGAAGTGGCAGCCTGTCAGCCTTCTGATCTCTATTTTAAAGACAAAGTAGATGTACAGGAAGAAGGGGAGTGTTGTGACCAGTCTTGAATGCTTTCTTTTTTTATTTTGGATTCGTTCATTAGGTTAATCATTTTATTTTATCGTTTTCATTATATTAGAATGATTTGTTTTTGGAATCTGTTTCGTATATTCAGATTTATTTCATATATTCGTTATTTACAGATTGATTCAAAATTCAAAAGAAGGCTATACTGTATTTGTTCTGGTTTAGTCTAGTCCAGAGATATGCAATTAGCCGCCCTCCAGCTGTTGCAGAACTACAAGTTCCATGAGGCATAGCAAGACTCTGACGGCCACAAGCATGACACCCAGAGGCAGAGGCATGATGGGAGTTGTAGTTTTGCAACAGCTGGAGGTCCGCTAATTGCATATCCCTGCTCTAGTCTATTGTAATTCTATTTTAAATTTTTTTCTATTCTATTTTATTTCATTGTATTCTTTTATTTTCTATTTTATTATTTTCTATTATATTTTATTCTATTATTTTATATTCTATTCTCTTTTATTCTATTTTATTTTATTCTTGTATTTTCTATTCTAATCTCCTTTATTCTATGCTATTGTATTATTTTATTTTGTATTCTATTTTATTTTATATCATATTCTCGTTGATTCTATGCTATTATATTATTTTATTTTGTATTCTATTTTATTCTATTATTTTCTATTCTATAAAGCAGTTTAAGTGGGAGTCATCATTTTATTTCACTTTTATACCTTACAACCTTAAAACTTTTTGTTTTCTTTTTTTTCTTCTACTTTTATACCTTAGTGTATATGTTGCAATATGTTTTTATTTCGAATTTGAATACATTTTCGAATTCCAATTAATTTTCCTAATCAAATTCAGTTTCAAATTTGAATTCATTTTCAAATACAAATTCATTTTCGAATATGAATTTGTTTTCGAATTTGGATAATTTGTTTTGTTTATATGGATTTCTTGAAATTCGTTACTATTGTGGTTTCAAAACTCAGATACATCCGAATCTCCAAAGAATGAAAATTTTATCCGAATTTCTAATCGTCACAAAACAAATTGCACGTGTCTAAGGGTGAATTGCTCCATAGTGTCTTCAGCTAGAGAGATGAGTGAGGGCTTGTTTTAATGCTGTCTTGTTTCATTAAAAAAAAATAGGCACTAGTCACCATTCTATCTTAGAGATCATCATTTACATTTATAGTTGGAGAGGGGAGGAGGAGATGGTAAAATTAGGCAGTTGAGCTGCAGTTTGTATGCAGTTTGAGCTGCCAAGGCAGCAGGATTGAGTTGTGCACATGCCACAGCCATAATGCTTTGCTTGTCACTGTGGAAACAATTATACCCCCTTCTGCATTCAATGGGTGGTGCCACAACTGAACCCACTTAAGCGATAGTGGCTGCGCCAAAACCACGAGACAAATGCTAAGCACAGCACAATATTCCCATTGAAAAACTCTGTTAGGCTGTCAAAAAAAAATCAGGCAGTCTGGCCTGAATGCCTGTCACTTGTACCGCTCCCTGAAAAGCCAGCAACCACAGTGGATCGCTATTCTTGGTCAAATATTTTATTTAGAAATTAAATGGAAAACATCACACAGATGTGGGGTTTGTATTCTCGCCCGACCCTTGGCCGGCCACTCCGCGCTGCGGTTGTTGTCCGGTTTGGTGAGTGTTGTTGGTTAACTATTTATACTTATAAAATTATTTTGAGTATTTCAATCTAGAATTTAGCTCTTTACATCCCTTTATATATATTCCATAGGAATGTCTGCCGCATCTGCTCCTGACGATTGGGAATACCCATGAAACGCGTAGAGCTTTACTTGATGCCGCAGTTATACCTCATACGAACTGATATTTATCTATTCACCACTACTAGACTCTATGATGTTTTTATATTCTTCGACAAATGTGCATATACCATGAGGACGCATATGCCAGCATCGTGCATGGTGCTTTTGGCACGTGCATGCCCCCTTGTATCAATCTGCATATTCATTACTCTGATCATGTATGTATGTACTTTTTTATCTACTATGTTCAGTCTTTGTGCACACTTTATGTGTATATATACTATATTAACAATGATTTAATGTCTTGAGATTATTAAATAAATACGTTATATTGTAACTTACCTGCACTATTCAATTGCTTCATCCAAAGTCCCAATTTCTCTTTTTTTCTTATCCATTACCGGGATGAAGGCACCTTTGGGTGCTTCATTTAAAGTCCCAATTCCCCTCTATTGTGAACATCACACAGATAGCACAACAAATAAGTGCAAGCAACAGTCATCTCCCCGCAGGGAGTGATATTGTACATTAAAGGGGTTGTAAACTCTCAAGGTTTTCCACCTTAATACATTCTATGCACTAAGATGAAAAACCTCCTTTAGTGTAGCAGTCCCCCAGAGCCCCTCTTGTACTTACCTGAACCCGATCTTTCTGGCACCGGGAATGAGCACACCAGCTCTAGCCGGTGTCTCGTGTCCTGATTGGATAGATTGATAGCAGTGCAGCCATTGGCTCCTGCTGCTGCCAATCAATGATGCGGGAGTCGGGGGCGAGTCCTGCTGTCTGTGGCAATAGACGCAACAGCAGGACACGGGAGCACGCCCGCACAGGTGCCCCGAGGGAGAGCACTTCTCCGATGGGGCACTCAAGAAGAGAAGGAGTCGGGAGCGCTGCTGATGGACCCCAGAAGTGGAGGATCAGGGCCACTCTGTGCAAAACCAACTGCACAGAGGAGGTAAGTATGACATGTACAGTATCTCACAAAAGTTATTACACCTCTCATGTTTTTGTAAATATTTTATTATATCTTTTACAACACTGAAGAAATTACACTTTGTTACAATGTAAAGTCGTGAGTGTACAGCTTGTATAACAGTGTACATTTGCTGTCCCCTCAAAATAACTCAACACACAGCCATTAATGTCTAAACCGAGGGCAACAAAAGTGAATACACCCCTAAGTGATAATGTCCAAATTGGGTCCAATTAGCAATTCCCTCTCCCCAGTGTCATGTGACTCGTTAGTGTATCAAACAGATGGTACAGCGCTCTAACTAAAATAAAATGATTACTAACATATTAAAATTAATAAAAAGTCCAAAGACAGCTTTTGAGTCAAAAAGTCCACGTGAGGAATCTTCAGTGGTATACAGTCAGTTCATGCATAAAGTGACTTAGTGCCAAGGGGGGGGATCACCACCAATGGTAAAATTGGCTGCTCACCTCATCGTATGGACCCTTTAAATTACAGAGGGTCGTATGCACTTAAATATCAACTCATCCAATCGCTGTACTCCTCTCCGACAATATCCGACCAATTCACAAACGAAAACACAGCTTTCTCCTATTCAGAGTCAAATGAACTGACACGTTCGTGGAATACCCACACTGGATCGGTAAATAGCAGTATTCACAATTCCTCAGACCATGTGGATAGAAAGACAGGCCATAGTGCTCTCCATAGAAAAACGTTTTAATGATGAATATACATAAAAAACACACTTACAATAACGAAGCTTCATACGATCTTTAAAATGATCAATGACCGCGGGTGACGTCACGTGATCTCCGTCCATATCGTTAGTGTTACAAGGTCTCAGGTGTGAATGGGGAGAAGGTGTGTTAAATTTGGTGTTATCGCTCTCACTCTCTCATACTGGTCACTGGAAGTTCAACATGGCACCTTATGGCAAAGAACTCTCTGAGGATTTGAAAAAAAGAATTGTTGCTCTACATACAGATGGCCTAGGCTATAAGAAGATTGGCAATACCCTGAAACTGAGCTGCAGCACGGTGGCCAAGACCATACAGTGGTTTAACAGAACAGGTTCCACTCAGAACAGGCCTTGCCGTTGTCGACCAAAGAAGTTGAGTGCGCGTGCTCAGCGTCATATCCAGAGGTTATATTTGGGAAATAGACGTATGAGTGCTGCCAGCATTGCTGCAGAGGTTGAAGGGGTGGGGGGTCAGCCTGTCAGTTCTCAGACCATACGCAGAACACTGCATCAAATTGGTCTGCATGGCTGTCGTCCCAGAAGGAAGCCTCTTCTAAAGATGATACACAAGAAAGCCCACAAACAGTTTGCTGAAGACAAGCAGACTAAGGACATGGATTACTGGAACCATGTCCTGTGATCTGATGAGACCAAGATAAACTTATTTTGTTCAAATGGCGTGGCAGCAACCAGGTGAGGACTATAAAGACAAGTCCGTCTTGCCTACAGTCAAGCATGGTGGTACATGTAGCTACAGTTCATTGAGGGAGCCATGAATACCAACATGTACTGTGACATTCTGAAGCAGGGCATGATCCCCAGCCTTCAGGGACTGGGCCGCAGGGCAATATTCTAAGATGGTAACGACCCCAAACACACCTCCAAGACGAATACTGCCTTGTTAAAGAAGCTGAGGGTAAAGGTGATGGACTGGCCAAGCATGTCTCCAGACCTAAATCCTATTGAGCATCTGTGGGGCATCCTCAAATGGAAGGTGGAGGAGCACAAGGTCTCTAACATCCACCAGCTCCCTGATGTCTTCATGGAGAAGAGGACTCCAGTGACAACCTGTGAAGCTCTGGTGAACTCCATGCTCAGTAGGGTTAATGCAGTGCTGGAAAATAATGGTGGCCACTCAAAATATTGCCAATATTTGGGTCCAGTTTGGACTTTTTCACTTTCACAGGGGTGTACTCACTTTTGTTGCCAGCGGTTTAGACATAATGACTGTGTGTTGGGTTATTTTGAGAGGACAGCAAATTTACACTTATGCAAGCTGTACACTCACTACTTTACATTGTAGCAAAGTGTAATTTCTTCAGTGTTGTCACATGAAAAGATATAATAAAATATATATATTTTTTTAACAAGAAAAAATGTTTATTCGATCTTTACAGTACAAGCAATGCATATACACAGTTGTTCACATTATATAAATTGTCACGGGTCAAATAAGCTGTACATTAAGGCAGGTAGGAGGTACATTAAGGCAGGTAGGAGGTACATCAGGCTGTTAAGCTATAGTACATATGGATAGAGGTCGGAGGAGGTAGCGCTCAGCAGGACTAGATAAGGAGGTCCTAAGGAGGGGGGGGGGGGGGGATGGGACAGGGTATGGGGAGGAGAAAAGAAGGGGGGTCAGGCACTGAGGGAGAGGGGGGGGAACATAGGAGGGACCTCATATAGAGTAACAACTTCACTCAGTTTAGGCAATAATTAGACAAGCAAAGGAGCCCAGCAGTGAGGCCTTGTATTTTATTTTCGGAGGGGGGGGACAGGACCAGCAGTGAGGTTTTAGTGATTGTCTGCCAGTTCTGCGCCCCAGGCATCTATCCATCCTGACCAAATTTTATCAAATTTGCCTGGGCAGTTGCGATTGGTGTAAGTGAGCTTATACAGTGGCAACACCAAGTTCAGTGTCAGGCGCCATGAGGACACCCTGGGAGGTGCAGCATCCTTCCAGTGCAGGAATATCTCCCTAAGGCCGTAAAAGGTAGCATAACTCAGAAACAGTCTAGTATATTTGCCCCTTATTCTGGAACCAAAAGCATTTAGCAGCAGCAATTTGGGGTCCACTTCTAACTCCAGGGAGGTAGCTCGACCAAAGGTCTCAGCTATCTCTGACCAGTAGTCCCCAAGACAGGGACATGACCATATCGTATGAAAGAACGGGGTGGAGTATTGGTCACATCTGGGGCAGGCCGCCAGATTGTTAGGATTCATTTTTTTCAATCGTTTAGGAGTGTAATAGGCTCTGTGGAGGAACTTGACCTGCAGGAATCAATCTCTTGCCGAGATCATATTGGTGACAAAGGAGGAAACACATACCTCCCATTCCTCTTCTGACAGATCTGGGATGTCTAGTCTCCACTTTACCAAGGTTTTACCCAACTTCTTCAATGGAGCTACCGATAAGTGGAAGTAGAGGGAGGAGAGGGGTTTATCTATGGTCTTGGTAGTAAGTAGTTCCTCCACAGAGTCTGACTTCAGTATGAGCTGCACTGGGAATGTGTTTTCTATAAGCATGGCGAAGTTGATAGTATTGGAACAACATCCATCCCGGCAGGGAGTAGGCGCTTTTAAGATCAGAGAAGGTCCTCAGCTGACCCCCCCCTGACTAAATGTTTCAACTTAACTATACCCTTCTTTGCCCAAATTTGTGGGTCCGGAACTGTATGCATATGTGGTAAATTGGGATTGCCCCAAAGAGGGATGTGAGGAGAGAACGTTTCAGGGGAGCTAAAACGTGCCCTGGCCTTATTCCATATATTAATGGTTGTGCGCATCAGGTCCGTAATGCCAGGGTGGGAGCTCAACCCTCTGAACACCACGTTGTTTATGGAGGAGTATGAGCCCATTAGGGCTGCCTCCAGGGTCACTGCCGGATTGTCTCGTGGTTGGGAGAACCACCATCTGACCGTCACCAGGACGGCCGCCCAGAAGTAGATCTGAAAGTCAGGCAGGGATAGGCCACCCTGGGTGACGGGCAACTGAAGGGTGGCAATGGCCAGCCGTGGGGGTCTTCTGTTCCAGACAAAGGAAGAAATTATGCTTTTTAATTTGGCAAAGAACGAGGCTGGTGGGATTAGACGGGCGTTTCGAAAAAGGTATAAGAATTTGGGGAGATAGACCATTTTGATTAGGTTAACTCTACCTACTGGTGATAAGGGAAGGGTCCTCCAGGCTACACACTTCTGTGAGAAGTTTTTTATTAACGGTTGAAGGTTCAGCTCGTAATACGAGGATAACGGAGTCCCAATCCTTACCCCCAGGTATTTGAATTTAGATGCCCAGCTTAGGGGGGTACCTGTTGGCAGGTGATGGCCCGTCGCGTTTAGTGAGAAAAAAGATGATTTCCCCCAATTAACTTTGATGCCCGAGAATAAGCCAAATTCGTCTATTATTTGGAGCGCTGGGAGGAGGGAGGAGATGTCTTGAAGGAAGAGGAGGGTATCATAGGCATATAAGGATATTTTATCTGTTATTAGGCCGATTTGGATGCCCTTCACCGAGGAGGCGGACCGAATACGAGCCGCCATGGGTTCCATGGCTAATCCAAATAATCCAGGGGATAGTGGGCATCCCTGTCTAGTGCCTCTAGACAGGGGAAACAGCGGGGGCGGAGTGTTATTTATTCGTATGTGGGCCGTGGGATTGTGGTACAGAATTTGCACCCAGCTGATAAAGCGTGGACCAAACCCGAAACTTTCAAAGGACCGCCCAGAGGTAGCGCCACTCAACCGAGTAAAAAGCTTTCTCAGCATCTAGAGAAGCGACTACCTCCAGGCCGCCCTCCCCCGCTCTGGAGAGATGTGTCAGGAGACGTTGGATGTTTATATCTGTCCCCCTGCCCGGCATACATCCAGACTGGTCCGCATGGACCAGCTCTGTGATTACAGTGTTCAGTCAGCCCGCCAGCACCTTGGCCACCAGCTTGGCGTCCACATTTAGGAGGGAGATCGGGCGGTATGAGGAGCACTGTTCGGAAGGTTTCCCAGGCTTAAGAATGACCACTATAACTGCCTCAGCCATCGTCGGGGGCAGTAGCTCCCCCTCTATGGCTTTTTTCAGTACTGACTTAAATGACGGCAGAATTTCTTCTGTATAGGTCTTAAAGAATTCAGCGGGTATTCCGTCAGGGCCCGGGGGTTTTGCCATTTTTTAAGGAAGCCACTGCTTTCTGTAATTCCTCCAGCTGAATGGGGCCATCTAAAGCTTCCCTAAACGTTAACGTCAAGCAGGGAAGCTCCACCCCATCGAGGTATGTCGTCAGCTCTTCGTCTGTGTACCTCATTCGAGAGCCATAGAGGTCTCGATAGAGTGAAGCAAATCTGTCGTTAATGGAGGAGAGATCTGTCAGAGTCGTGCCATCCGAGTTGCATATGTGGGAGATCGTCACCGGGGAGGAACTTTCCCTCGCCAACCATGCCAACATACTACCAGTCTTTTCTCCATGTTCAAAGATTCTTTGGGATTGGTGTAAAAATGTAGTTTTGGTGGCTGATGTTTGCAACAGGAGAACATCCCTCAATGCGGCCTGAAAATTAGATTATGCCCTTGGAGTCCCTGACTCTGAGTATTCCTCCTCTAATGCTGCCACTTTCCTCTCAGCCCTTCGAGTCTCCTCCCCTAGGTGCCTACGGATCTTACATATATGTGACTGCAAGATACCCCTAGTAAAGGCCTTAAATGCATCCCAAGATGTAGTCAGAGATATCGAGCAGTCCAGTTCCTGCCAGTATTGCTTTGCCTCAGATCTATATGGTTCGGATATTCTGGAATCAGCCAACCAGAACCTCCACAAACTCTCCCCCGGTGTATCAGACACGCTCAACTTCAAAGCAATCGGGGAGTGGTCGGATATGCCACGGGGGAGGATAGTGACATCCCTGACCCTGGGCAGGACAGAACCCCCCGCATAGGCGAGGTCTATGCGGGAGAAGGTCTTATGCGAGGCAGAGTGGAATGTGTAGGCCCTCCAAGAGGGGTTGCGCCATCTCCAGACATCAGTAAGATTAGATGCTTCTGCCCAGGTGAACAACTCTAGGGATGAGCCCGCACCGGGTGCAAGTCTGTCCATCCCAGGATCAGGGGCCAGATTAAAGTCTCCCAGTATCACTACATTATCCTTGGCGTATAGAACAATTTTGGAAATTAGTTGATTGAGCAACCTCGTGGAAGCCAGGGGGGGCAGATACAGTCCTACTACCACTAACTCTAATCTATCTACCATGGCGTGAAGTATAACAAATCGTCCCTCGGGCTCTAGCTCTAAGGCCAGCAGCTTAAAGGGCAGGGATTTATGGACAAGGATACTTATTCCCCTAGAGTAATTAGTATACGTGGAGTGGTATTGGTGTCCCACCCAAGGCCTAAGACTCAGAAGTTTGCTGCCTGTCAAATGGGTTTCCTGCAATATACATATTTGAGGATGATAGGATTTGAGAAATTGAAACACCAGTGACCTCTTCACAGAGAAATTTAAGCCCCTGGTGTTCCATGAGAGAATAGTACAATCAGCCATAGTCATCAAATGGTACATTTTGAATCTGTGGCCCACTGCTCAAGATCAAATGCAAGGTCCGAACCGCTGTGCGGGTCAAGACATGGTGCCTCAGACATCCAGTGACATAAATTTTTACATCGCTTGTAGAACAATAATAGAAAAACCAAACATAACAAAACAAACCCAGCTCTCTTTCTGGAGCGAGGCTGATTCTTCCTCCTCTGCATACCCCAGGGAGGGCAACAGGTATAGAGGGGTGCAGAGGGAGACCCTCAGCCAGTCCTTTGCGGGCACCCAGGAGAGCTGGCCCTGCAAGACCGTGGGCAGGATATACCAGATAAGGCCACGGGCTCGGCCCAGGCCACAAGGCCCCGTACCACTGCCGCTTCCGGGGTCCCAGGTGGCCAGATTTCCCCACAGGAGCAATTGAGGGTGGTAGGAGTGAGGAGGAGTGGGGAGAAGCTGTCAGCTGCAGTCCCCAGGGCTCCAGGCGCGGTCTGCAACGACCCCGCAAGGCAGCGGGCAGGATTTCCAGGCGAGCCCCCGGCTTCGTCCTAGATCAGGATGCCCTCCACTGCTGCCGTTTTTTAAGGATTCATCCTGGCGGATTCTCCTGTGGGCACACCGGAGGGCAGTAGGAGGGAGGAGGGGTAGGGAAAGGCCGGCATCCGCAACCCCCAGACCCCCAGACGCTGTACGCATCGACCCCGCAAGGCCGCGGGCAGGATTTTTCATGTGAGTCCGTGGCTTTGGCCTAGTCCGCGAGGCCCGCCGTCGCTGCCCCCCCCCCCGGGGGTTCGTCCGCTCTCTTTCCCCCTTCAGGTAGTTCAGGGTGGCCCCGCCAGCAGAGGAGAGTAGTGGCAGGCAGGAGGATGAGTCTGCACCCCGGATTAATGACAAGATTATCAGCCGGTCCTTTAGGGAGCTCAGACAAACACGTCTGCTCCCATTGCCATCCTGGCCACGCCCCGTATAATAAAATATTTACATAAATGTGAGGGGTGTACTCACTTTTCTGAGATACTGTATGTTTGTTTTTTGTTTTTCACTTACCTTTAGGCCTCATGCACACGAGACGCAGTTAAACGCGCGTTCAGATGCAGTTGGACAGTTTTTTCAACTGCCCCTGAACTCATTCAATGTTATCCTATGTGTCCATGCACACAGTCTCGTTTTTTTTCCGTTTTTATGCAGTTGCGTTTAATCTCGTTTTTCCAGAAGCAAAAAAATGCGTTCAGAAGCAAAAATTTCCACGTTTCAGAGGCAAAACGCGGCAAAACGCGGCAAAACGCCGCTACCGCGTTTAGCCGCGTTTGCGTTTATATGCGTTTTTAGGCCTCATGCACACGGACGTTTTTACAGCCACTTTTTTGAGCTTTTTTGCAGCTTAAAAACGGCTGTCCATGTTAGTCTATGGCTTCATGCCCACCTAGGCGTTTTTGAGCTGCAAATGGCATAGGCGTTTTTAAGCTGTAAAAAAAACCCAGGACCAGTGCGTTCCGTGGCGTGGAGCTAGAGCTGTAAAAACGCGAATTGCGGGAAAACGCGCAAAAACGCGCATAAACGCGCATAAACGCGCAACATATTTTCTTTGTTTTCTGAGTGCTATAGCCAAGAGATGTGTTTCTTAAAAAAACGCTACTTAACGCTAACGCTAAAAAACGTGCAAAAACGCGCAAAAACGCCAATGCAAAACGCGGTAAAAATCACATTTTTAACAACGATTTTTCCAGGCATCGAAGCTAGCTTTGCAGCCAGTTTTTTAAAACATCCGTGTGCATGAGCACTTAAAGGTGACCTTTTTTTTTACATTAAAAATCTCAAAAATGATTGCAAATGATGAAAAACCATTAGAAAAATATTTTAAACAATTGCAATTGCAAGTGGACAATCCACAACTTGTGGCAAGTGACATGGCAGGTGGCAAGTGACGTGGCAAGTGGACAATCCACAACTTGTGGCAAGTGACATGGCAGGTGGCAAGTGATGTGGCAAGTGGACAATCCACAACTTGTGGCAGGTGAAGTGGCAAGTGACGTGGAAAGTGGACAATCCACAACTTGTGGCAGGTGACGTGGCAAGTGACCTGGCAGGTGACGCGGCAAGTGACCTGGCAGGTGACATGGCAAGTGGAAAATCAACAACTTGTGGCAGGTGACTGGCATGTGACGTGGCAAGTGGACAATCCATAACTTGTGGCAGGTGACGTGGCAAGTGACGTGGCAAGTGGACAATCCACTTGTGGCAGGGGACGTGGCAAGTGACGTGGCAAGTGGACAATCCACTTGTGGCAGGGGATGTGGCAAGTGACGTGGCGAGTGGACAATCCACAACTTGTGTCAGGTGACGTGGCAAGTGGACAATCCACAACTTGTGGCAGGTGATGTGGCAAGTGATGTGGCAAGTGGACAATCCACTTGTGGCAGGTGACGTGGCAGGGGACGTGGCAAGGGACGTGGCAAGTGTACAATCCACAACTTGTGGCAGGTGACGTGGCAGGTGACGTGGAAAGTGATGTGGCAAGTGGACAATCCACAACTTGTGGCAGGTGATGTGGCTGGTGACGTGGCAAGTGGACAATCCACATCTTGTGGCAGGTGACGTGGCAGGTGACGTGGAAAGTGGTGTGGCAAGTGGACAATCCACAACTTGTGGCAGGTGATGTGGCTGGTGACGTGGCAAGTGGACAATCCACAACTTGTGGCAGGTGGCATGGCAGGTGACGTGGAAAGTGGACAATCCACATCTTGTGGCAAGTGACGTGGCAGGTGATGTGGCAAGTGACGTGGCAAGTAGACAATCCACAACTTGTGGCAGGTGATGTGGCAAGTGACGTGGCAGGTGATGTGGCAAGTGACGTGGCAAGTGGACAATCCACAATTTGTGGCAGGTGATGTGGCTGGTGACGTGGCAAGTGGACAATCCACAGCTTGTGGCAGGTGGCATGGCAGATGACGTGGAAAGTGGACAATCCACATCTCGTGGCAAGTGACGTGGCAGGTGATGTGGCAAGTGACGTGGCAAGTGGACAATCCACAACTTGTGGCAGGTGATGTGGCAAGTGATGTGGCAGGTGATGTGACAAGTGGACAATCCACATCTTGTGGCAAGTGACGTGGCAGCTGACGTGGCAAGTGATGTGGCAAGTGGACAATCCAAAACTTGTGGCAGGTGACGTGGCAGGTGACGTGGCAAGTGACGTGGCAGGTGACGTGGCAAGTGGACAATCCACAGCTTGTGGCAAGTGACATGGCAGGTGGCAAGTGATGTGGCAAGTGGACAATCCACAACTTGTGACAGGTGATGTGGCAAGTGATGTGGCAGGTGATGTGGCAAGTCACGTGGCAAGTGGAAATCCACAACTTGTGGCAGGTGATGTGGCTGGTGACGTGGCAAGTGGACAATCCACAACTTGTGGCAGGTGACATGGAAAGTGGACAATCCACATCTTGTGGCAAGTGACGTGGCAGGTGATGTGGCAAGTGACGTGGCAAGTGGACAATCCACAACTTGTGGCAGGTGATGTGGCAAGTGACGTGGCAGGTGATGTGGACAATCCCCAACTTGTGGCAGGTGACGTGGCAAGTGACGTGGCAAGTGGACATTCCACAACTTGTGGCAGGTGACGTGGCAGGTGACGTGGCAAGTGGACAATCCACAACTTGTGGCAAGTGACGTGGCAGGTGATGTGGCAAGTGACGTGGCAAGTAGACAATCCACAACTTGTGGCAGGTGATGTGGCAAGTGACGTGGCAGGTGATGTGGCAAGTGACGTGGCAAGTGGACAATCCACAACTTGTGGCAGGTGATGTGGCTGGTGACGTGGCAAGTGGACAATCCACAGCTTGTGGCAGGTGGCATGGCAGATGACGTGGAAAGTGGACAATCCACATCTCGTGGCAAGTGACGTGGCAGGTGACGTGGCAGGTGATGTGGCAAGTGACGTGGCAAGTGGACAATCCACAACTTGTGGCAGCTGACGTGGCAGGTGACGTGGCAAGTGGACAATCCCCAACTTGTGGCAAGTGATGTGGCAAGTGACGTGGCAAGTGGACAATCCAAAACTTGTGGCAGGTGACGTGGCAAGTGACGTGGCAGGTGATGTGGCAAGTCACGTGGCAAGTGGACAATCCACAACTTGTGGCAGGTGACGTGGCAGTTGGACAATCCACAACTTGTGGCAGATGACGTGGCAAGTGACGTGGCAAGTGACATGGCAAGTGGACAATCCACAACTTGTGGCAGGTGCCGTGGCAAGTGACACGCTAAATACAAGTACACTGCAGCTCTCACAGCTGCTGCTACTCACTCTGGTCTCACAAAATTGCTTAAATAGTTAATAATACTGTTTTTTTGAGCTGGGGAGGGTCTATGATGTTAGCTTAACTAAACGCTTCTAGACGCAAACGCGGTAAAACGCCGCTAAATCGCGGTAAAAATCGCGGCAAAACGCGCGTTTCTAAACGCCGGTTTCAACATGTGTCCAGCAGCGTTTGCATCTGCGTCTCGTGTGCATGAAGCCTTAGATATTCTTTAAGTACATAGAAGAAGTGGTATATACAAGGATTAACATGCAAAAAAATATGGTTCATGGTAAATTGTTAAGCAAAATAAAGGGTTCCAGTTGTCCCTCCCCAACCATAGTTTCTTTTTTTTTTTTTGCGATATTGGTTGTCACCTCTAACCTAGTATTCAGGTGTATTTGAGTGCAGCAGTTCCAATTTTTCACCATATATATTAAGAGCGAGGTTTTTCTTTGCTTCAAGTGCATAGTTTGGGGTTGTTGATGGACAAATGGCTCCCGAAAAATAGCTGAAAAGGAATAGAGGGAGGAGAGTGGAAGGGATTGGATGGGATTGGATGGGACCTGGATTAGTATGTTATACTAAGCAATAAGTAATGTGAAGGTCAAAATTTGTGTTAAATCTCAAGGCCCCAATAAAGTTGTATCAAAGTTAGTTTCAATTCACTGCTGCCAAATTCTGTCATGCAAGGTTGCCTTATCTTGGCATGGACCATTGCCTGCGTGTCGTGATCCTATGTTTGCTGGCCATGACTCAAAGAGTTGGGGTTTTCCGTGACTTTTGTTTTTGCTATTGTTTGCTTAGCAAACGTGGTGGTTACCAAAAATGTAAAGTGTGTAAACACAAAACCACAGACATCAGACAGAAACAATAAAAAAAAATCCCCAGATAAGTAAGTGCATGACTAGTGTAGTCTGAATGTTCCCCTTATATTATACCTTACCCATACCTTCCCCTATTAGAAACGAGACCACACCATAGGTTGGAGTAAACTGGCCACAACAGCCTTTATTAAACATAACTCAAAATTCACTCCAATAACTTGTAAATATGAAAATATATAAATATATATAAATATATAAATATAAATAACTTTATTAACTTTAAACCACATTAAATAACACACTGCCCATTCTGGTGATCTCTGACGGTGACCCCACTTAAGCCAATACCAAATCACTGCAGTACACCTGACCAACTTCCCAAAGGCCTCCACCTGTGACCGGTCGGAGACAACTTCCGCCAGTGAACATAACCGTATTCCCTCCAACGTTCAGGAATACCCAGAGGGGCCGATCGTTAGATGAGCCCCCCACACCCTCAGATCCCTTCTGAGTACCTGTCTACCGTCAGAAACCACCAGAAAACACACCGCCAACACATTAAAACCTTCAGCTGCCGGGACAACCGACGAAACCTGCAAAAGAAGAAAAGACCAGCAACAAACGACACAACAAACAAACACATAACATTAGGGCGGGAGGGCGGGAAAAACTGCCTCCTCTGTGTCACGCTGGGCTCCGAATGATCCCTTAAAGCCACACCCCTCCCTTTTATATGACCCCTCCCCTACACTAAGTTTGCTTCCTGCAAACCTTTTTCCTCAGCTCCACCCATAAAGCTTAACCCTCTGTGTCCCTCATCCACACTGTCATGTCCAGCACTCCTTATATCATTGCATTCTTAATCCGTGCTTCTCTTGACTAGTGTAGTCTGAATGTTCCCCTTATAATATACCTTACCCATACCTTCCCCTATTAGAAACGAGACCACACCATAGGTTGGAGTAAACTGGCCACAACAGCCTTTATTAAACATAACTCAAAATTCACTCCAATAACTTGTAAATATGAAAATATATAAATATATATAAATATATAAATATAAATAACTTTATTAACTTTAAACCACATTAAATAACATTAACTGCCCATTCTGGTGATCTCTGACGGTGACCCCACTTAAGCCAATACCAAATCACTGCGGTACACCTGACCAACTTCCCAAAGGCCTCCACCTGTGACCGGTCGGAGACAACTTCCGCCAGTGAACATAACCGTATTCCCTCCAACGTTCAGGAATACCCAGAGGGGCCGATCGTTAGATGAGCCCCCCACACCCTCAGATCCCTTCTGAGTACCTGTCTACCGTCAGAAACCACCAGAAAACACACCGCCACAGCCCGAAAGGGTGACTCCCTCAACCTTGAGGGCCACCCCCCACCCTAAGAGCTTTTTGTATCCCCTCCTGTAAGCCCAAGGACCAAAGGTCAATCCCCACATCCGATAGGTGAACCCCATCCTGCCGCAGGTAAAGACCCACATTCACCTCCAACTCCCGATGCCGAACTACAATGCCCCCGTTCTGCACCACAAACCGCCCAACCACCTTATTCACCCTTATCCTAGTCTTCTCAATGCTGGCTAAAGACCTAGCCCACCGCCACACCGTTTTGGCCACAATGTCCGACCACACCAAAATGGTGCCCGGGAACAGGACTCGCAGGCGCAACACGTCCGCCTTAATGTCCGCTAAAATATCTTTCACCTTGCGAACACCCAGGTCGTTTCCCCCAGCATGAACCACCAGCACATCCGGGGGCCTGTCTCTCAAAGCGAAGCGCTCCACCTCCCTCATAACACGCTCCCACCGCATACCCGGGAACCCCAACCACATCACCCTAGCCACCCGCCTGGGGATACCCAATTGCCTGCCTGCTGGTAGAGAATCACCTCTCCTGGCCCCCCAGCACACGTACGAATGCCCCAGGATCCAAACGAGGTGTGGAGAACCTCCATCTGGAATAAAAACAAAAGAAATAACACAACAACCAACGTAATGTTACAATCACAGTACTTCCCCCGAAAACTCCCAACAACAAGCAACACCCCCAGCCGCACCCCCACATCACCCCAGTAACAACTGCGGCCGGACATAGGAACCTCCGGGACTCCCACCTACCGATCCGGCGAACTACCGCCTCCTCCAGCCCACATCGTGCAGCTTCCGTTGCCGCCCCGATCCGGAAAGAGTGTGACGCATATTCCCGCTCATCCAAACCCACCGCTCTCAGGCATTGCCGAAAAACCGACACAAACTGAAACCGGGATAGAAAAGAGCCCTCCGGATGCACCAAAAAGGGGCCCGCCCCCGCAGGCCGCACCGCCCGGAAAGCCCGTACCGCCGCCACCGGGCACACAGCCGAGCCCGGAAGGGCAAGCAGCGTAATCGCCACTCCCTTGCCCCGTTGATCAGTCTTGGACCTACGCAACCGTATACTCACCCGATCCGCAACCACCTGCACATCCTGGTCCAGCAAACCCCCAGCCACCCGTTTCGAGCGACACACCAACTCCCCTATTCTAAACGCCCCATAAAATGCCAACGAAAAAGCTGCCGTAAACAGAACGGTCTCGTAAGCAGACGAGCAAACGTCCACCAGCCGAGAACAAATTGCCACCAAATTGTCAAACGACACCGGCCGGCGCGCATCCCCACCCTTCTGATCTTTCCTGTACCCCTTCAACGTCTGCCGCACCCAAAAATCCTTCGTCCCGTCCGGCTCCCCCCACATCTTAAACAAAAAGGCCAACCCTGCCAGCTTCCGCTCGATAGACGCAGGCGACAGTCCCATCTCTATGTTCCGGGCCACCCAGTACAATACCACCCAGCGCTGGTCGGAGCCCCGACCAGCTACGCCCACCTCCCGCAGTAACGCCCACCATTCCACCCACACCCTGGAATAAGCTGACCATGTAGCCTCACTCAATGACCTCTTCAACCAACCTGCGGCGATTCCAAGGGCAGCTCCCACATCCACCCGGGGCAGGGCGCCCCCGACTCCTCCGCTCCCGGCGCCAGCTGCTGGAACTTGTCCCACTGAAAACGAGAGAGCGAGTCAGCCAAGGAATTCTCCACCCCAGGTATGTGCACTGCATAAACGTAAACATTGAGCCGCAAGCATCGAGAAACCAGCTGCCGTAGCAGCCGGATGACCGGGGGCGAGGAAGCAGTCATCCGATTGATGACCTGAACCACCCCCATGTTGTCGCAATTGATGCGCAACTTCAAATTACAAAACTCCTCCCCCCACAGCTCCAACGCCAACACTACCGGGAATAATTCTAGCAAAACCAAATTGCCCAACAACCCCGCCACCTCCCAGGAGCGCGGCCAAGGTTCAGCACTCCACCGGCCCCGAAAAAATGCCCCATAACCCGTAGACCCAGCCGCGTCAGTAACCAACTCCACATCGAAGTTGCTCACTGGCCCTGACATCCACATGGCCCGCCCGTTATACGACTCCAAGAATTCATGCCACGCCCGCAGGTCCTCCCTGTGTTCCTTCCGTAAACGCACAAAATGGTTAGGTCCGGTCACCCCGGCGGTGGCCCCCGACAGCCGTCGGCAGAACACGCGGCCCATAGGGATGATCCGGCAAGCGAAATTCAGCTTGCCCAACAGGGACTGCAGGGCCCTAAGCTGAACCTTCTGCCGGCCCTGCATCCCCGCCAACTCTGCTTGCAGATCCCGTAATTTATTCTCTGGCAATCGACACTCCATTGCCAGCGAATCAATCACTATCCCCAAAAAGCTCAATTCCGTAACCGGGCCTTCCGTCTTATCCCTCGCCAACGGCACCCCGAACCTGCCCGCAATGTGCTGCAACGTGGACAGAAGAATCGCACACACACTGGAGGCAGGCGGGCCCACGCACAGAAAATCATCCAAATAGTGGATGACCGACTCCAGGCCCGAAACATCTCTCACCACCCATTCCAAAAATGAGCTAAAAGCTTCAAAATAGGCGCATGAAATGGAACAACCCATGGGCAGGCACAGATCTACATAAAACTTGCCCCGCCAATGGCACCCCAATAGCCGGACGCTGTCCGGGTGGACCGGCAGAAGCCGAAACGCCGATTCCACATCCACCTTGGCCATGAGAGCCCCACGACCATACCGCCTGACCCACCGTACCGCCGCGTCAAAAGACGTGTAGGAAACCGTAACGCCTCCGGGTCAATGAAATCATTGATCGACCCCCCTTTTGGAAAAGACAGATGATGAATCAAGCGAAACTTCCCCGGCTCCTTCTTAGGAACCACACCCAACGGGGAAACCACCAGGTCCCCCCACGGCTGTACTTCGAAAGGCCCGCCCATCCGGCCCAGCGCCACCTCCTTACCCAATTTGTCATCCACCACCCCCGGATGATCTAAAGCCGAGCGCAAATTCCTGGCTAACGGCGGCACCCCCTCTAAAGAACAGGGAATCCTAAAACCGTCCCGAAAGCCCGAAATCAACCCTCGCGCCGCCTCACCATCCGGATACCTATTTAGGAAAGGAAGCATCCTTCCCAGGTTCACCGGCGTCATCCCTTTTGTGACCGGCATCGCCGGCGCGCTTACCCTTTTTGAAACAGCGGGACAGGGGGTGGGTGCCGCCGCACCCGGAGCACTCATGCTTGAAACAGCACGCGCCCCCGAATTTACAAGCCCCTTCATTAAAGGGCCAGCACACCCCCCACTTTTTTCCGGCTGGCAGTCCCGAGGACGACGCACTCCCTGCCCCCCCTGAAGAAACGGAGTGGGCGTCCGCGGCGCAGACATAAGCCTCATCCATAGGCTTATGTCCTTGTGATCCCAGCGCAGTTCAGCCCGCACCGCCTTCCGCTGACGAAACTGCTCATCATAGCGCAGCCATGCCAACCCCCCATACACCCGATGAGCCTCACCAATCGCGTCCAGGTAACAAAATAACGCCGAGCAATGCTCGGGGTTCTTTTCCCCTATCACGCTAGCCAAGATAGCGAACGCCTGAAGCCAATTCGCAAATGTGCGCGGGATCAGCCGATACCTATGCTTCGCCTCGTCGTCCTTCTTGGAACTGTCCGGCTTGACCCTATCCAAGTTAAACTTCTCGAGGGGGAGTAAAGAGAAAATCTCCACATACTCACCCTTGCCGATCTTGTCCCTCACCTCCTGCTTCAAATGCGCCCCCAACGGGCCCTCGAAGCACACATAAACTTCGCACCGGGCAGCATCCGCGAGCCTAACCAGATCGGACCGCGCCCCCGGGGTCCGCGGGCACCGGGGGGACCCCCGAGCCCCCAGCCCCCGCATCCACACTCCCCGACGCCACCGCAGGCGGTGCGTCCCGCGCAGGCACAGCCTCTGCCCCTCCCGGCCCCCCCCCAGTACTCAGCCAGGGGCCAACCTGAGGCGACCCCGAGCCCCCAGCAAACTTACCAACGAGGGCCTGCAGCCCCTCCAACAGCTCCTGCAGCGGACCTGAGGGCCCCCCCGAGGCTACTGGCCCCGCCCCCCCAATGGACCAGCCGAAACCCCCCCATGTCATCCCGGGACCCCATGGGCCCCGAACCCCCCTGTGACACCCCCATCAGACCACGCAAAGCTTCCGCCAGCAATGTAGACTCGCGCAACTTACCTGGCCCCCCCGGGGCCCCGCCGACCTGAACCGGTCCGGGCGCAGCAAAGGACACCTCCTCCTCCTGGGACAGCTCGCTCTCGGACCCGACCTCACCAGCGCGCACCGGGGACGCCGCCATCCCCCTGTGCTCCGAGCGGTCTTTCCGGGCCATGCGATCCGGGACTGCAGGCAATGTCCTCCTCCCCCCGCCGCCCCCGGCATGCCGGCGTCTGAAAACGGCCCTGCCAGGCACCTTGGCGGCCCTCTGCGACCCGCCCTCCCCCCCCTCCAGCATGCGGCGCCCCCCGCCCCCCCGCCGCGCGGAGCACAGCTCCTGAGCCCGCAGGCCGCTGATCCACCGCCATGTGCACCCCCCCTGACCCCCAAACCCCGAGCCACCCGCACTCCCCCCCTCCTCCACCGGGCCCCGTTCAGGCCCGGCGCCATTGCCATGCTGCCGCGAAGCCCCGCCCCCCACTGGTCGGCGGCGCAAAGACCGCCCAGACCGGGGAGAGCCGAGTACCGGCCGTTTAGCCGGGGGGACCGAACGGTCCTCCCCCGGGCTCCGGGAGTCACGAGGTGGCCGAGGTGTAGGCCCAGGGGAAAAACGCGCCGGAGGCCGAGACCTCCGCGCACGCAGCTGCACCTCACCTGTCCCATCGCCGTCCTCCTCGCCATCCGCCAGGTCACCCACGCGGTCCCGCAGCCAGTCCGTGCCGTGCACCTCCGCCGCCCGTCGCAGCCGCGCGAAGAGTCCCTCCAGGTCAGCCATAGCAGAGGAGCAGCGAAAAACTGCCTCCTCTGTGTCACGCTGGGCTCCGAATGATCCCTTAAAGCCACACCCCCCCTTTTATATGACCCCTCCCCTACACTAAGTTTGCTTCCTGCAAACCTTTTTCCTCAGCTCCACCCATAAAGCTTAACCCTCTGTGTCCCTCATCCACACTGTCATGTCCAGCACTCCTTATATCATTGCATTCTTAATCCGTGCTTCTCTGACCAACAAATTGAAATCTCTGTGCAACCTCAGAAATATATTAAAGCGGAGTTCCGCCTTGGTAAAAAAAATGTAAAAGTTAGCAGCTACGAATACTGTAGCTGCTGACTTTTAATAATGGGATACTAACCTGTCCTGGGAGCCTCTGATGTCGGCACCCGAAGTTGACCCATCCATCAGCTCTGGGTGGAGGTGCTGGCATTTTTACTAAGGGAAACAAAAAGTGAAGCCTTGCTGCTTCACAGCCTGTTTCCTACTGCGCATACGCGAATTGTGCTGTGCTTTCTGAATGGTCATTGATGTCTTCAGGGACCTGTGTGTCTCCCAGAAGGCAGTGCGGGGGGGGGGGGGTGGCGGAGGGCCAGACATTGCATAGATTGCCGCAGAAGATTGCAGCGATCTTTCCCCGAAAGGTGCCAAATGTGGCACCAAAGGGGGGAGGAATCAAATCCACGTAAGTTTCATTTGTGGGTGGAACTCTGCTTTAAATGCAGTAAATTAAATAAATGCAATGAAATAACTAATAATAATTATTATTATAATATTAAACTTCCTGCAACAAAAAAGTGTCCATGTGATTATTTAAAGTCTGTATCCGTTGCAATATCAAACGCACAAAGCAAATATATTTGTATGCCTTTATATCTTCAAAACCATTGTCCCCTTAAGGATCAGCATCAGCTCCACAGATGTGCAAAAAGGTGGCTTACTTCCGGTTCCAGGTGTGATGACATCACGTGGCCCTGTACTGGCGCGTTTCGTCACATGATCAATTATGTTATCAAAGGTGTTGCATGTCTGTGGAGCCGATGCTGACCCTAGTTCTAAATGCACTTCTTTTATGAGTGTTACTCCATTTCTAGTTAAATAAAGGTGGTGATTGTGGAATTATTACACTATTAGAGGCATTTTTATTCACTTTTGGTAAGTGGAATCCCAGCTGGAGTGGAGGTTTACCCACTTCCCGTCTGGCCTATAGCAGAATTATGGCCGGGAAGTGGTTCGGTTATCCTGATTGAGTGTCATATGACGTCCAGCAGGATAAGTCACGATCGCATGCCCACAGGTCAGTCTGACACACTGCATCTCCGATCTAAGTAAAGAGCCTCTGACAGAGGCTCTTTACCGTGTGATCAGCTGTGTCCAATCACAGCTGATCACAGTGTAAATAGGAAAAGCCGTGTATTGGCTTTTCTTCTACTCGCGCTGACAGACGCGAGTAGTGGAGAGGCGATGGCTGCTCTTCCTTATGGGGGGTCCGCACTGATTGATTATCAGTGCAGCCCCCCCAAGATTGCCCACCCAGAACCACCAAGGATGCCCACCCATGGCCACCAGGGGGTGCTCACCCATGGCCAGCAGAGATTCCCACTCATGGCCACCAAGGATGCCCACCAATGACCACCAGGTAAGCCCACTAGAGCCCACCAGGGATAGCAATCATTGCCCATTAGGGATGGCATTCTGTGCCCATCAGTGATGCCTGCCATTGCATCTTATCAGTGCTGCCTACCAGTGCCATCTATCAGTGCCACCCACCAGTGCCCATCAGTGCCACTGATACATGCCCTCCAGTGCCACTTATAAGTGTCCATCAGTACTGCCTATAGGTGTCCATCAATGCCGCCTATGAGTGCCCATCAGCGCCACTTATCAGTGCCCCTCAGTGCTGTTTATCAGTGCCACCTATCAGCCGCATATAAGGGTCCACCTCATCCGTGGAACCTCAGTACAATCAGAACTGCCTGATCAGTGCCTGTCAGTGCAGCCTCATCAGTGCCCATCAGTGAAGGAGAAAACTTACTTATTCACAAAGTTTTGTAACAGAAACAAAGAAACCATTATTTTTTTCAAATTTATTTTATTTGTAGTGCAAAAAATAAAAACACCAGAGGTGATCAAATACCACCAAAAGAAAGCTCTATTTGTTGAAAAAAATTATAAAAAAACGGTATTTGGGTACAGCGTCGCATGACCGCGCAATTATCATTCAAAACGTGAGAGCGCTGAAAGCTGAAAATTGGTCTGGGCCAAAAAGCTGATAAGTGGCCTGTATTGAAGTGGTTAAAGTGGTTGTAAACCCTTACAAACCACTTTGACCTACAGGTAAGCCTAGATTAAGGCTTACCTGTAGGTCCAAGCAATATCTCCTAAACCTATATGGTTTAGGAGATATATGGGCGAAAACAGGCACCGCTGTCTACGGCGCATGCGCCGTAGACAGCGGCGCGCAGGCGCACTGAGCGCGGCATTCTCAGCGACGGAGCTGCCGCGCGTGTCGGCTCCCGTGCGCATGCGCGGGAGTGACGTCATGACAGCGGCGGAGCTGCGAGACCCCACCAACAAGATGGATGCGGCGGACTACAGGGGACAGCGGTGACTTCGCTGGCTCCTGTGTCAAGTAAGTGACACATAATGGGCTACTATGCGATGCATAGTAGTCCATTATGCTTTGCCTTTGCAGGGAATGAAAGAGGAAGTAAACTCATCAGGGTTTACTTCCTCTTTAAGGAAGATTGGAGACTGAGTATTAATAAAGTTAGTGGATTCCCTCAGTGTATGGGTTAAAGGGAAAAGTGAGTATTGACCTTACCTAGTGTAGGTCAAACAATGAGGTAAGCCGTTTGCATTAGTAGTGGTAACACATATGGTGAAGCATGCACTGATGTCATCGAAGCATATGTGAGCAGGTTAAGGTGACAAGGTGGTCATCACATCCTCCATGTTGCTCTACACTTCCTTTTTATAACCCTTTCTCTTCTATACATGTGTACAGGAGGGGGCAGACCTGTTCTCATTGCTCATGGAGACGAATTGCTGCTAAAGGAATGCCAACAACACCTCCCTCACTGCAGGAGGTTATCTCGCCTGCCATATGCACATGCTAAGACAGGCTGCTAGAGAAACCTTTGTTACCTTTGGTTACTGCTTGTATCTTCACATTGTATTATCTCTTGTACTGATGTCTTACCCCAATGTGTTTAACCATAGTTATACTGCGGCAGTTTGGCTCCCCTGCGCGAAACCACGTAGCTATACGTTGGCTCGCGGGGTCCGGGTAGCAGGCGCACGCGTGGTCGATGGTCACGATGACAAAAAATGTTTTTACCAAAAATATGTAAAAGAGTAAATAATCAGCCTAAACTGAGAAAAAAATGGGGATATTTATTATAGCAAAAAGTACGAAATATTGTTTTTTCAAAATTGTCGCTTTTTTTTGTTTATAGCGCAAAAAATAAAAACCGCAGAGGCGATCAAATACTACCAAAAGAAAGCTCTATTTGTGGTAAAAAAAAGGACGTCAATTTTGTTTGGGTACAGCGTCGCATGACCGCGCAATTGTCAGTTAAAGCGACGCAGTGCCGCAAAAAATGCTCTGGTCAGGAAGGGGGTAAATTCTTCCAGGGCTGAAGTGGTTAATGACATGAGTTGTAGACTATGCGTGCTGGTTACTTGCATTATACCCCTTTAGTAACACTTTAGTAAGACCAGGCATATGCAAAGTTTCAAATGTTTGACTTGCATAAAAAGTTAACATGATGATAATGACTATTGGCAGTCCAAGATAAAGTGCAAACATTCCTTAACATCCCTAGTCCCTAGCTACAGGCTTGTGGCTGCCCCAGCATACCTGTCCATTTAAAAGTCCAACACTGGTTGAGTCTGTCTGGAGTTTACCTCCAGCTTCAGCAGGACTTAGGCCATTCAGACTCTGGCAATCAGGCAGAACATCTGTGTGCATGTAAAATGTAAAGGCGTGTAAATTAGATCGAACCCCCCCAGGATCCGGGCCTTCATTTCTTTTATAGTATACCGACTGGAGGGGCGAACCCAAGAAAGCCAGCCAAAAAAAAATACAGGAACTACAGTTGACTCCTAACTTAACCACTAGGACATGGCACTGATGAGCACTATGATGGCACTGATGTGGTACTGATGAGCACTGTGATGGCACTAATGTGGCACTGATGAGCACTGTGATGGCACTGATGTAGCATTGATGGCACTATAGGGGCACGGATGAGCACTGTAGAGGCACTAATGGGCACTGTAGGGACACTGTAGGGTAAAAATGGCACTGTGATGGCACTGATGAGCACTGATGTGACACGGATTAGCACTGATGTGGCATTGATGAGCACTGTGGGCACTCTAAATCCAGCCCACTCATGCTGCTGCGCTGTCTCCCTCCTCTCCTCACACGCTATATAGATCAGTGCAAGGAGAGGACAGAGCTGAACCCATCATGACGGCGGTTTGTTCACAAAGTGATTGCTCAGTCATTGGATGGAGTGATCACATGGTAAAGGGCCGATGTGACTGGCTCTTTCCATGATCCATGATGCGCTGGATCCTGAGGACGTAGCCATCACGGACACTCCTGGCTGCGTGCCCCAGAAGCATGAGGAGAGCAAGCATGGGAGGATGTCAATAGATGCCCTCCCAGAACTTCCCAGTCATGCTGTTGCTGTCATCCAGCTATAACGCAGCCATAAAGTGGTTAAAGCATTGTTCTCTCAGTAGATACTTTTTTTTACCCTCTGCCACCAGTAGGCTGACAGCCTGCCATCCTCCTAATCTGTGATGTAAACACAGAGCAGGTGCACAAGAAAAGAAGAGAGAGCAGAGTACTCAGATTCAAATGACTTTAAGCCCATCTCCAGGGAAAGCAAAACTACTCCCCTGCAGGGGTGCTGCCACCACACTGCAAGGGTCTAGGGCAAGAATCTCCAAAGTTTCTAAACAAAGGGCCAGTTTGCTGTCCCTCAGACTTTAGGAGGGCCATACAGTGGTAAATGGGAGTAAAAGATACCCTGTTGTTGGTGGGAGGAGGAATATCCCCCCATCATTGGTATTTGTGGAGGAATAGTGCCCTATTGTTGATGTCATTGAAATGAATAGTGCCCCATTGTTGCTGTCATTGAGAGGACTAATGCCCCATTGTTGGTGTCAGTGGGAGGAATAGTGCTTCATTGTTGGTGTCATTGGGAGGAATAGTGCCCCATTGTTGGTGTCAGTGGGATGAATAATGTTCCATTGTTTTATATCAGTAGGAGAAATAATAACTCATTGTTGGTGTCAGTGGGAGGAATAGTGCCCCAAGGGCTGAATAAAGGTAAGCAAAGGGCTGCAGCCAGCCCATGGGCCACAGTTTGGAGACCACTGGTCTAATGTTTTTTCCACTACCCCAGCTTCCGGGGCTCTCTTCTACTCCCCTGTGCTCCTCTGTGATCTGTTGCTCAGCATTCTCTTTTTTTTTTTTTATCAAGTAATTTACATTTTTTTTTTTATTATTAAACATACATACAGATATGTCACATTAATCCATGAAGTATCAAAAAATAGGAAAACGCATAACACAAATAAACCTGGCACCTCTCGGATTAAAGTAATTTAGTGTATACTAAACAAAAAATTATAGAGACATAGATACATTTTCTCAACAAGTTGTTCACCGCTAATTTCAAACTTTAAACCATGGCAGCTTCCTCTATACAGCATCAAGTTATATTTCTATCGTGCACTCATTTAGTCTCTTCTACACCTCACTCCTCTACTTCTAATTCTTGCCTTTATTCAGGCTCCCAAGGTCTGAATAAAGGCAAGCAAAGGGTTGCAGCCAGCCCATGGGCCACAGTTTGGAGACAACCGGTCTAGTGGTTTTTCCACTACCCCAGCATCTCTCTTCTACTCCCCTGTGCTCCTCAGTGATCTGTTGCTCAGCATTCTCACGTCCATTTAGGGCTATGGACTCTGCATTGGACTAGATGGCATCAGAGACCTGTGACTATGAGATCATAGAGCAGATAAGGAGGACCGGTATTACAGCACAGAAGGCGACCCCCGCCTGCAGAGGATCAGGTAGGTAAAACTGCTTTTTGCGACCCCCTAGACCTAAACAAGCATTTAATGCAGTGCGGGGGGCAGCCCAACCTCAGGAAAGCATTTTTAATAAAGGTGACATGGGGATTCTGGGATATTTCCCAGGACACTGTATGGTCAGGGTACCCAGCCTGCCAGTTTATGCCCAGAGAGGCAGAAAACATAAGCCTTTCTTCTTTGTGTATTTTGACACCCTATCTTTAAAAATTTATATTTGTGCTATATCACCCCCCCATTACTCCTCCTAACTCTCTTCTTCTACTTTTCTCATTTTGTGGCTCCAGAAAAAGTCAGCAATTACCCCATAACATACTAGGATAATTTTTTCCAAAAAGTGCATTTTGTAAGTATTACAGTCACAGGGCTATACTAAACATCTTTATCCCTCTGTTAACCCTTGTGAATTGAGCCTACTGATATAAATGGTATTTAATTATCAAGAACAGCAGATGCAGACTCCACTGGAGGACAGGAGGCCTTATCTCTCCGTCCTCCTGGAAAATATACACGTTATAGACATGAGATAAAATAGACACAGACATGTTTATAAGTTATGTCACGTTTAATAACTGCATTGCCTATCAGATGTTTAAAAATCTTCAATAAAAGCTATTAAACATGACAAAAACAGTTATTCCACATGCTTCCTATCACTAAGAGAAATATCCACAGCAGTCATCACCCCAATTCATGAAACTAAATGAATCATATTAAAAAGAAGGTTTGTGCCTGCCACCTAGTGGTTGAATACAATACTGTTCTTTAAGGAAGTACTATTGGGATTGTTGGTCAATTTTATTGGTTTCTTTAAAGCGGTTCTTTGCCCTGTCTGCAAAAAAATTAAAAGTCAGCAGCTACAAATACTGTAGCCACTGACTTTTAATAAAAGAACACTCACCGGTCCAGGAGTCCAGCACTGTCCTCGCCTGAAACGATTCTTTGTCGCTGTTCTCAGTCATGTTTACTGTGGGAAGCCTTTGGGAACCTGTGACATGTCCCAGAAGGTGGCGGGAGGCAAGGACTTTTGGTGGATTGGCGCATTTCGCAACAGTTTATGCTTGAGCTTTTGAAATTAAAGTCACAGTTAGGGCCTGTGATGACAGGCTTTGGGCTTATTACATTGGTATTAGTTTAATGTCAGTCTCAGGGTCTTCTGAGATCATTGTGAATGCATTGGCAGGTGTATTTGACCTGCTTCAAGTGGTTTTTGCAACCTCATAGACATTTAGCACTATGCCACTATGTAAACAAAATCCTGATCACCTCCCCAGAGTAGTACAGCATCATTATGGTAACATCACATTGCTCACAGTATGTAAATAAAATGTAGAACATTTTTTTTTTAAATAACGTATTTATCATGCCTCTTACTAAATACCTTGAGGTTTCCAAAAGGGGGTCATGGGGAGGGGGGGTATTTGTATTGTCCTGGCTCTTTAGGGCCTCAAGAAATTAGATAGGACATCAGTACGTCAGAACTTTTTTTAGATACATATACACTGCTGTTTGTAGACAAAATTCTATAATAGAAAACAAAGAAAAACATTTTTTTCCCAACGTTTTTGGTATTTTTTAATTCATATAGCAAAAACAAAACAAAAACCCAGTGTTGATTAACCACTTCAGCCCCAGAGGTTTTGGCTGTTCAATGACCAGGCCATTTTTTGCGATATTGCACTGTGTCGCTTTAATTGACAATTGCGCGGTCGTGCGATGTTTGGTACAAACAAAATTGACGTCCTTTTTTTCCCCACAAACATAGCTTTCTTTTAGTGGTATTTGATCACCTTTGCCGTTTTTATTTTTTGCACTTTAAACAAAAGAAGAGCGACATTTTTGAAAAAAACACAATGGGGTTATTTACTAAAGGAAAATCCACTTTGCACTGAAAGTGCACTTGGAAGTGCAGTCGCTCTAAATCTGAGGGGTAGATCTGAAATGAGTGGAAGCTCTGCTGAATTTATCATCCAATCATGTGCAAGTTAAAGTATTTTATTTTTCTTGCATGTCCCCCTCGGATCTACAGCGACTTTACTTCCAAGTGCACTTTAAAAAGGATTTTCCTTTAGGTAAATAACCCCCAATATCTTTTACTTTTTGCAATAATAAATGTCCCACATTTTTTTTCCAATACCAATGCCGCAATACCAATACCAATTTGTCCGTTAGACAAATTTGACACTTTTCACACATTTTTGGGACCACTCAACAATTATACAGCGATCAGTGCTATAAAAATGCACTGATTACTGTATAAATGTTAATGGCAGGGAAGGGGTTAACACTAGGGGGCAATCGAAGGGTTAACTGTGTTCTAAATGTAGGGGGATGGGACTGTCTAGGAGGAGAGAGAGCTCAGTCTTCATACATAGTATGAACACACAGATCTGTCTCCTTTCCCCTGAGAGAACCCGGGATCTGTGTGTGCACAAACACACAGATCCCGGTTCTCGCTCTGTCACGAGTGATCGTGGGTGCCCGGCGGTCATTGCGCCTGCCGGGCCCTCGCATCGGCTCCGGGCACGCGCTGCGGGTGCCCCTAGTGGCCAAAAGGCGAAGCGACGTAGGGTAACTTTGTGTTTACCAGCTGTGCCATTCTGCTGCAGTAAAACTTGGCAACCAGTTAAATAACATCCAAATGAAAGCTCTATCTGTATCAGAAAATTTATAAATATAGCATTTTGGTACAGTGCTGCATGCCTGAGTAATTGTCATTCAAAATATGACGGTGCTGAAATCTGAAAATTGGCCGAGGCAGGAAGGGGCTGAAAGTGTCCAGTATTGCGTTAGTATTGAAGTGTTACCAGGGACATCTTCTGTTCTTCCTGGCTTCCAGGGGACAAAGTACATGTAGCAAATTATCCTATTGGATTGGTGCTGTGAATGCTGACCTAGTGTGATCAACAGCGCACCTTCCTCCTCCCAGCGCTGTGTGAGCATGCTGCTTAGTGGTGTAGTCCTCTTTTGGGGGGTGTGAGAAATATACCCCTATACCTCAGCAACTGCAGTTAAACTATTGGACCATAGGAATACTTGCAGTCCCTTCTGGCTTGAGGTTTAGCGCCATGGACCGAACATGTGGCTGAGGACTACGCTACTAAGCAGCATGCTCACACAGCGCTGGGAGGAGGAAGGTGCGCTGTTAGCAAAATGTAGGAGGTAGTGTTGCGCAGTACTGGGTTGGGAGATATTATCCTGAAAAATCAGTAGATTCTATACGAATCCCAGTATTTGAAAATAGGTGTGCTATCGCCCAGACTGAAAGGGTGATATATGGGAGGCCAGAATTGGCAAAATAATGTGAAAAAATTATGCTGAAATGTGAATAAATCTGTGTGAGTATCTTCTACGTCACGGTGTGAATAACATAGTACGAAAAGTAATCAGCTAAATAAATAGTGATTCTTGATGCGATTAACAAAAAATCGCATAAAAAGTGCCAGTGCTAAACGGTGAATAAATCTATAAAGATATCTACTACACCATAAAATAAAAACCAATGTACATACGAAAGTCACTAAAAAACAAAAATTATGTGAAAAGAACTTAATAGTGACTAAGAAATCGCATAAAGTGCCAGTGCCAAGAATTATAGTAAATAAATGCGTATAAATGTCTTTATACCATATGATAAATCGTGTAAGTACGGTGAACACATATAATCGTGCGACGTAAACAGAAGAACAATAAAATGAAAATGTGTAACAAAAAACCAAATGATGAGATCTCTATAAAGGTGATCGCAGTAAACGTGCACAGTGATTTGAAAACTATATCAACCAATAAACATAGTTAAAGAAGTTGTGCAATCACATATATCAGGTTTGTGTCCATTCAAGATGTGCAACAGCTGGTGGCGATTATATCCAAAATCGCATGCAACAAAAACGCATATGGTGCTGGTATCCGAATTTGTGTGCACTATAAGGTAACGATGCAATCAGTGATGGTATTGGTGATGGTGACTATATCCCACGTGGTCCTGTGTGCTCAGGGTATGGATGTCCCCTTACCTTACAGCTGTAAGGTAACAGCGTTTGGCATATGTATCCTCAGGGTTCCTGGGTTCCTGGTAGTCCTTATCCCTCGAGGTCCTATTCTTATAGCCCCAAAAACCTGGCGTCTCCTGCCTATTGCGGCGTGTTGGTCTCCTCAAGTGGACGCTCAGCGGTACTCAGCATGGAGGGGGGGTTATTAAGTTGCCTCAGCGGTGGATATTATGTGAGGGTTAAACAGATAAGGAAGAGGGGAGCCCCATAGTGTAATAATTTTGAAAAAAAATTGAATTTTATTTAAATATGAATAAAGTACTCACAAACATATAGAGCTTTTTTGCAAGGTATATATACATTTATACGCATTTATTTACTATAATTCTTGGCACTGGCACTTTATGCGATTTCTTAGTCACTATTAAGTTCTTTTCACATAATTTTTGTTTTTTAGTGACTTTTGTATGTACATTGGTTTTTATTTTATGGTGTAGTAGATATCTTTATAGATTTATTCACCGTTTAGCACTGGCACTTTTTATGCGATTTTTTGTTAATCGCATCAAGAATCACTATTTATTTAGCTGATTACTTTTCGTACTATGTTATTCACACCGTGGCGTAGAAGATACTCACACAGATTTATTCACATTTCAGCATCATTTTTTCACATTATTTTGCCAATTCTGGCCTCCCATATATCACCCTTTCAGTCTGGGCGATAGCACACCTATTTTCAAATACTGGGATGCGTATAGAATCTACTAATTTTTCAGGATAATATCTCCCAACCCAGTACTGCGCAACACTACCTCCTACATTTTCCTATCCTGTAAAAGGGGTTCAAGTACCCCATTCCTAGTGTATGCAGCGGTACAAAAACTAAATCCTTGTTTTCTTTCCTGATTAGGCGCAGGAATAACCCCTTAACACTTATTATGAAGGTGCGCTGTTGATCACACTAGGTCAGCATTCACAGCACCAATCCAATAGGATAAATTGCTACATGTACTTTGTCCAACGGGAGAAGCGAACAGCCACATCACAATGCCAGAGTATGAGGTATGCACATATGGGCCGCAGATCAGAATCTAAAAGACTAAATAAATAAAATGAATATAGTAAAGTAAAATAAAATAAAAGTTGGACGATCATTCATCACGGTCAGCTTTTATCATCCAACTTTTATTTTATTTTACTTTACTATATTCATTTTATTTATTTAGTCTTTTAGATTCTGATCTGCGGCCTATATGTGCATACCTCATACTCTGGCATTGTGATGTGGCTGTTCGCTTCTCCCGTTGGCCGCTGTTTCCCGCTGCCCCTTCTCCATTCCTCCATGTTCCATGGAGAGCTATGGCTTAGGGTGAAGGGGATGTGTCCCCGCCTCAACCACCGGGGGAGATGGCTCATTCAGTGCCACCATCCTATTCCCTTTTTGGGTCTGTTGGGTTATTCATCTGAATGTGGCCAAAGGTAATGCATCCACATTTAACACCTGCTCTCTTTTTGAAAGCAATGATTTTTCATTTGAGACTGTGATTGACCTATTTACTTATTTATTTCATCTTTTTATTTAGCGATTTTTGATGCATCCCACTCCTGATGATTGGCTGAAATCGCCATGAAACGCGTAAAGTCCATACTCAGGGATGCCAAGTCAAGTTTGCTACAATCATGAATTTCTTTTATTCATTTATAGTTATATTTATTAGGATAACCATGTTCACCTGCTCTGTATATCCATTCAATTTTTTAATTGTGATTGCTTGTACCAATTATGTCTATCCATTATATACATTAAATATGTCAACATGATTATTACTACAATTAATTATGCTTCCTGTTGCATGACCCATGTATTATATATTATGATACATTATATATACCTACTATTTAGTATTTGTATTTAATTTATTGGATTGATTAGCAACTTTCTATGGGTATACAGATTTTCTCCGCAGGGACAGTGACAATTAATAAAATTTTAGGTATCCTAGACTATTTCAAACACATATCCATGCCTCATTTAAAGTCCCATAATCCACTTTTTTCATTTCCTGACACTAAACTCTGATTTAGAAAAGATCTATTCAAGTACCATATTTTCCGGTGTATAAGACAACCTTTCACACTTAAAAAAAAACAGCCAAAAAGCAGGGGTCGTCTTATACGCCGGGTATGAAGCGGGGGTCGTCTTATACACCAGCCGCCGGGTGGATGTCAGTCCGCCAGATGCTCGCTGAATGTGCGGTAATACTGTATACATACAGTATACACCGCTGAACCAATCCCAGCGAGCTATTAATTCTATTAATGAATACAGAGCCTGCTCGGATTGGAGTAACAACCTCTGCCAATCAGAGCAGGCTACATACAGGCTACATACAGTGAGTCAGAGAGGCGCAGGCTGATGATGTCACAGCAGTGTGTACGCAAGACAGCTTGAGCGGAATCCCATCGGAATTCTGTCGGAAAAACCATCAGAGCTTTTTCCAACCAAAATTCCGATCGTGTGTACGCAGCATAAGTGTGAATAATATAATTAGAGCTGCTATCCCCAAACGAGGTGTAATATCTCTAGTGCAATTTGAAAAAAGGGGGCGTTATATGACAGACAAAATCTTAAATACGTGTACACAAGCACGCCTCGACGTACGTTTCGTATCACGTCTTCTGAAGATGCCTCGATGTACGTTTCGTATCACGTCACGTTGAGGCGGGCTTGGTTATGTGATTTCATTACTTCCGGTCCCTCTGGTTGTTTGTTGCTGGCGTTGAAACGCACGCCAGTCACCAAGCCGAGCGCAGGACTTTCCATATGATCCGACATGATCTGACATGCTGATCAGCCTCAGTGGCGGGAGAAGGCACTTTTAAATGTAAGGAGCCACTTGGCTTTTTGTTTTTATCTATTTTTAAAAATAAATGAGACTACACTATTTTAATTCCTTTTGTTCCATGTATCCTACCCGGGATCCACATTGGGGAGATGAAAGTTCCCTTGTACGGTTTCCATCTAATTGCAGCAAGCAATATCTTGCTAAGGCTCAATTGACCTTTTTTTAACTAATAAGGTCAACACCATCTGGTAAGCAGACATCCATTTACAGAGAACTTTGGGTGACAACGTAATCGTTGAAGGTGGTTCATCTCAACAGTAGAAGAACAAGTTTTTTTTGTGTTTTTCACATTGGACATTTTGCTCTTGTTTTACATTATTTTGAATTTTTTTCAACACATGTTGTGTAAATACGGTTGATAATTGGATTATTGCATACTAGGCATCAATTATACACGTGTTTAACACCTAGGTGTTTATTTACCATTTTTAATAGTTGCACTGTATATATTCAGATATACGTGTATACGGTTATGTGTACATGTATTTAAGATTTTGTTAGTCATATAGTGCCCCCATCAACTTTTTTCATTAAAGGGGTTGTAAAGGTTCGTTTTTTATTTTTCTAAATAGGTTCCTTTAAGCTAGTGCATTGTTGGTTCGCTTACCCTTTCCTTCGATTTCCCTCCTAAATGTTTTTTTTCTTTGTTTTCTTTGTCTGAATTTCTCACTTCCTGTTTCTCCACCGTAAGCTGTTCTGGCTGACTAAACACCGCTCTGATGATGGTGTGAAGTTTACCGAGGAGACACAGGAAGTGAGAAATTCAGACAAAGAAAAAAAACATTTAGAAAGGAAATCGAAGGAAAAGGTAAGTGAAACAACAATGCACTAGCTTAAAGGAACCTATTTAGAAAATAAAAAATGAACCTTTACAACCCCTTTAAGCCATCTAGTGGCAGAATGGTTTTACATGGGTGGGCAGAATGGAGGTGAGGATTGCAGTCAAAAATTAAAAAAAAATGTTATTGGCTAGGTAATATTTTTTTTTTTTTGTAATACTTTGGGGTTAGGCTTTAATTGGTTGCTTTGATCAACAAGAATTTTATACACAGGTCACTCTCACATTATCTCTTATTGGATACTAGATTATGGGTTACAGTACTTTCCACAATTACTCTTTGTCTATTTAGGACATAACTCTCTGAAAAATGTTCAATATATTGTTCAGGAATAACAGGGCAGTTTGTACGGGGTGCGTGGAATACCACTCACAGGTCTGCTCCCAGAGCTGGAGATGTACAAACCCATATTGGGCAGGAATCGGATAAACTGTAGTGACTCCTTCCACAGGAATGTCTTTTCTGGCCACCTTCCATTTCTCTCTCTTTCTCTGTCACTGATGTGAGAAACATGAAAAATGCAATGCCAAAGAAAATCACACAGCTACAAAACAACAAAAAGTGCACTATGGTGCTAAAAAATGGTTTCCATGTCAGTGTTCTTTCTTATCTCCGTTCTGAAACATATTCCTGCATTGAAAAATCATTTTATTCCATTTTTTAAACCTACCCAAATGTATGGAAAGGTTGAATATTGAAGGAAAGGTAAAGTGTATTTCTTTTGAGCATATTATGAATTATTTTTGCTGTACATTTCAATATATATGTGCCTTATGTTCAATGTTTTTATTACTGTATTTAATGCAAAGATTTGTTAATGAACCGCTAGAGCAGGGGTATCAAACCCAATATCCTTGTTGGCTGTATCAGCATTACGGTTGCCCAATTGTATCTGTAAGGCTAGATGTCCAGAATACCCCACTCCCCCTCCTTAAATTAGTGGTCAAGAGCCCCCGCTCCCCCTCCCCACCATCATCAGAAGTCAAGAGTCTCCCACCCTCCCTTATATCACAGTGTACATGTCTTACCTTGTGCCGCGGCCAGGAAAAAGATGGGGTTGGGGCTGGGAAGCAGAAAGTGCAGAGTCTGGAGGAGGACCAGAGGGGGCTGGAGTCAGCTTCCGAAGTCTGCTGAACGCTGAGACCAGGGGAGGTGAAGATGAGGGGTGCTGAAGTTGCACAGAGAGGCACAGGATCTGTAGAAGAAGTTCTGTCCCAGGGGCGGACTGACCATTCGGCCACTAGGGGGCCCCATCAGCCTCAGTAAAACCAGGGACAGTATGTAAAAATCTGTGTTTTTTTTTTTACATCTGAAATGTCCCTTACCGACATGCTTTTGGTCTAAAAATCCAGAGATTATAACTACCCCACCTCTCCAGTACCTTCTCAGCCTATAGAAACATGTCTGTGTATACTATGTGTACATGTCTGTGTATACTGTGTGTACATGTATGTGTATACTGTGTGATTGTATACTGTGTGGCCCCATAATCTCTGATTGCCTGGGGGCCCCATAATCTCCTATTGCCTGGGGGCCCCATGAGTTGTCAGTCCGCCCCTGTTCTGTCCTCTCTGTTGTTGACTGCTGAGACTGAGGGTGGCAGAGACAAGCCTCTCTGCGGCTGCACAGAGAAGAGAAGGATCTAGTGGAGTTCTATCCTCCTCTCTGCTGCTGTCAGCAGAGACAAGGAAGGAGCGGAGATGAGAGGGTGAGGAGAGCTGCAGGAGAGGTGTGAAGGCCACATGAAATGGCCTGGTGGGCCGGATTCAGTCTGTGGGTTTTGTGTTTGACATATGTGCACTAGAGGGAGCTTTGTATTTGACTCAGCCTCAGTCAGCCAATGTTGAGATAACATATCAGCCATATGGGGGGTGCATGGTTTTCAATGAATCAGCTGACTTGTAAACATCCAGTGTGAGAAGGAGCAGTAAAGTAAAACCTCTGTGTAGCACAGCAAAGCAGAAATGCAAGGTGTGAATATTTATTGAAAAAATAAGGATGCTCCCATGGACATAGTTGAAAATATTTAATAGAAAAACATACTAATATGCAAAAACGACATTATTTAAATCAAGCTGACCTCTTTTTATGTATAGAAAAGTTACTAAGAATGCATGCAGTCCTTATTAAAGTTAAAGTGGTTGTAAACCCTTACAAACCACTTTGACCTACAGGTAAGCCTAGATTAAGGCTTACCTGTAGGTCCAAGAAATATCTCCTAAACCTATACGGTTTAGGAGATATTTGCCCGAAGACAGGCACCGCTGTCTATGGCGCATGCAGGCGCACTGAGCGCGGCATTTCCAAAAACGGAGCTGCCGCGTGTGTCAGGGTTTACTTCCTCTTTAAACAAGCTCACTGTGCCTAAAGAAGTGGTTGCCTATCTTTCAAACCTCACCCACTAAACTCACAATTTTGAATCCCGAAAGCCACTAACATAAATTTCACATGCCTTATACACACAATGCCCCCCTCCCTCTGGATCACACTGGTGCCTTAAATACACACAGTGTTCCAGCTCTCGGCCCCCTCCCCCTGGATCACACTACTGCCTTACACACACAATGCTCTGGCTCTCTGCCCCCCTCCCCTTGGATCACACTGCTGCCTTACACACACAGTGTTCCAGCTCTCTGCCCTCTCCCCCTGGATCACACTGTTGCCTTATACACACAATGCCCCCTCTCCCTGGATCACACTGTTGCCCTATACACACAATGCTCTGGCTCTCTGCCCCCCTCCCCCTGGATCACACTGCTGCCTTATACACACACACAATGCTCCAGCTCTCAGCCCCCCTCCCCTGGATCACACTGCTGCCTTATACACACACAATACTTTGGCTCTCTGCCCCCCTCCCCCTGGATCACACTGTTGCCTTATACACACAATACCCCCTCCCTCTGGATCACAATGTTGCCGTATACACACAATGCTCTTGCTCTCTGCCCCCTCCCCCTGGATCATACTGCTGCCTTATACACACACAATGCTCCAGCTCTCTGCCCTCCTCCCCCTGGATCACACTGCTGCCTTATACACACACAATGCTCTGGCTCTCTGCCCCCCTCCCGCTGGATCACACTGCCGCCTTATACACACACAATCCTCTGGCTCTCTGCCCTCCTCCCCCTGAATCAAACTGCTGCCTTACACACGCAGTGTTCCAGCTCTCTGTCCCCCTCCCCCTGGAGCACACTGCTGCCTTATACACACACAATGCTCCGGCTCTCTGCCCCCCTCCCCCTGGATCACACTGCTGCCTTACACACACGGTGTTCCAACTCTCTGCCCCCCTCCCCCTGGATCACACTGTTGGCGTATACACACAATGCCCCCCTCCCCCTGGATCACACTGTTGCCCTAAACACACAATGCCCCCTCTCCCTGGATCACACTGTTGCCCTATACACACAATGCTCTGGCTCTCTGCCCCCCTCCCCCTGGATCACACTGCTGCCTTATACACACACACAATGCTCCAGCTCTCAGCCCCCCTCCCCTGGATCACACTGCTGCCTTATACACACACAATACTTTGGCTCTCTGCCCCCCTCCCCCTGGATCACACTGTTGCCTTATACACACAATACCCCCTCCCTCTGGATCACAATGTTGCCGTATACACACAATGCTCTTGCTCTCTGCCCCCTCCCCCTGGATCATACTGCTGCCTTATACACACACAATGCTCCAGCTCTCTGCCCTCCTCCCCCTGGATCACACTGCTGCCTTATACACACACAATGCTCTGGCTCTCTGCCCCCCTCCCGCTGGATCACACTGCCGCCTTATACACACACAATCCTCTGGCTCTCTGCCCTCCTCCCCCTGAATCAAACTGCTGCCTTACACACGCAGTGTTCCAGCTCTCTGTCCCCCTCCCCCTGGAGCACACTGCTGCCTTATACACACACAATGCTCCGGCTCTCTGCCCCCCTCCCCCTGGATCACACTGCTGCCTTACACACACGGTGTTCCAACTCTCTGCCCCCCTCCCCCTGGATCACACTGTTGGCGTATACACACAATGCCCCCCTCCCCCTGGATCACACTGTTGCCCTAAACACACAATGCTCTGGCTCTCCGCCCCCCTCCCCCTGAATCACACTGCTGCCTTACACACGCAGTGTTCCAGCTCTCTGCCTAGGGTTGCCACCTTTTCATCAAGCCAAACTCGAACACTTTAGAGGTGCATGGCAAATTTTTTTGTAGTATACATTGTAAATGTACATTGTAAAGACCTGGGACACCTTTGGGTGCACTAAGGAGATCAATAATGCGGCACGCTTTATTGGACAGTGTTACCTCCTATAAACCAGGAGTCATTGTCACCCCCCTTCATAAAATACGGGTCAGTGTTACCCCCTCCAAAATGTAGGGGTCCCCCATAGAGGACCCCCCTATTAGGGAGGGTAGCTGACAGAGGGGGAGGGTAGCTGACAGAGGGATGAGAATAGCTGAATGGGGGGGGGGGAGAAGCTGACAGAGGGGGGAGTAGCTGACGGGGGGGTAGCTGACAGGGGAGGGGAGCTGACAGAGGGGGGAATAGCTGACAGAGGGGGGAATAGCTGATGGGGGGTAGCTGACAGGGGAGGGGAGCTGACAGAGGGGGGAATAGCTGAATGAGGGGGGAGAATAGCTGAATGAAGGGGGTAGTTAACTAAGGAGGGGAGCTGACAGAGGGGGGTAACTGACAGAGGGGGGAGTAACTGACAGAGGGGGGAGTAGCTGACAGAGAGGGGAGTAGCTGACAGAGGGGGGGTAGCTGACAGAGGGTGGGAGTAGCTGACAGAGGAGGGGGTGGCTGACAGGAGGGGTAACTGACAGGGGAGGGTAGCTGACAGGGGAGGGGAGGAGTAGCTGAATGAGGGGGGAGAGTAGCTGAATGAGGGGGAGGGTAGCTGACAGAGGGGAAGGGTAGCTGACAGAGGAGGAAGGTAGCTGACAGAGGGGGAGAATAGCTGAATGGGGGGGAGTAGCTGACAGAGGGGGGGTAACTGACAGAGGGGGGTAGCTGACAGAGGGGGGAGAATAGCTGAATGAGGGGGGGTAGTTGACAGGGGGGAGTAGCTGACAGAGGGGGGTAGCTGACTGGGGAGGGGAGCTGACAGAGGGGGTAAGTGATGGGGGGAGCTGACAGAGAGGGGAGGAGTAGCTGACAGAGGGGGAGAGTAGCTGAATGAGGGGGGAGAGTAGCTGAATGAGGGGGAGGGTAGCTGACAGAGGGGGAGGGTAGCTGACAGAGGGGGAAGGTAGCTGAATGAGGGGGGAGAGTAGCTGAATGAGGGGGGAGAGTAGCCGAATGAGGGGGAGGGTAGCTGACAGAGGGGGAGGGTAGCTGAATGAGGGGGGAGAGTAGCTGAATGAGGGGGGAGGGTAGCTGACAGAGAGGGGAGAGTAGCTGACAGAGGGGTGAGAATCGCTGAATGGGGGGGAGTAGCTGACAAAGGGGAGTAGCTGACAGAGGGGGGTAGCTGACAGAGAGGGGAATAGCTGACAGGGGAGGGGAGCTGACAGAGGGGGAGAGTATCTAACAGAGGGGGGAGAATAGCTGAATGAGGGGGGTAGTTGACTGGGGAGGGGAGCTGACAGAGGGGAGGTAACTGACAGAGGGGGGGAGTAGCTGACAGAGAGGGGAGTAGCTGACAGGGGGGGTAGCTGACTGGGGAGGGGGTAGCTGACAGAGGGGTGGTAACTGACAGGGGGGGTGCTGACAGGGGAGGAGTAGCTGAATGAGGGGGAGGGTAGCTGACAGAGGGGGAGGGTAGCTGATTGAGGGGGAGGGTAGCTGAATGAGGGGAAGGGTAGCTGACAGAGAGGGGAGAATAGCTGAGTATGGGGAGTAGCTCACAGGAGGGGGTAACTGACAGAGGGGGCTAACTGACAGGGGAGGGGAGCTGACGGGGGGGTTACTGACAGAGGGGGGTAAATGACAGGGGAGGGGAGCTGACAGAGGGGGGAGGTGTAGCTGACAGAGGGGAGAGAGTAGCTAAATGAGGGGGGAGAGTAGCTGAATGAGGGGGAGGGTAGCTGGCAGAGAGGGGAGAATAGCTGAATGGGGGGGAGTAGCTGACGGGGGGTAACTGACAGAGGGGGGTAGCTGACAGAGGGGGGTAACTGACAAGGGAGGGGAGCTGACAGGGGGGTAACTGACAGAGGGGAGGAGCTGACAGGGGAGGGGAGCTGACAGAGGTGGGTAATTGATGGGGGGTAACTGACAGGGGAGGGGAGCTGACAGAGGGGGGTAACTGACAGGGGAGGGGAGCTGACAGAGGGGGGTAACTGATGGGGGGTAACTGACAGAGGGGGGAGCTGACAGGGGAGGGGAGCTGACAGAGGGGGGGTAACTGACAGGGGAGGGGAGCTGACAGAGGGGGGGAGCTGACAGAGGGGGGGTAACTGAAAGAGGGGGGAGCTGACAGGGGAGGGAGCTGACAGAGGGGGGGTAACTGATGGGGGTAACTGACAGGGGAGGGAAGCTGACAGATGGGGAGTGGCTTACAGGGGGGTAGCTGACAGAGGGGGGTAACTGACGGGGGAGTATGTGACAGGGGAGGGGAGCTGACAGATGGGGAGTGGTTTACAGAGGGGGGAGTGTCTGACAGAGGGGGGTGAGAGTGCAGATGAGAAAGATACCTCAGTGAGGTCTTGAGGAGACACAGCAGAGCACATGCCAGGCAAGGAGGGGGGACTCCGGGCGGCCGCGATCACCCACAGTCCAGCCCCGCCTCCACATGTGACCAGGTCCACTGGGCCAATCGGAGATCCTCATGTCCGCCGCCTGCACCTGACCTATTCAACCAATTGCAGGCTGAATAGGTACACATGTCGCCCGCTGCCCATCGTTGAGCTTGGCTCGTTGGCAGAGTGCACAGGTAGTAATAAATGTGTAACACTGATGGCGGGCGTGGGAACCGGAATGCACCGCTCAAGTTTGAACTGCAGCTATACATGCCAGGGTTTCATGCGACTTGAAAACCGGGCACATGTGTCCAAACTTGGACTGTCCGGGTCAAAACCAGACAGGTGGAAACCCTATCTCTGCTCCCCTCCCCCTGGAGCACACTGCTGCCTTATACACACAGTGTTACAGCTCTCTGCCCCCTCCCCCTGGATCACACTGTTGCCTTATACACACACACAATGCTCGGGGCTCTCTGCCCCCCTCCCCCTGGATCACACTGCTGCCCTACACACACAGTGCTCCAGCTCTCTGCCCTCCTCCCCCTGCATCACACTGTTGTCTTACACAGACTCATCATTGGACCTCACCTCCTTATTCAGCCATGTGCTCAAGCTCTGTGCTCCCTCCCACTGTCTCTGATCAGCGCTGACATTGGAAGTCACTTCCTTCTTCACCTCCTGCTCTCTGCACTGCTCCCAGCGCCTCCCTCTGAGTTCACAAGAGCCGGAACTACAGAGGAGGCATCATGTATCAATGCACACTGACAGTATTGACTGTCGGCACTCATTGCGAACAACACTGGAAACAACATTCACCACATTGCTGATTTGCAGCAGAACCTATGGGGACCACAAAGATTTTCTCATGGACCATCAGTGGTCTACGGACCACTGGTTGGCAGCTGCTGGTCTAAAGTGTCTTGCAGACAACCTGCATGTGTCATGTCAATGGACCCCAATATTACCTCCTTAAACAAAGCTAACTTTACAACCACATGTCATTGTTCAGGAAGAACCATTCTGCCAATCACTCCTGCATGAGACATGTGTCCTATTGCGCAATGAGTGAATTGACCCTGAGATACAATGTGATGGGCAGGGCCAAGGGAGCAATGTCATAAGTAAGGGAATAGGGTGCAGTTGGGGGCACAGATCAAGTTCTATATAACGACACAAGTCCTATTGTAATTGAATGTTATTAAAAATGACCTTTCCTTTTCAGTCTGCAGCTCTGTAATTTTCTGTAAAGTGCAATGCAATACGGCTACCTCTAGGTGTTTTGTACACACAATGTGAACAGGATGCTCGCCAGAAGCATAATTTCCTGCTTGTGTGATTGGCTCACTGATTTTCCCAGAAGTCTACACTAAGATACAAGTCAGATTTTTGGCATCCCCTGCAACAGAAATGTCATTTTTGATACTCCCAATAGGAAATAACATCTAAAGGGATGCAGATCCTACCACTTTCCTCATTACAGCCCTGATTCTACAGCAGCTGGTTGATAATTATGAAACCACTCCGATTAGACTCACTTAGCACAGGGGCACAGAGGAACAAACAGTGATTTCTTCAGAATATCAAAAGGTAGGAATCTGCCACAAAGTTTGTTAAAATCCTTGTAATGTGCATGGATCACCCAGAGGGCAATGTTTTTTTCTCAACAAAAGTGGAGTTCTGCTTTAACAGCTTCCGAACTGGCCCATGTACATTTACTACGGCAGGGCGGCCCAGGAGCGCCAAATCACGTACATGTACGTGATTTTGTGCATATCACTATGCCATAGTTTGTAGACGCTATAACTTTTGCCCAAAAAAATATATATGCTGATTTTTTTAATCAATAATATGTAGTAGAATACATATTAGCCTAAATTTATGAAGAAATTCTTTTTTTACCATTTTTATTTTGGATATGCATTATAGCAAAAAGTAAGTGTTTATAGTGCAACCCTCCCCTCCCCCCCCCCCCAAAAAAAAAAAAACGCAGAAGTGATCAAATACCATCAAAAGAAAGCTATATTTGTGGGGGGAAAAAAAGGCATAAATGTTATCGCATGATCGCGCAATTGTCAGTTAAGGCGACGCAAAAAAAATGGCCTGCTCAAGAAGTGGGTAAAACCTTCTGGAGCTGAAGTGGCTAAATAAAACTACATGGGCAAAGGAAAGATTACAGTGCAAATATTTAAAGTAAATTTGTTTTTATAATTTTGGGTAGAGGGGTGCATATGCATACAGGCGCATAAATAAGAGACGTGCATTCTTCAGTAAAGGAAAAAAATAAATTGTATTTTTGGTCAGTAATTTACACCTCATGAGTGCAAATGCACGCAAATACCTTCGTTTGCACGCAAAAATGTGTGCAAATGCAAATTTACATATTGTGCTGAACAAAAACACGAGAATATGTTTTCGTGTATGCGCAAATTTGTGCAGATACATGCAAAATAAAAACGTCTGAAAAAGTAGATGCTCAAACAGAGGCCTTATGGAATATTTATTTCAATACTTGTTTGTTTACTGTGCACACTCATTGTACTATTCATTTATTTATGCTTTATAATAAGAGGTGCACTATTCTTTGTATACATGTTTTTTTGGGGGAGATTTTTCCTAATTTATTTTATTATTTTCTGGATAAGATTTACAAATAAAAGACAGAGCATATCAAACAAAACATATACTGTGCATAAAGGTAAAAACAGTATATATGAACTATGTAATATTAAGTCATACTCCGAACATATTTATTAAGCATGGATGAACAGTTTCAAATTGTGTCCATACCCAATTAAAAAGCAAAAGGAAGTTAGATAAAGCAAAATAAAATAAATTAGAATTAAAATAACATGTTTTTATATCACTTTTGGTATTCGGGTGATTTATAGGTGCAGCTCTTGAGTTATTTATTACACTTTAGCACAGGAACATTTTTTTATTTTTTGAAGTAGTATTGCAGCCTCAGCTGTTTTTATTTTATTTTTATTTTTTAAATATTACTTTGAAGGGGGAATTGAAAAACCAAAACTGGTGTTTTAGAATTCATAAGAATTTTCTAGCTGTGAAGTTAAAATCATTTCAAATGATGTGAGGCTTTTTGCTTCATTTGGTATCCAAGGACACAAATGTCTATGATGATTTCAAACATTAATAAACCGTTCATTACATATGGTGAAAGTTTTTAATATAAAAAAAAAGAAAAAAAAAAGAAAGCAGGCCGGGAAGTCGCAAGAAGCCTGGAGTTCTTGAAGGAAAAAAAAAAAAGATGCAAAAAGCTGCCAAATATTTCGTACCGTCCTGCGATCTCTCAAGACATGAAGGGAAGGGCAAGTCTGGTATTAAAGGACCCACTAACCTTAGAATCAAGCAGACTACTTTATGGGAATACATGTATACATATTTACATAGATATAAATATCATCAGCTTTATGTGTATGTAATATGTAATAGAAAACCCAAATCTTCCGGTGACAGATATCTCTGACCCTCTTACCTTCCTCTCATTTCCTGTTATGTCTTCAGGAAACAACAGGAAATCTCTCCAGCGTGATGCAGATGCCGGATAATCTAATAATAAGGATGTTAACCCTTCCCTTCTCTATCCAAAATGACTCTTTTCCTGCAAGGAATCATACAAATTAATCACAGCGGCCGATTTCTGGGAATTCCGGAATTGTGTTACTCTCCACAAATCAGACGGATCTGCATGCAAATCTTCACAATCCAAAATAAAGGAAAAATTTGTAAAGGGACCTTTTAGGTGATATATGTATATATATATATATATATATATATATATATATATATATATATATATATATATATATACATATATATATATATGATACATAGAGACATGTACAGTATATAATCACGTATACCTATACACAGAGTTGCACTGATTCAACTCAATACACCAAAGACAGGTGATCTGGTAAAAGTACAAAGCTGATGGAAAATACTCTTTATCAGTGTCCACACCATCCACCACCTTGCAGTGTGTGATCCTTCAACTATCATCCTCCACCATAAACCAAGCGTTCGCTTACCAGCTTGTACAGACCTCCTATCATGGCAGGTCAGTGGCACTTGTGGCTCATACCCAGTCAGGGCCTTTACACTGTCCGAGGAACCTCTTTAGACATGCAGACCAACTATCCAGAAGACATTGTCAACAGGGCGGTCTTTAAGGCAGGGCAAAAGGGGCAGCTGCCCTGGGCCCTGTCATTGTTGGGGGCCCAAAGCAGCTGTCTCATACATGCCAACTATCCCAGTTTAAATTCCCTTGTCCCTTGAAGTTTTAGTCCTGTGCTGTGTCCCGATATCTCAGTGTGAAGTTCTGGTACTAATGCTTCCCAGCTCTGCCCTATTGTTGTATACAAGTAACTCACCGCAGACCCTGTGTTTACATGTAAATAACCGGCATTCATATGTAAATAGTAGCAGCATTAGTAAGTAAATAGATGCAGCCGGCGGCATTGATATGTAAATAAAGACAGCATTCATATGGATATCATGGTGCCCTGCAGTAAGGTGATGATGTGCTGTAACCTCTAGCAACTAATCAGTGAGCCATAATGTGTGCTGTAAATTCTAGCAACCAGTCAGTAAGCAGTAATGATATGCTGTAACTGCTGAAAACCAATCGAAATGTCTGCCTGATCTGATACAGTAAACTGATTTTAAGTCTAGCTGCTATTTATTGTATGTCTCAGAGCAGGTGGAGAGTGAAATTGCATGGCGGGGCCCCCCAAAATTTTTTTTGCTCAGAGTCCAATCAATATTAAAGACGGCCCTGATTGTCAATTGTGATCTTCAAAATATAAAAGGCTCGCCATAGCATAAAATCCTTAAAACTTCCAAATGATCAAAAATAGTGCATTTACATAAAAAAAAAAATTATTTTCGGCTTTAAAAACAAACAAGCCAGTCACCAGAAACCTGTCCTTCCTGGACTCGAGGGCGGTGGTGACGTCAGCACCAAATGTGACACCAAAAGTTCAATTTCTGGGTGGAACTCCACTTTAATGAGCACTTTCTGGATTTATATGGATATTGTTAATAATATTAATTAAGCTATTTACATGCCATTGATTTTATCTATTGTATTTAACCACATTATTAAAGTGGTTGTAAACCTCAGACATGAAATGTGAACAAAGCATATCACTCTATAGCAGGGATATGCAATTAGCGGACCTCCAGCTGTTGCAAAAATACAAGTCCCATCATGCCTCTGCCTCTGGGTGTAATGCTTGTGGCTGTCAGAGTCTTGCTATGCCTCATGGGACTTGTAGTTCTGTAGTTCTGGAGATCTGCTAATTTTATATCCTTGCTCTATAGTGTGCACTTGTCTCATTTCAGAGCACTAGGTGTCATTTTTGTCTGCTGCTTCATTCCTCTGCTATCAGCATGATCGTTTTTTATCTGACAAGTTATCCTGACACCAAGAGAAAAAAAGATGACAGGGAAGGGACCTCCAACTGATTGACAGCTTCAGCTCTGTTTCTGTGTGCTATGTAAAAGGGGTGTGTCGCTTCCCTCCAATCAGCTCTCAGATCTCTCCTCACTGATGTACCTTCAGCTCTCCCCCCTAGAGGAGCCCTGAAAGGTCCTGTGTAAATTCTGCATTTTGAATGGATGTAGAGGAAAGACGACTGTAGATAAACAGGTACAATTTATGTGGGAGGATTTGTTTAATCTCTGTGTATCACCCGAGCCAGTCACTTCACTGGGTATATGTAAAGGTTTGCAGCCACTTTAATATAGCACTGCACTTTTTATTTTCTTTATATATGCCTGATATTAAGGGTATAGTGTTCAACAGCTGATTATTTGGCCCAAGTGCAGATATTCCCTCCTTTCACTTGGGTGTCAAATTGGTAGCCCTCCAGCTGTTGCAGAACTACAAGTCCCATCATGCCTCTGCCTGAGTAGAGTGGTGAAGGAGTCATAGGCAGTGGAGTACTGTGGTGAATTTTCACTTTGAAGAGAATTTCTTTGGGAGTCATTTATTGATGGACACTGTGTTTTACATTTTTTTTTTTCTCTCTTGGACTTTTTGAACTGTCACTGAAGCACTTTAATATGTGTGATTTTGAATCTTTGCACTTTTTATTATTATTTTCATTTTTGCACATGATCTAATGTTTTGCACACATTTATGCATTTGCACTTTGTCTAACTTTGCATAATTGTACTATTACGTATATTGTTGTTTACAGGAGGTGCACTATATATACTTTGGGTCGTATTAGGTATAAGACAGCTGACATTAGGTTTAAACGCTTCAGCCCCGGAAGATTTGGCTGCTGAATGACCAGGCTATTTTTTGCGATTCAGCACTGCGTAGTTTTAACTGGAAATTGTGCGGTCATGCGACTTTGCACCCAAACAAAATTGGCATCCTTTTTTCCGACAAATAGAGCTTTCTTTTGGGGGTATTTGATCACCTCTGCGGTTTTTATTTTTTGCGCTATAAACAAAAAAGGAGTAACAATTTTGAAAAAAAACACAATATTTTGTACTTTTTGCTACAATAAATATCCCCATTTTTTTTTGTTTAAATAGCTAATTTTTCCTCACTTTAGGCCGATATGCATTCTTCTACATATTTTTGGTAATAAAAATTGCAATAAGCGTATATTTATTGGTTTGTGCAAAAGTTATAGCGTCTGCAAAATAGGGGATAGAATAGGGGATAAAATAGGGGATAGATTTATATTATTTTATTATTATTATTTTTTATCTTTTACTAATATGGCAACGATCTGCAATTTTTAATGGGACTGCGACATTATAGCGGACACATCGGACACTTTTGACACATTTTTGGGACCATTGGCATTTATACAGCGATCGGTGCTATAAAAATGCACCGATTACTGTAAAAATGTCACTGGCAGGGAAGGGGTTAATACTAGGGGCGATCAAGGGGTTAACTGTGTTCTCTCTCTGTGTTCTAACTGAAGAGGGGATCCCTGTTCTCGGTGTGTCACGAGCGATCGCGGCAGCCCGGTGGTCATCGCGATCGCCAGGCACTCACATCGGCTCCAGGGGCGAGCAGCGCACGCCCCTAGTGGCCACAGGGTGAAGTGACGTAAAACATTATGTTGTTTCGCCCAGCCGCACCATTCTGTCACAGTATAACTGCGGCAGCTGGTCGGCAAGTGGTTAAAGAGGACCTTCAGTCATTTTTTCAACTTTCCATCTATTAAATCTTCTGCCCTTGCTGTTTTAACTTTGGCACTAAGTACAGTATAGACCACCCTCCATCAGTATAGACCCCCATTGAGTACAGACCCCCTCCCTCAGTACAGACCACACTCCGTTATTATAGACCCCCTTCAGTACAGACCCCTCTCACTAAGTACTGACCCCCTCCCTCAGTACAGACACCCCCATCAGTGTAGAATCTCCCCTCTTAGTGCAGACCCCCATCAATATAGAATCCCCCCCTTAGTACAGACCCCCCCCATCAGTATAGAATCCCCCTTAGTGCAGACCCCCACAGTATAAACACCCCCCTTAGTGCAGACCCCCCATCAGTATAGACACCCCCCCCCCCTTAATACAGACCCCCCCATCAGTATAGACACCCCCTTAGTGCAAACCCCCGCAGTATAGTCACTCCCCATTTAGTGCAGACCCCTGCATTATAGACTCCCCCTTAGTGCAGACCCCCCCATCAGCATAGGCACCCCTCTCCCCTCCCATAGCGCCCCCCCCCCCCCGCCTGCACATGTCCATCTACTTATAATAAAGTGTACAGTACAGACCTCAGTACAGCGTGGCTGCGGACGTATACACACAGTGGTGTGTGTCCTTCTGGCTCCTCCTCCTCATTGGATGTAAACAGAGAGGAGGAGGCACCGGCAGCTTTAGTCTGCTCCACTGACACAGAGCGAGGAGTAGATCATCAGGGCAGCGGCGGTGTTAGCGGTGCCACAATGGGCCCGCACCCCCCGCCCCCACCTAGCAACGCTACTGAACCTTGGCACCCTAGATGTTTTGGAACTACATTTCCCATGATGCTCAAATACACTGCACAGCTCTCTCTCACTCTCCTGAGAGTTTGCCAGGAAGGGATGGGGGATGAGTCATAAGAGGGCCAATGAAAGCTGCAGAGCTGGAGGTGTGTCTGTGTAAATCCAGAAAGTGAACAGGCAGCAGCTTCAGCTGCCCACAGTTAAAATGGTTGCAGCCAGACTCAGTGGAGTCTGTGCAGCATATTTGGCAAGTACAGAAATCACAGTATATATAAAATGATATGCAATGTGGTTAGAGGGAAGCTTCAGAATGGCAAAGATGTTTTTTTTTATTACAAATTATGTGAGCAGACTGCAGTTCCTCTCTAAGATCACTAATATTTAATATTTACACTGAAGGAAGTTATATTTTAGTGTGTGGACCTGCGCTACTCACTTTATCTGCGAATTGCTTTATTAATACATTAATAATTGAAGCAGCAGTGCTCCAATTGTTTTTTGTTTTTGTTTTTTTAAACACTGGCGCTGGTAGTTGTGCAATGCTTGTAACTGTCAGCCTTGCAATGCCTCATGGGACTTGTAGTTCCGCAACAGCTGGCGGTCTGCCAGTTTGACACTTTTGATAGTATAAAAGGTCACAGAAGTCTGAGGTAAAGATTTTTGACAATTTACATCCATAACAAAAAACGGTGCACCAAGCATGCAAAATGTATGTTTTCCCTTTTTTATATCCTCTCCCTATAAATGTGAGTAATTCTTCCCACAATATCCCTCTCTAGATTTTTCTCTCCATGCGCCATAAATGGTAACTGTTATTCTAAACAATCCCACCCATTCATCACACCACGTGTCATAATAAACTTCACCAAGCAGCTACTACAAGTTTCTTCCATTCGCCCCACACTGACAGATTCAGAACTTTCTCAGGGAGGAGCGTGAGAGGCTCAGCAAGGCTTTCCCTGACATCCTTCACTTGTGACAACGTGAATCTGAGATCAACATACTTCTACTGTCTGTGATACCCTGACATTTACTGTACATTGCTTTCCAATGGAGTACTCCGCTGTGTGGACTGTCATCATCTTCTCCATCCTCAGAGTCTGCAAAGTGCATGGTAAGTCTGACCCTAAAATAATAACATAATAATAATAATAATAGCAGATCTCTAATATTGTACAGAATTGTAGAATTTTTATTTTTTTTGTTAAATTGAAAATAATTATCGGTTTCTTTAACATGCCTAAAAATGGATATTACCGTCTGCGCAGATTCCTGTAAGTTGAGTCACCGACCTGATTTTCATTTTCTGCAGAGGGTTCCAGCAACAAAATTCCTGCAGCTTTTAGATTTTCTGGGAGATCGTTTTTTTTTAAAGCAATTTAAAAATATATATATATTTTTTTCCTGCAATGGAAGACATTGGGGTCGATTTACTAAAACTGAAGAGCGCAAAATCTTGGACAGCTGTGTATAATAACCAATCAGCTTCCAGGTTTTATTGGCAAAGCTTAATTGAAAAAGTTGAAGTTAAAAGCACATTGGCTACCATGCACTCTCCAGTTTTAGTAAATCAACATCATTGACTACTAGGAAATAATAGTGGGAAATTGGTACAGGCATAACCCACTTTTAAGTACAGAGTGGTGTTTATTTACTAAAGCTGGAAATTGCAAAATCAGGCTCACTTCTGCATAGAAACCAATGAGCATCTAACCCCAGCTTGTTCAATTAAGCTTTGGTGACAAAACCTGGTTTCTATGCAGAAGTGAGCCTGATTTTGCACTTTCCAGCTTTAGTAAATAAACCCCATTGTGTACTTAAAAGTGGGGTATGCCTGTACTGGACTTTATAGGCACTAATGTACACAATGTTATAATTAAAAATGTTTTTATTATAAATTGATTAAAAATGGATAACAATCAGACAGACAATGATTAAAATATTTGCAAAGTAAGTGCAGAGGCGGACTGACAACTCATGGGGCACCCGGGCAATAGGAGATTATGGGGCCCCCAGGCAATCGGAGATTATGGGGCCACACAGTATACAATCACACAGTATACACATACATGTACACATAGTATACACAGACATGTTTCTTTTGGCTAAGAAGGTACTGGAGAGGATTTTTACATACTGTCCCTGGTTTTACTGAGGCTGGCAACCCTGATGGGGCCCCCTAGTGGCCCGGGGCCCTCGGGCAGTGCCCGAGTGGCTGAATGGTCAGTCCGCCCCTGAGTAAGTGTTACCTAAATATTAATATGGCCCGTCCATTAGGGGTGCCCGGGTGCTGTCCCCTCTCTCCAGACTACCCCCTATATGCAATGGATAGATTCATGCATAACATGACTCTATCCATGGCCGCCCCCCTATTCCATACCTCCCAACCTTTTGAGATGGGAATGAGGGACACCTATCAGCAAAAGTATGCAGGTATAGGACACACACCCTTGCCACGCCCCCTTAAAGGAGAATTGTACAAAAAAACAAGATTGGTTAAACCCACAAGTGCTTTTTATTTACCACTAATATTCCTTTATATTGGCTTTTGGAATTTACAAATGCAGCAATTTAGTAATCAGATGAAAGGTTTAGTGCTGGAAAACACTTTTTGATAGATAAAAAGTGCATTTTATATACATCTATATAGATCAGACCAAAATGAGGGACAAATGAGGAGGAAAGAGGGCCAGAGGGACATTGCTCCAAATCAGGGACAGTCACTCGAAAACAGGGACATTTGAGAGCTATGCCTTATTCATGCGCCTGGCCCCTTTCAGGGCACCGGACGCATAAATTACAGCGGATGTTTTTTTTTAAGCACCTGATTAGAGCCAGAGGCTCTAATAGGCTTCAAAATAGGATGGGCTGGGGTTGCAGAGGATGCGACCAGAACCCACCCAGGTGTGTTAAAACAGCAAATGAATATTCGCTGTTGAAACGCTGATCCTCAATCTGGCCAATCAGAAGCGGGTGAGACCCGTTTTCCGATTGGCCGTAAGGACAGGTGATCCTATTGGACGCCTAGGAGGAGGGAGGAGGATCACGCTAGGACACACGCTACCTGTCCACCCCATCCGCTACCTAGATGGGGTAAGTGCCAGGCTATGATAACAAATGGTATTTCTATCAGTCTTGGTGGGAGTTGGTCTTGTTGTGCAGTAGCTAGGCTATACATGTTACATGTATATATACGCTTCTTCAGGAGCATAGGCATACATTATTGCACTCAAGGAATGAATGGGCAAGAAAAACATTCAATTTCGCCAGCACCATATTCATACACCCAATTCTGAGGTTCTCGGCATTTGGTGACACCATGTTATATCTCAATTGCAAAAAATAGACAGCCCATCGCTCATGCTCCCTAAGGTTGGGGATGTAGAGGTTGGGGATGTAGATGTTGGGGATGTAGATGCTGGCAGTAGGGTCCATTGAGCACAGCAGGGACACAGGAATCTGACACACCTATAAGATGTAAGAGCTCGCTCACACCATCAAGCCGTGGCACATAGCCACTGGTGTGCACTGTGGGACAGAACTGACCCCAGCACATTGAACTGTTTACTTTTTCACAGAACTTTATTGAAATGTCAGGAGTGACATTTTAATAGAGTCTTTGTCACAGTGATGAAAATGTGCAGTAGAAACCTATGTATGTAGTACTTTTGCTCACCGCATTTGCAGGAGGAATGCTTTTTGGGAAGTGACAGATTTGCTTTAAAGGGTAACTCCACTTTCGTTGGCAAAAAATAAAATAAAATAATATACAGTATATAATAACAACTCAAGTCCTATTGTAATTGAATGTTATTGAAAAATTCCTTTCCTTTTCAATCTGTAGCCCTGTCATTTTCTATAAAATGCAATATGACTACCTGGAGGCATTCTATACACAGATGGTGTGCAGAATGCCCGCTAAAAATCAAATTTCCTGCTTATGTGATTGGCTTACCAATTTTCCCAGAAGTCTGCACTAAGATACAAGTCTACTTTTTGGCATCTCCAGCATTAAAAATGTAATTTTTGTTGAGCTATTCCAAAAAGGAAATCACGTCTAAAGGGATGCAGATCCTGCCACTTTCCTCATTAGAACTCTGCAGGTGCAGCAGCTGATTGATAATTATAAAAACACTCCCATACAGATTCACTCAGAACATGGACACAGACAAACAGCTAGTCCTTCAGAATTACAACAGGTAGGAATCTGCAACAAACGTTGTTAAAATGCTTACATTCTACATAGATCACACAGAGGGGAGTGTTTTTTCTCAACAAAAGTGGAGGTACTCAAGAGTTAAAATTTTAATTTATTTGTTTGTGGCAAAGGATATTGATCAAGCTGCCACAATACCCATTCGGGAGTTTTGAGTGATATTTGAGCTAGTCCAATCAAAATTAGACCTATCGATCCCAAAGATGTTATTTTACACTTGGCAATTGCATTTAAAGTGGAGGTCCGCCCACCACTGCAAAAATTAAAAGCCAGCAGCTGCAAATACTTAATAATCGGACACTTACCTGTCCTGGAGTGCAGCGATGTTGGCACCGCAGCTGATGTTTCCATCAGCTGTCAGGTGCTGCTGCCTCCATTGTGAGTAAGGGGACCCGACAGTGTAGCCTTATGGCTTCACGCTGGAAACCCTACTGTGCATGCGCAAGGTGTCGTTCCTCTCTCCTACTGGCCTGGTGGCTGGGGAAGGAGGAGGGAGGCCCGCAGTGATGTCAATACCCGAGGCTGAGACTCCCGGAAGTAGGGACAGCATACCTGTAGGTAGGTAGGTAGGTATCCTGCCCCCCCCCCCCCCCCCCCGAAAGGTTCCAATTGTAGAGGGGGGGAGGAGTACAATAAATGGAAGTTCCACTTTTGGGTGGAACTCCACTTTAAGCAAGTAAATGATAGCGTTCAGTTGACCAACTATTCTGCCACGCCCGATTGTGATTTATTTGATGAAGTTGAGCTGAAGAACTAAATGGGTTATTAAAGACAGCTTGCATCTTTCAAATTTCCCTAGACACAAATTCATCATTGAAGACAAAGGAACATTGATTGGTCTCTGTGTGTGTAGAGGCAGGAGCCACTTGTGTTATAGAAAACCAATAGAGTACATTGTAAATGTACACGTGTAAATGTTAGCACAAACATTGCATACGTAAAGTGTACAAACAAGATTTTACATATAATCTTATTGCCAGCAAGATCCTATGTAGAATCATATAGTCATGTGCATGTGTCCCCAAGGTTAAGTGTTAAGAGCCTGCGGGATCGAGGAATGAAGTATTACTCTGTATAACATGTGCTCTAGAATAAACAAGCTTAATGCCCTTACTATACAGAGTGGTTGTTTTTATAAATTGACTGGAATTCAGCTTTAATTTTTAGGGTTAGGTTTGGTTAGGATCAGGTTAAAGGGGAAGTTTTTCTTTCCCTCCTCTCCCCCCCCCCCCTTTCATATTTAGAATGTCTTTTTTGATGGGGGTACATGATTTTGACAGGTACCTGCTCCCATTTCTGATCTAACCACCCAGGCGATCAGAGTGAAAGTTCACCCACCCCCCACACCTCTCCCAGCAGCCTCTTAGGACAAGTCACAGGTCCCACGACACTGCGGACCATGCACCACTTGTGCATGCACAGTGGGCAGCCAGGTGTGAAGCCAGTAGAAGTCACACCTGGATGCCCACAGTTAAAATGCCGGTGCCAGGGACTCGAAGACAGGCAAAGAACCGGGTCGAGTGAGGACATCGCTGGATCCCTGGACAGATAATTGTGTGTTTTTTAAACGTGAGCAGAGGAGAACTTCCACTCGAATTGCCTAGGTCAGTGATGGCGAACCTTGGCACCCCAGATGTTTTGGAACTACATTTCCCATGATGCTCAACTGCACTGCAGAGTGCATGAGAATTATGGGAAATGTAGTTCCAAAACATCTGGGGTGCCAAGGTTCGCCATCACTGGCCTAGGTGATCCGAGCAGAAGTGGGAGCGGGTACCTGTCAAAACTAGGTCGTCGTCGTCCCCACCCCGAAAAACCGACCTTCCAAATTTGGAAGAGGAGGGGGGAGAGGACTTAAAGCAGAACTTCCTCCTTTTGAGGGAAGCTCCTCTAAGTTTACGAATCAGTTTTACTTCCTCTTTATTTCCCTGCAAAGGTAAAGCATAATGGGCTACTATGCATCGCATAGTAGCCCATTATGTGTCACTTACCTGAAACTAAATCCTGCAATGTCACCACTGTCCCCACTAGCAGGGAGTGTCCATCTTCACCCCTCGTCCTTCCGGGGCCACGAACTCCGGCTCTGTGACTGTCTGGAGTCGAGTGACGTCACTCCTGCGCATGCGCGTGGGAGCCACCAGTCATGGCATGACCCAGCCATACCCAGCTGTACTCAGCCATACTCAATCGTACTCGTCATACCCAACCGTATTCAGCCATACTCAGCCATACCCAGCCATACTCAACCGTACTCAGCCATACCCAGCCATACTCAATCGTACTCAGTCATACCCAGCCATACCCAGCCGTACCCAGCCTTCCTCAGCCATACCCAGCCATACTCAAGCATGCTCAGTCATACCCAGCCATCCCATCTATACTCAGCCATACTCAGCTGTACCCAGCCATTCTCATTCATGCTCAGCCATCCCCATCCAGGGCTCATCCATCCCCATTCATGCTCATCCATGCCACATCCATGCCACTACAGTGCCTCACAAAAGTGTAATAGGTAGTCAAATTAGATTTGAAACGCATATTGGTACTCTGTATGTGTCCACACTGTGGAAAAGTCTCACACATGTGGTATCGCCATACTCAGGAGGAGTAGGAGAATTTATTTTGGGGTGTAATTTTTGGTATGTACCTGGTATGTCAAAAAATAGATAAGATTGCGCTATGGACAAATTCCACCCGTTCGCCACACAGGCAAGGGAAAAAAAGAAGAATATATATATAATGTAATATGGTGAAATCTAAATAAATTGAAAGTAAATAAAAATAAATTATAGATTAAACTAAAGGGGTTAAAGCTGCCTGTGCTTGAGACCTGTCCCTAAGGATAGGAATAGGTTAGAAATCTAAAATATAAATTAAGCTTTGGCGCTAAAACCTTTTTGTGCACTGTGAATACTAAAATCATATATGAGTGTGAGATGATTTATTATCTCTGCTGGTACTCTGAAGAATATTAAAACAAATTTCAGTGAAAACCTCTTAAAACCACTGTATACGTGTAAAAGAATGCGTGAAAAAAGAAAAGGGGATGTGTGTCTGTTAATTTACACCTCAGAAAATGCACATATGTATTGGAAAAAGTGGTGAATCGATCATATAAAAAACAATTCTACTGTGCTCGATAAACATACATAAACCAATATCTGAAAAAACATATGCAAATATGTTCAAAGTGATAACGTTTTGTGAAAGTACCCAAAAGAATAATAATAATAGTAACAAAAAATCTTATAATGTCCAACGGAAATTTTCAAAGTCGCATCAACCAGTTGCTGTAAAAACGCATGGAACTTTCATCAAATGAGGAAGGTAGAGTAAAGTGACTAGTGCAGAAGGGTTAAATACATTCCTCTCCGGTGCGCCACTCTGTGTTAGGCAAGAAGTATGTATATGTGCTCACCAGACAAAAAACCCTCAATGGGTTAATCAGGCAGCCACAGTATGAGCCACTGTGCAGCTTTCTTTGGGCTCTGCTTCTGCTATGCTGGGGAGATGCTTTATACTTTTCCTTCCACAAGTGGTCCGTTTAGCAATTATACATGAAGGGAAACAGAAGTACAAACATAGTGCAATACTGTTGTTTGAACGTTTTTTATGTTTATTAAGAAGTCAGGTTACTCACAATATCCAAAGAGACAAAATCGCTTTCAAATTAGCCGCGCCGGCGTTACTGCTTGTATGCCAGTGTAAGGTGCACGTTCTAGGCCACGCCCTACGCGTTTCGTCAGAGCGACGTCATCTGGAGCCCAGATGACGTCGCTCTGACGAAACGCGTAGGGCGTGGCCTAGAACGTGCACCTTACACTGGCATACAAGCAGTAACGCCGGCGCGGCTAATTTGAAAGCGATTTTGTCTCTTTGGATATTGTGAGTAACCTGACTTCTTAATAAACATAAAAAACGTTCAAACAACAGTATTGCACTATGTTTGTACTTCTGTTTCCCTTCATGTATAATTGCTAAACGGACCACTTGTGGAAGGAAAAGTATAAAGCATCTCCCCAGCATAGCAGAAGCAGAGCCCAAAGAAAGCTGCACAGTGGCTCATACTGTGGCTGCCTGATTAACCCATTGAGGGTTTTTTGTCTGGTGAGCACATATACATACTTCTTGCCTAACACAGAGTGGCGCACCGGAGAGGAATGTATTTAACCCTTCTGCACTAGTCACTTTACTCTACCTTCCTCATTTGATGAAAGTTCCATGCGTTTTTACAGCAACTGGTTGATGCGACTTTGAAAATTTCCGTTGGACATTATAAGATTTTTTGTTACTATTATTATTATTCTTTTGGGTACTTTCACAAAACGTTATCACTTTGAACATATTTGCATATGTTTTTTCAGATATTGGTTTATGTATGTTTATCGAGCACAGTAGAATTGTTTTTTATATGATCGATTCACCACTTTTTCCAATACATATGTGCATTTTCTGAGGTGTAAATTAACAGACACACATCCCCTTTTCTTTTTTCACGCATTCTTTTACACGTATACAGTGGTTTTAAGAGGTTTTCACTGAAATTTGTTTTAATATTCTTCAGAGTACCAGCAGAGATAATAAATCATCTCACACTCATATATGATTTTAGTATTCACAGTGCACAAAAAGGTTTTAGCGCCAAAGCTTAATTTATATTTTAGTTTTGTACCTGGTATGTGTTAGAAATATTGTGTAAATGGACAACGTTGTGTAAAAAAAAACATGCGTTCTCATTTTCTTTACACATTTTCCAAAAACTTGTAGAAAAAAAATAACATGTTCAAAAGACTCGATATGCCTCATAGATTATACATAGGGTTGTTTTCTTTCCAAAATGGGGTCATTTTTGGGGTCCAATGTTCTGGTTCTCCAGGGCCTTCAAAAATGTAAGAGGTAGTCAAGAAATGATATATGTAATTTATGCTCCAAGAACGCCTGATGGCGCTCCCTGCATGTTGGGCCTCTGTATGTGGCCACACTATGTAAAAGTCTCACACATGTGGTATCGCCATACTCAGAAGCAGTAGTAGAATGTGTTTTGGAGTGTAATTTGTGGTATGCATATGCTGTGTGTGAGAAATAACCTGCTAATATAACAATTTTGTGAAAAAAAGAAAGAAAATCTTGATTTTGCAAAGAATTGTGGGAAAAATTACAACTTCATAAAACTCGCCATGCCTCTTACTAAATACCTTGGAATGTCTACTTTCCAAAAAGGGGTCATTTGGGGGGTATTTGTACTTTCCTGGCTTGTTAGGGTTTCAAGAAATGAGATGAGTACTTCAGGTGTGATCAATTTTCAGAGATTCGCACCATAGCTTGTGGACTCTATAACTTTCACAAAGACCAAATAATATACACCGATTTGGGTTATTTTTACCAAAGCTATGTAGTGGTATAAATTTTGGCCAAAATATATGAAGAAAAATTACTAATTTTCAAAATTTTATAACAGAAACAAAGAAAAATTTATTTTTTACAGAATTTTTCGGTCTTTTTTCTTTTATAGCTCAAAAAATAAAAAACCCAGCAGTGATTAAATACCACCAAAAGAAAGCTCTATTTGTGTGAAAAAAGGACAAAAATTTCAAATAGGTACAGTGTTGTATGAGTAATTTTCATTCAAAATGTGAGAGTACCAAAAGCTGAAAATTGGTCTGGTTATTAAGGGGGTTTAAGTGCCCAGTGGTCAAGTGGTTAAATTGTTTATACATACTGCACTTAGATTGGCGCACCTTGTCTCTTCTCCATTTGTCTTCCAGAGTTATTGCTTCAACTCTCAAGGGAGCTGCCACTGGTGTAATCTATTTTATTTAATGAATTCCTCCCCACCTCCTATTGCCGGGACTTATTTATATACATATATATACTTGTTTCAGATATAAAAATTATATACATATTATCATCTATTTTCTTTGATTGCTGCTATAATGTTTGGTTAGTCATTGCGCCAGCTTTTCCCTTTCCTTTGTTTGCAACAGGCGCTGTCATTTACTGGCAATTTAAACACCTTTTTTTTATTTGTAAATTTCAGTTTTGCTGTATAAGGTTGTATACATCTTACAGATGCACCATATAACATGAAGGTTAAGGGCGTCCCCCAGGCATGCTATTTAAAAGAATTGTACATTTTAAATGTTTCACTTTAAGCGTTATTAAAAACAATGCGAGATGGAATTTTTTACCTTTTTTTTTTGCTTTGGTACATGATCCCCTAAGGAATTTCCTACCCCCCCCCCCCCCCCCCATGCTATCTGCTTGACAATATCTTGCCTATAAGCCTAGAACAGAGGTCTCCAAACTGCAGCCCAAGGGCCAGACGTGGCCCTTCATTTGCCTTAATCCGACCATTTATTCCACTGGCACTATTCCTTCCACTGACACCAAAGACGGGGCACTATTCCTCCCACTGAAAACCAATCCTATGGAATTATTTACTCCCACTGGCCACAGTTCGGCACCCCCCTAAAGATTGAAGGGCAGTAAACTGGCCCTTTGTTTTGAAAGTTTGGAGATCCCTGGCCTAGAACATGGCCATTACTGGTTTCTAATGCCCCATACACACGATCGGACTTTCCGACAACAAAACCGTTGAATTTAGTTTGAAGGTTGTTGGCTCCAACTTGTTTTGCATACACACGGTCACACAAATATTGGCCAACCATTATGAACATAGTGATGTACAAGACGTATGGCGAGCCAATAAAAAGGAATTTCAATAGTCATGTGATATGTCCATTACTAGTACTTGATTCCGAGCGTGCGTGGACTTTTCTGCGACGGACTTGTGTACACACGATCGGAAAGTCCGACAACAAAAATTCGTTGGCTGAAAATTTGAGAATCTGCTAGCCAACATTTGTTGGCAGAAAGTCTGACAACAAACGTTCAATGGAGCATACACACGGTCGGACTTTCCGCCAACAAGCTCACATCCAACATTTGTTGTCGGAAAATCCGATTGGAATTTCCGACAACAAAACCGTGGATTTTTTCCGAAGGTTGTTGGCTCAAACTTGTTTTGCATACACACGGTCACACAAATGTTGTTGAAAATTCCGAACATGAGAACGTGGTGACGTACAAGACGCACGACGAGCCGAGAAAAAGGAAGTTCAATAACCAATGCGGCTCCTTCTTCTTGATTCCGAGCATGCGTGAGCTTTTGTGCAACGAACTTGTGTACACACGATCGGACTTTCCGACAACAAGTGAAGTTGGCGGAAAATTTGAGAACCTACTCTCAAACATTTGTGGCAGGACATTCCGACAGCAAATGTTCGATGGAGCATACACACGGTCGGACTTTCGGAGAACAAGCCCACATCCAAGATTTGCAGAATCTGTCTCCAACCAAACCCGTCTCATTGGTAATTGCTATCCATATAATGTGATTTTTTTTTGGGGGGTGGTGGACTTTGTGAACACATGATGACACCTTGCAACCTCAGAAACCAAATGACTCAGGCCAGTGTAACTGAAATATGAGTTTGCAACTGATTGACCCATCGATCCTTTTATATCATAAAGAATAAGCAGGGTGAGAGATGGTTCAGTGATTAAATTAGACTTTTTAAAACCTCAACAAACTGAGCAAGAGCTAAACATAAAACTCATAACTGACATCAGGATGCAATTATTATGCCCGTTGCCATGACATGTTTTCCATCTAAACTATATAAATTTTTGCCAAGGAATGCTTGCTCTGTCTGAGTAATTAGTGGGTGGGATAGACTCAGAAGAAACAAAACGGGTGTTTGTGAAAATGGAGAGAAAAGCAAAGAATAGGCGTTAATGGCCGCTAGTCTTTGAAATAAGATAGTCAAATTGCGGGTCTTGATTTAATTAAACATTAAGTTAAACTTCTTGGAAAAAAATCAAAAAGCTAAGTTTTATTTGTATCTGGGATACTGGACAACTGTAAAGACTTTAAAAAAATGAACTTATGCCGCATACACACAAGCAGAACTTTTCGACAGCAAAGGTCTCACTGAATGAATTTGTCGGACAATTAGATCGTGTGTGGGCTCCATCGGACCTTTGCTGTCCAAAAATCTGATGAACTTTAGAAATAGAACATGTTTCAAATTTGTCTGACAGACTCGAGTCCGGTCTAAAAATCCGTTCATCTGTATGCTAGTCCGACGGACTAAAACCGACGCTAGGGCAGCTGTTGGTCAAACTCCTCGTGCTGACATCATCGTCCTGCACCCCCACCTCCCCAGTGCCTTAAACCTGCCCCAGACAGCGGCCCACAGCTCCTGGATGGCAACAGATGTTTGTGTGACTATCTCAGCTACTTGGGGAGCCACAGTCCAGTCTGAATAATGTTTGTGTGACTGTCTCAATTACTTGGGGAGCCACAGTCCAGTCTGAATAATGTTTGTGTGACTGTCTCAATTACTTGGGTAGCCACAGCCCAGTCTGAATAAAGCGTCCAGGTTTCAGTCAGACTGAAACCTAGACACATAATTCCAAACCCGGACTGTCCGGGAGAATCCCAGACAGGTGGCAACCCTACAAGATGGTCCCTGAAATCTCAGGAGAACTTTGTGTCTACACTAGACACAGGCTCACCCAATTACAGTAGGTGCATGGAGCCCATAGCAGAGGACACATTGGTCCTATAGTTGGCTCTCCTTAGTAGTAACTAGCGGCCATGTGACTGCTTTGTTTGCTCCCTGGAATTAAATGAGGAAGGCATTTAGAAATCATCAGAATACTGCATTTCCCTTCCTCAGTAACCTGATGGAGTGGCACCAGCGCTCCTTGGGTTAGGAGAGGCTGCCGCTGACTACCTGCCTACATACCTGATTATTTTTTGGTATCACTTGTAATAAATCTGTACTTTTCCCCTTTTTCCCTCCTATTGCTCCACCTTACTGATCACCCCACAAAGTGTACGCCAGCGTCCATGTCACAGCAAATTTGCTGATATTCACTTATCACTACATGTGGGGATCTGGATTTCTGATATTTCAGAGGCGGCCCGCTGTCACATTAGTCCAGTGTATAGAGATTGATAGAACCTAGAAGTAAGAACATTGAGTGATATTTGTGTCTAATGCCTGCAAATTTGAAACATGTCCTTATATGAGCATGCAGAGCTATTTTTATTCCTTGCCGAAGAAGAAACAAATCTGCTTGTTTACATGAAGATGGAACTGGAAAACACAGGGAGAAGCTGAGAGGAATATACAGTGCTTAGTGAAAGATGCACATATTTGCAGATATATCTTGGAAAGTGTACCTGTGCTTTGCCCATGCACGCCATATGCCTTGGCCATCATGGGGCCTATTTAAAAAAACAAAAAGCTAAACTGCAACTTTGAAGCGGAGTTCCGTCAAATTATTATTTTTTTTTAAGTCAGCAGCTGCTGACCTTTAAAGTAAGGACACTTACCTGCCCAGGGCGCCCGTGATGTCGGCACCCGAGGTCGAACCGTCCCTCAGTCGTCAGATGCTGCCACCGCCATCTTCGGTAAAGGAATCAGGAAGGGATTTGCCTCGCGGCTTCACTTCCTGGTTCTCTACAGCGCATGCGCGAGTCGTGCTGCGCAATCCGAATGGTCCCTGCTGTCTCTGGTACCCGTGTGTCTCCCGGCAGGGAGGGCGGGAAGTGGCGTTGACCCCCGCAGATCCTGCGGGGGTCTATGCCCGGAAGTGGGTGCAAATGCCTGTCTTATACAGATATCTGCACCCCCCTCCCCCCTGAAAGGTGCCAAATTAACACCGGAGGGTTCCGCAAAGCAGAAGTTCCATTGTTGTGTGGAACTTCGCTTTAAATACAGAAGTTCTGGCTGGTCATATGACACCCTTAGGTCCTCTTCCACCCTGTGGTGGTAATGGATGGTCTTCAGCACTCCAAAGAAGGTTGATGATGTTATGATGCTGTATTGTACTGTGAGCTCAGGCCAATATGGTAATGCACTGTCTGAGGTTGTGTCCATGACAGCCTGGGCTCACAGGAAGTGGGTTGAATTAGATAGGCCAGTGATGGTGAACCTTGGCACTCCAGATGTTTTAGTGCTACATTTCCCATGGTGCTCAACTACACTGCAAAGAGCATGAGTGTCATGGGAAATGTAGTTCCAAAACATCTGGAGTGCCAAGGTTCACCATTACTGAGATAGACCTTCACTCAGAGTAGTAGTGGACTGTGCTCTGTGTTTCTTGTGTTCAGAGATTACGTTGTATGCGCATACGTGTATTTAGTGCATCGGAGTACAAGCTTATCCACTTCAGCTCCAGGCCCTTTCTGCCACTTTTTATTTACAAGTAAATGTAGCACCCTCTAGTGTGCTAGAATAGGATTTTTCTGTAGTGTAGGAAAATTGTTTAGGCTTGGCTGACAGCTAAGTCTTTGTTTGTTATCTGGGCCAGGTGAGGGATTCAGGGAGGGCTGGATGACCCCCTACTTCTGGAACTTGCTAGAAATTTCCAGAAGAATGGGAGTGGAGGTGAGGAGGAGCTGTCTGTGGCATTCTGGGGGCCCTGACCAATCCCCAACAGATGGGTGGCAGGGGGCAAGCCCCCTCAAATATGCAGGGTCAGCCCAGCTGGGGCAGTGGAGTTTGGGTGGAAGCTGGAGATGGAGTGTTAGGCTGTTGGTGGCCCTTGAGGGTGCCCCCTAGTCTAGGGGGAGGGGTGACCTCAGGCCTGGGCTCGAGTGCGGAAGGGACCCTCTTTATGGCCTGTCCTGACCAGATGCATGGGAGCAGGAGAAGGACAGCAGGAGAATACTGCTGGGCAAATCTCCAGGGAGGAAGACAGCCAGATGGGCTGGTGAGTGTTGCAGTTGAAGAGGACTGGGAGGCATGCCTTAGAGGACTGATGAGAGCAGTCTGGGATGGATGCAGAGTTAGTCTGGGAGGACTGCTGATGAGTGGCCAGGAGGGCTAGTGAAAGGGGCAGCTGCAGCCAGGTGGGCTGGCAGTGCCTGAAGAGGTGGTGCTGGGATCAGTAGCCACAGGACAGGGACTACAGTCCCTGCTTGTAATAGGCTTTTGCTACCTACAGTATCTGACTGAGTCTTTTTTGTCAGATCACCCAGCAGTGTGCCAGCTTGTCCTGGGAATTGTAGTGCTGCAATCGAGAGTTGTGCAGGAGGCAGAGGAGAAGTGTATATACCGACTGTATATAGTTGTGTCTCTGAAGAGTCCATTTGCTGAAAGTCAAGTGTGCACCCATATTATCCCTATCCAAGTTTATTCCCTTCAATAAAACATAAAACCAAAACATTAGGCTGTTCTTCTAACTCAAGTGTGCTGTGAAAATGTAGTGTGCCTGGCTGTGCAGGACGCTACATAAAAATCTTTATTTTTGCTAGAAAATAACTTAGAACCCCCAAACATTATTTATACAGCCATGGCCAAAAGTTCTGAGAATGACACATTCATTCATTTTCACAAAGTTTGCTGCCTCCGTTTTTATGATGGCAATTTGCATATACTCCAGAATGTTATGAAGAGTGATCAGATGAATTGCAATTAATTGCAAAGTCCCTATTTGTTATGAACATGAACCTAATCTCATAAAAAACACTTCCACTGCATTTGTGAAGAAGGTTTCAGGGCGCCCAAGAAATTCCAGCAATCGCCAGGACCGTCTCGTACAGTTCATTCAACTGAGGGACCAGGGCACTACCAGTGCAGAGCTTGCTCAGGAATGGCAGCAAGCAGGCGTGAGTACATCTGCGCACAAAGTGAGGTGAAGACTTTTGGAGGATGGCCTGGTGTCAAGAGGGGCAGCAAAGAAGCCACTTCTCTCCAGGAAAAACATCAGGGACAGACTGACATTCTGCAAAAGGTACAGGGATTGGACTGCTGAGGACTGGGGTAAAGTTGTTTTCTTTAATGAATCCCCTTTCCAATTGTTTGGGGCATCCAAAAGAAACCTTGTCCAGAGAAGAATGGGTGAGTGCTACCATCAGTCCTGTGTCATGCCAACAGTAAAATATCCTGAGACCATTCATGTGTGGGGTTGCTTCTCAGCCAAGAGCATGAGCTCACTCACACAGCCATGAATAAAGAATGGTACAAAAACATCCTATGAGAGAAACTTCTCCCAACCATCCAAGAACAGTTTGGTGATGAACAATGCCCTTTCCAGCATGATGGAACACCTTGCCATAAGGCAAAAGTGATAACTAAGTGGCTTGGGGAACAAAACATCGAAATGTTGGGTCCATGGCAAGGAAACTCCCCAGAACTTAATCCCATTGAGAACTTGTGCATTGGTTATGCAAGAATGGGCTGCCATCAGTCAGGATGTGGCCCATAAGTTATTAGGGTCAAAACTGCAAATTTTAAGTCTTTGCATAAACTTCATGTAATTGTCAATAAAAGCCTATGACACTTATGAAATGCTTGTAATTATACTTCTGTATCTAGTAACATCTGACAAAAAGATCTAAAAACACTGAAACAGCAGACTTTGTAAAAGGGATCCAGTCTGGAGAGTGCATTAAGGAGATGTTTGCCTAACACTGAAGGGAGGCATCCAGGACTTGAAAGTACAGACCTGAGTGTAGGATCTGGATGACTGGCCTGCAACATTGCTTAGACCCCTTTCAAACTGGGGCGCTTTGCAGGTGCTACAGTGCTAAAAATAGTGCCTGCAAACAGGCATGTACTGGCCATTGGTACTACCGGGAGTTTATTAATTTAATTTTATAATGTTGTACTTGTAATGAATAAACTAAGGTAGTGGAACCTGGAGGGCCAGGAAGTGGGTGACACAGCATGATGTTTGGCCCCTTTACAGCCATCCGGTTCCCCACATAATGAGAGTATCTTTGCGGCACGAAGAATGTAGGGACCTAGCCATGGAGTCACAAGTGATTAAGTGAGGCCTCTGGAGGAGAACAAGCATGGGTTTATGAGTAATTTGCTTCCTGTATCCAATAGCAACGTACAGATCCTGGGAGTCAGGGGATAGGACTGCTATGTTGGTGGAGACTGGTAAAAGCTCAGTGACACACCGGGTCAGAAATGGCGCATGCCTGGGGAGAGGTGGAGTCTAACAGAAGTTGTGTCTGTAGTGCATATGTGTCAAAATTGTAGGAGTTTGGCAATGGATTACAAAGGGTCATCATGTGTGCTCTTGGAGAAGTCTTGCTTTTAATTCAGAGAGCTGCCTTGATGCTGATTTTACATGAACACAGCCTCTGCCCACCACAGGGGGCACTAGTGAGAGCTCGTTCTAGGGTTCCCCGCACTTGGGTACTAAGCTCCAACTTTAATTGGATGGCTTGACAGTTTGACAAAACATATAAGCAACTTTGACAGTTTCCATTCATGGCAAGCCTTGAATGAAACTGTTTTGAGAAGCAGTTAAGTTGATGGGTTTAGGAACAAAGATGGAATACCTTGTTGCTCATTCAGGCATACTTCCTCCATCTGTACAACTGGCGCCCCAGAGCCTCTTCACTGTCTCTCTCTCTGGGTCCTTGTAATGGCGCGTACACACACGATCGGAATTCTCGTCGGAAAAAGCTCTGATGGTTTTCCTGACGGAATTCCGACGGAATTCGGCGCAAGCTGTCTTGCCTACACACTGTCACATCATATTCCGATCGTTTATAACGCGGTGACGTACAACATGTATGGCATGTATGACAACGCGTATGACGGGACTAGAAAAAGGAAGTTCAATAGCCAGTAGCCAATAGCTTCTGTCTCGTAGTTGAATCTGAGAATGCATGATTTTTGGCATTTCGGAATTGCATACACACGATCGGAATTACCGATAGAAAGTTTTTCCGTTGGGAAAATTGAGAACATGCTATAAATTTTTGGCTGACGGAAATTCGGACAGCTAAATTCCGATGGAGCATACACATGGTTGCATTTTTCGATGAAAAGCTCTCATCTGTCTTTTTCTGGCCCGAATTCCGATCGTGTGTACGCGGCATTAGGGAGATTTTCCTCCATTTTCTGTCTCTGAGATACAAGAGGAAATGCAAAGAAATTCTCCTCAATGTAAGATGTAACGCCCTCTGAGGCCCCATGCACACTGAGCATTTGGCCCTGGTGCATGTGGATCTGGTGTTTAGGTGCTGGATGGGACACCTGTGCCCTCTGCCCACAGCTAAACACTAGAGCCTTGTACACGTGGGCTAAACACTCACTGTGCATGAGGCTTTATACAGTAATCACCAAAGCAAGTTATCCTTCTGAAAGATTTTCCTTCACTTTTTGTACTGATAACAACTCTAGAATTTTAGACGTCCCATCATTTTCTGTCCTGATCACAATGGTCATTAGGACAAAAAAGGAGGAGACACAGTGGGGACACAGACAGCAATAAAAATCTGACAGAGGTTCTAACCCTTCCATGCCCCATCAAAAAAATCTAAAACAAAACAGTTTTGCTTTCACAACTTGCCACAAACCTAGGAACTTCAAACCAAGGATATAATACAATAAAAAAAAAAAAAACATATAAGTAGCGGTTACGTTCATGTAAAAAAAAAGAGCCCCTGTCTGCAAACTTGTTATAGGTGCAAACTGAAAACATGTTAAAATCAGAAATGACAGCCAACACATTTCTCCCAGTACAGGGTTTTTCCTTTGATGGCTTCTTTGCCCTGACACCACAAATCTGTCATCTGCATGTACTCATCTACCTTTTGTTATTCTGAGGAAAATAAAACATAATGCCATCCAGCCACCTGCCACATCTCCACGAGATCAAAAACATCAGATCTCCTAGAGTAACAATGTCGTTTTTCCTTCATTAGTCAACACCCTGTGTGAGCAACGCAGCAAATTGTTATGACTCCATTTTCTATTTTTGTTAAAACAACATTCAAGAGTATTGTTAACGATATGATATCTGTGAACACAGCCTTCCTGGCAACTCATCGTCCTTCAAAGCAGCAAAAGAAAAAAAAAGTTATAGTAGGTTTAAAGAGACACTAAAATCAGGGTTTAAAAAATTCTAGTATATACTCCTAAAGTGGCATTAAACGATATCCTTTTACACACAACCAGACTTTCCATCAGAAAAAACTCTCCGGAGTTCCGACGGAGTTCCACTGAAACGGACTTGACCAACCAACACATGATCACACCAAAGTCGATGACATACGACAGGACTAGAAAAGGAAGTTCAATAGCCAGTAGCCAATAGCTGCCCTTGCGTCGTATTTGGTCCATCAGAATAGCATACAGACGAACGGTTTTCCCAATAAGAATATAAGATTTAAAACATGTTCTATTTCTAGGTCCGTCAGAATTTTTGAAAAAAAAATGTCAGATGAAGCCCACACACGATCGGAATATCTGATGAAATTATTCCGGTTGACCTTTTCTGCCGGAAAGTCCGATCGTGTGTACACGGCATTATTCTCCAAAAATAGTCCATACACAGTCATTGGATCCTGTAATCTATTTTTCATGAAATTGTTTCTTACGGTGATTTTCTTCCCCTCTTGAGCTCCCGAACAGTTCCATTAGTTTATAAGGAGTAGTGCAAGTCAGTTGTGGCCATGTGCACTGCTCTTCACATGCTACACATTCCATAGTCCCTAGTGCATGTTGGAAGCGAGCAAGAGAGGGTGGCTACTATCCTACAGTAAGTGGGACCATGGAGAACAGACATAATGACCCTCTAACAGGAAGTTAGATCACATCCACAAAAAAAAAGAGATTTGGAGGAGGCCGAGAGCAACAGAAGGAACTTTTTTTTTATTTAAGAATACAGACATAAGTATATTTTTTTAAACCAGAGTTTAGTGACAAACGATGTCTCTTCTTCAATAAAAATACACCTACCTGCCTGTTTGCCACATTCCCTGGCATGTACACTGAGCTGCACATGCGCAGCCTATCTGGCCCAACCAATAGACCCCTATGTGATAGCATTTTCTCTTTAATATATACGTGTACTAGCATCAACTCATTTCACCCTGCTGGTCAGACATCCATTTTGGCACACTTTCCCGGACAATGACTCTTGCTTGTTTTGTTGTTTTTATTAGGGGGTTAAACTTGGATGGGGAAAAGGGACATGGGATGCCCAAATAATGAATACATCTCAAAGAAATGAATGTTAATTGAGTCTAGATTTGACAGTCTCTTCCTCTGCACATCTCCCCCAGCACACTACTTGGGATCACTTGCTTCACTTCACTGTCCAAATCTAGGTTCCTGTCTCCATTAGCACATGGCTAGGCCTCACTCTGGATAAGTCCTAATGTTTTCCTAATAGCCCATTACAGGCAGGGATCTGCAGTCCCCCTTTGAGATAGCAACTGTTTTAGTAGAGAAGAATAAATGTGCTAACTGACACTTGGTGGACTACTGATCCCAGTACATCCGATGAAAATCCTGCTAGCCCTCCTGGCTGCAACGACTTAACTCCAAAACAACACCACAGTCTCTCCCTCTGGCTCCACATCTGACCTCCCAGGTCTGCTACCTGGGAAGGATACATATGCTTTACAAAGGTAGGCCCAAAGCTGGGACCTGAAGCTTGCAGTGCCTGGCCCGAGGTATTGACCAGGAGGAGTGAACCTAAATCTGGACTGGAGCACCAGTGAGAAACATCTGCTAGAGAGCATCCTGAAGAACAAGATGAATGCTTGAACACTGCAGAAAGTATTTTGGCTTGCTCAGTGACTGTATTGCCACAGTTATGTACAGTTGGTAAAATACAGGGTGCCATTTCAGCCTAAAGGTTAGTTATCATATGGCTGTATGGGTTTTGCTGCTCCACTGAATGTCTTAATATACAAAGTTCCAGTTTCAGCTTAAAGGGCCTATCTATATAACCAAAAGCAATAATTGGAATCTGTGGTTCATGATGCACCATGCCGTGCCCTTACCCTCTCACCCTAGAGTTTACAAGCCTGAATAAACTCTTTAAACTGTTTAAAGGTGACTGGCACCCATCTGTTTGTGTCCTCATTACATATCAAGAATCCTACCCCAAGGTGAAATGCCAGCCCATAAACGTGAAAAACAATATTGAATTGACAAAAAATGTGATTAGTAAATAGTATACATGAATACTATCATATCATCATAGAGTGAATAAAGAGTATACTAGATCTAAAATGAAATTAGTATAAATAATATAGAAAAAGCCCCACAATAATTAATGTAAATTGAAACAAAAAATAATAATGTGTGCTAAATCGAAACGAATAAAATTAACAAAAATAATATTCAAAAACCATAAAAAGTTCATATGTGATGAAGAAAAAAATTTTTTTAGTCCAAAAATATTATTGATTCTTCAAACTTGATATTAGGGTGCAAAAATATCCACAAATGCGTGTATATAGAAAATATTCAAAACAATCCTCCACCAGTGAGAAGAGGGGCCGCTTACCAGAGCTTTAGATCCCAGTGTTAGTGAGATCAGTAAGGCAACAGCACAGAGGTTTCTGGGTGAACCGTCACAGGCATCCCACCATCTACATCTCCAATACGAAGGCTCCAATCGGGGAACGAAGGTGTCGTAGATAGCTGACACCACGCTGTCTCTATCTCCAGTACGAAGCCTCCAATCAGGAAACGAGGGTATCGTGGATCATATATAAAAGATCAAAGACACTCGCATAGCGTAAAACCACTTGGTTTAATAAAGTAGAATTTAAAAAAATTTACACTCACATACGTAAAGAAAAAACGATCACATAAAAAACGAGCCGGCCGGACTCGTGTGCCGCCCGCACTTCCTGGTTGGGCGTAGAACGCGGAGACGTCAGAACGCCTATCTCCCTACGCGCGTTTCGTCACGAACGGACGTGTTCACGGGATGCGGGACGGCGTTCTGACGCACCGCCTATATACAAAATCCTAAACAAACAGCCTCGGTCTGAGCTCCATGTTGTCCTCTCAATCCACCATGTTAGGTGAGGGAAAGAGGACTGGAATGCCCATATTATCACCCAGTCCACCATTTTACATAAGGAGAAAAAGGTAAAAAATTTTCCCTACTATTACGCAGAGGCAAACTCATAATCATAACCCTCCAGATTCTTTTAAGAACCATAAATTAAAAATACAAAATTATCATAAAAGTACATTAAGGGAAAAAAAGAATTAAAAAAATATTCCTTTCAAATACCAATTGAAAAGTATATTTATCAGAAGGTATCCGATGAGATAATAAAAAAAATTATATTAGGCACAAACAAAACAGTCCAAACGAATAAACAAAACAGCTTTTGTAGTAAAGATATGTACTGTCTTGTATGTCCAGATACTAATACGTTCTTCGTCATAAAAAATTTTTTTTTTATCAGTGGAAATTGGAAACTTTTTTTAGTAGTAAGACCACAAATACAGAAAAAAAATGATAAAGGCAAAAAACCTCATCAAGGACTCATGGAACTCACACCAAGTTTACAGTTAAAAAAGCAACAACAACCACAGGAAGCCTAAGCTGTATAAACTATTCCAACCAATCATGTATTATTCAAGAATTGTCAATAAACGCATTTACGTCTACTTCAATATTAAGACCATGAGGGACGTAACTTTTTAATCTGTGTATCCACATCATTTCGAGCTTGGAAATGCTTCTTACCAAATGAGTTCCCCTCCAATGGGGATTGAACTTGTCAATTCCCATAAAGATTGTGTTGGTAGGGTCTCTATTGTGTGCCAGCAGGTAGTGTTTGGAGACCGAATGCTGGGTATATCCTCTACGGATATTCCCAATATGTTCGTTCAAACGTACATGTAAAGCACGTTTGGTCCGCCCTACATACTGGAGGCCACAAGGGCACTCCAGCATGTAGACCACTGCCTCTGAGCAGCAAGTGATAAAAGGTTCTATAGTGTAAGACCTAGATGTGACCGTAGATCTAAAGGTAGTACTTCTCCTAGACCGACAGCCATTTAAGCTACATACCGTGCATTTCCTGCATTGATAGTACCCAGTAAGGTTCGAGAAAAAATGCGGACGATTAGTGGGTGGGTCCAAAACATTAGGGGCCACCCTGTCCCTCAAAGATGTTACGCCTCTATATACTACTTGGGGTCTGTCAGGCAAAATAGTTCCCAATACCGAGTCGTTCCTAAGTACATGCCAATGTTTTTTAAGTATATGTTTGATCCTAGTGTGTTGGCAAGAATAGTTGGTGATGAAGGGGTAACGAAAATTGTTTTGACGGCCTCCTTCTCGTTCCTTTAGTAAATCGGATCTTTCAACTTGACTAATCTCATCTATCAGACGTGTCAAGGGTTCAGATGGATAGCCTTTATCAATGAACCTCTGAGTGAGAACACGGGCCTGTTGTATAAAAACATCCTGTTCTGTACAGTTACGTCTCAATATTGGGAACATCGGTATTGGGAACTATTTTGCCTGACAGACCCCAAGTAGTATATAGAGGCGTAACATCTTTGAGGGACAGGGTGGCCCCTAATGTTTTGGACCCACCCACTAATCGTCCGCATTTTTTCTCGAACCTTACTGGGTACTATCAATGCAGGAAATGCACGGTATGTAGCTTAAATGGCTGTCGGTCTAGGAGAAGTACTACCTTTAGATCTACGGTCACATCTAGGTCTTACACTATAGAACCTTTTATCACTTGCTGCTCAGAGGCAGTGGTCTACATGCTGGAGTGCCCTTGTGGCCTCCAGTATGTAGGGCGGACCAAACGTGCTTTACATGTACGTTTGAACGAACATATTGGGAATATCCGTAGAGGATATACCCAGCATTCGGTCTCCAAACACTACCTGCTGGCACACAATAGAGACCCTACCAACACAATCTTTATGGGAATTGACAAGTTCAATCCCCATTGGAGGGGAACTCATTTGGTAAGAAGCATTTCCAAGCTCGAAATGATGTGGATACACAGATTAAAAAGTTACGTCCCTCATGGTCTTAATATTGAAGTAGACGTAAATGCGTTTATTGACAATTCTTGAATAATACATGATTGGTTGGAATAGTTTATACAGCTTAGGCTTCCTGTGGTTGTTGTTGCTTTTTTAACTGTAAACTTGGTGTGAGTTCCATGAGTCCTTGATGAGGTTTTTTGCCTTTATCATTTTTTTTCTGTATTTGTGGTCTTACTACTAAAAAAAGTTTCCAATTTCCACTGATAAAAAAAAAAATTTTTATGACGAAGAACGTATTAGTATCTCGACATACAAGACAGTACATATCTTTACTACAAAAGCTATTTTGTTTATTCGTTTGGACTGTTTTGTTTGTGCCTAATATAATTTTTTTTATTATCTCATCGGATACCTTCTGATAAATATACTTTTCAATTGGTATTTGAAAGGAATATATTTTTAATTCTTTTTTTCCCTTAATGTACTTTTATGATAATTTTGTATTTTTAATTTATGGTTCTTAAAAGAATCTGGAGGGTTATGATTATGAGTTTGCCTCTGCGTAATAGTAGGGAAAATTTTTTACCTTTTTCTCCTTATGTAAAATGGTGGACTGGGTGATAATATGGGCATTCCAGTCCTCTTTCCCTCACCTAACATGGTGGATTGAGAGGACAACATGGAGCTCAGACCGAGGCTGTTTGTTTAGGATTTTGTATATAGGCGGTGCGTCAGAACGCCGTCCCGCATCCCGTGAACACGTCCGTTCGTGACGAAACGCGCGTAGGGAGATAGGCGTTCTGACGTCTCCGCGTTCTACGCCCAACCAGGAAGTGCGGGCGGCACACGAGTCCGGCCGGCTCGTTTTTTATGTGATCGTTTTTTCTTTACGTATGTGAGTGTAAATTTTTTTAAATTCTACTTTATTAAACCAAGTGGTTTTACGCTATGCGAGTGTCTTTGATCTTTTATATATGATCCACGATACCCTCGTTTCCTGATTGGAGGCTTCGTACTGGAGATAGAGACAGCGTGGTGTCAGCTATCTACGACACCTTCGTTCCCCGATTGGAGCCTTCGTATTGGAGATGTAGATGGTGGGATGCCTGTGACGGTTCACCCAGAAACCTCTGTGCTGTTGCCTTACTGATCTCACTAACACTGGGATCTAAAGCTCTGGTAAGCGGCCCCTCTTCTCACTGGTGGAGGATTGTTTTGAATATTTTCTATATACACGCATTTGTGGATATTTTTGCACCCTAATATCAAGTTTGAAGAATCAATAATATTTTTGGACTAAAAAAATTTTTTTCTTCATCACATATGAACTTTTTATGGTTTTTGAATATTATTTTTGTTAATTTTATTCGTTTAGATTTAGCACACATTATTATTTTTTGTTTCAATTTACATTAATTATTGTGGGGCTTTTTCTATATTATTTATACTAATTTCATTTTAGATCTAGTATACTCTTTATTCACTCTATGATGATATGATAGTATTCATGTATACTATTTACTAATCACATTTTTTGTCAATTCAATATTGTTTTTCACGTTTATTGGTATAGGTTTTGATTAGGTTTTAGGTGTTTGATTAATTTTTAGTTTTAAATTTTTTGTTTTTAGCGCAGCTCATTTTGTTCACCTATTTAGTTTTATATCGGAGTATTACGATTAGGGTTGCTGCTTATAGGTTGCTTTCTTTTGTTGTTTGAGTAGCGCGGTTTACCCTTTGTACCGTGAAATGCCAGCCCACCTGACCTCTGAGGGTCCCTTATAGCCTCTAGAGCAGCCTTTTGCAACCCTTTAAACATGGGGGAAGCCTTGAATTAACTTTCCAGGGTCAGGGAACCCCTGCTAATAATTACTATATTTAGAGCTCACAGTACACTAGCGTGATGGTCAGAAGTAAGAATGCTCCTTACATTTGTGGTCCTTGGGAATAGTTCCCTCTTATATATAGCTAAAAAGATCATTTGTGTCAGTGGTTACTTATCTGAGAGGGAGGCATTGCCCATTACTCAAGGAACCCCTACCAACCTCTGGAGGAGACCTAGGGTTCCATGGAATGTTAGTTGAGAAAGGCTGCTCTAGGGGGCAAGGGGGTACTACATATACATTTTAAGACCAAACATAGGCCGTATCACCTGTGCAAGAATTACAGTGCATTGTATACAGAGAATAGAAGGGCGTTAGTTTAAAGTAAAAAAAAAAAATGTAAAATTGAAGTAAATGCAAAAACCTAACTAACTCTAAACCTACAAATTCTAAGCCTAATCTATCTAGCCCTGTAAAGAAAAAAAAATACTATACTTACCTGTTCTGCAGCTGCTCTGTCCAGTCCCAGGCTGAGCTGTCAGCGGTGACTTTAGTGTGTAGGAGAGACAGCCGAAAAGGGAAGTCCCATAGTAACTCTATAGGCTACGTCACTTCCCAGGCATTTCCCAGCCATTGTCGGCTTTCTCCTGCACACAGAGGACATCACTGAAGACCAGACTGGAGCAGCTTCAGAACAGGTAAGTACGAGGAGCGTTCAAGTCAAACTGAGATTTTTGAGTTTATAATAGAACAAATTTCAAGGAGTAGAAACTGCATTTATTTTTCAACATACTCCCCTGCTACATTTATACACTTATGCCAACATTTAGCTAATGCCTGGAAAGCTTCGGCATAGAAAGATCTGTCAGTTTGCCTGAACCATCCTAGGACATCTTGTTTCACTTCGTCATCAGTGCTCAAATGCTGACCTCCGAGGAATTTTTTTTTTTTGCAATTTCACAACAGGTTACGCATCGATTATCGAGGATTGACTGCTGTGGGCTGGGAACCACCTCGGCCAGGATGCTAACTCATAGACGTGCCTTCTTTGAAATGTTTACACTATTCAAATGTCTTACTGCAGCTGAGTATCTCATCACTGTACTGTGCTTGACACACTGGCCACTTACTACTGCATGTAGTACCACCACCCTGGTATCCCTTTTTTATGCCTGTAAAATGAAAAGTCCCGGTTTGACTTGTATGCCCCTCGTATACTGATTTTTTTTTCTTTGCAGGGCTAGATAGGTTGGGCTTAGCATGTGGCTGAGTAGGTTTAGAGTTAGTTAGGTTTTGCCTTTACTTCCACTTTATGCTTTGTGCTTGATATGACTCACGCATGCACTTGCAGTTGCTATGATATTGGTGAACATAATATTATTCTCTTGATAAATGGACAGATTTGAATTACAAGACTGCACTGGTAACAGTATGCATATCCCCAGGGCATGACCAGTGTTGTTTTAATAGAGCCGTTTTCTCTTTCATAAAAACACTAACACGTCTCTACAATAGCATGGCACAGGAGCTTGTCTGAGCAGGTGTGCATAATAAAATAATAGTTGAAGTTCTGTACAGGAAACAAGGTGGTTTTATCATTTCTGACCTCCCTTTGCTTAAAACATTTAATAACTTTGTGTTTCACATCACAGTTTTTGAACACTATCTTGGCTAATGCATAGGGTACAGTATGTGACTGTAGTGGAGTGAGTACTGTAACTGCATCCAAATGTTCCAGTTACATTTTTTTTTTTGTCAAATAACATCCTTCCACCAGACTGGCAAAACTCCAACTTTATTTCATACATATTATGACAAATAACGCACAACTTTTAACAAGCCTATACCTTCTTAAGCCTCAAACGCACAATCTGATTTTCCGCAGACAAAACCTCAGACTTTTGTCCAAAGGTGTGTGCCTGGATTTTGTCTTGCATGCAAACGGCAAAGAATTGTTGGCCAACAAACACAAATGTAGTAATGTACTACGTGGCTTTTCAGCTCTTTAGCACCACCCTTTGGGCTCTTACTGCTAATTTCGTGTTAGTAGAAGTTTGGGATCTTGGGCTGGAGAATTCATTCTATGAATAGTGTAGGCAGTGGCGTAGCGTAGGTTGTCAGGGCCTAGGGCAAGGCAAGTAATTTGCGCCCCCTAACACGTGGACTTTTAGCACTCAATGAGTCCCTTCGACTAGTACAGTATAAAACCCCTTACCCCCTATGTCACAGATCAGCTGCAGAACTGATCTGTGTCTTACCTTTACTGCTGTAGGTCGGCTGACACCTGTGAAACTACACTGTCCACTATACTACAATACACTGACCACCATACTACACTACACTGACCACCATACTACACTACACTGACCACTGTACTATGATACACTGACCACCATACTACGCTACACTGACCACCATATTACACTACACTGACCACTACACTGACTGACCAGCATACTACACTGACTGACCACCATACTACACTACACTGACCACTACACTGACTGATCAGCATACTATACTGACTGACCACCATACTACACTACCCACCATACTACACTACACTGACCAATACACTGACTGACCACCATACTACACTGACTGACCACTATACTACACTGATCTCTCTCTATCTCCCCCCCCCCCCCCGGCTAGTAACACGACTCTCACTCACCTTCTTCTTGTCCACGGTCCTGCCCTGCATCAGTCCGGAATATAGGAGGAGGAGAAGAGTCTCCTCAAAAGACAGCGGCCACGGCGGCTCACATTTTTTCTTGTCTCCCCCGCACTCTGGCTGCTGCCATGTTCAGTGTCCGGCGCACTGTCATTGGGCATATGGGGGGTCATGTGCGGAGGCGGGACTTCAGGAGCAACCGCAGGACAGGCCAACCCTATGCCTCACAAGACCCCCATACACCCAATCACAGGGCGCTGAACACTGAATATGGCAGCCGGAGCGAGGGGGACACAGGAACGTAAAATTAGGAGGAGGCAGCCAGTGACACATACTGGCGCCCCTCTAAATGTCGCACCCCAGGCCACGGCACCCCCTGCACCCCCCACGCTACGCCACTGAGTGTAGGACCCACTGATAATTGGGTACTTTGAGGCAGTAGTGGGCTTAGGTACTATATGTCCATATGGTGTAACCAAATTCCCATATTTTTTGCTTATTTGCTGAATATGTTCAGGCGTTTTAAATAGACTTGCAGGATGTAATTTTTGTATGTGTGCACTGTAATCTGATTTACTGTTTGTATGGTCTTATAGCTGCACCATCTTTAATGTAATGCATTTTAGTGTGTGCCCCCTAGTCTGATTTTGTTCATATTTCAGCACAGACTGACTCTGATGCAAGAGGGAAAGCAGCAGCACACAATCACTGGGATCTCACACGTCTGTCTGTACCCACAAATGTCCTTGGGTAGTTGGATGCCTCCTTTCAATATCAGCCAGACTGGGATCTTCTCTTCCTGAACAAAAACATCTCGGTCCAGGCCTCAAACTATTTATGCTCCATCCCAGCTACTGGGCACCCTTCCCAAAGAATTGGCTGTAGCCACATATATATTCAGACTGTAGTTTGGACATTCCAAACCCACTACCTTCAAGAACCATCCAAAAGGCAGAGGGGATCAGTCAAACCCACAGTAAAACTCAGAGCTGCCCAGAGCAGTCACAAGCAGTTCCACTAATGACAGGAGAGCTAAAGAACTAAATTGACCTAACTTAGCACCTATCCAGGAGGGTGCTCCACTATGACAACACCATCAATGGGACAAATCTTAGAAAATAAAAAGACAACAGCCCAGTGAAGTACTGGCTGCCTCCTACACCTTCCGCTCACCTCATTCAGTCCTATGAATGGGGCCATACTTCTTTGGCTGGAGCAGTTGGCATGGGTTGTCAAAACATAGGCAGCACCAAAGAGAGTGGCACAGTGAAGATATTAAGTAAATATTTAGCTATGTGGTTTACACCGAGAAAGGAAAGAAACCTTTGGGCAACTTCATAACTTCATTGCTAACTCACTATTCATAGTGATAGTCCCCAGCTAGTCCCTGGCTTCAGTTTGTTCAAGGTCACTGATTTGGAACAAGCATTTTGATTAGAAAGTCAGAGTGAAATCAGAACTCCAAGTCTGAACATTTGTATCCAGATTGAAATCACTGTAGCCATCGGGTCACAGTACAGCCCAGCAACTAGCTTTTTCAGAGGGAGAGATCAGCAATAGCAACAGATTAGTTAACTGGAGAGCAGATTTATCTGCAGAAAGTCTCTTTGCTGCCAATCGTATATTCCGTGCATTTGAGGATTCCAGAAATAGCAGCTAAAGACTTCTTATGTGCAACAGCAGATGCACAGATATTTGAAAATGCTTTTTGCTGCTTTCTTTTTTCTTTTTTTTTAAACAGGCTTGATAGGTCGAAGCCAGGGTTCGAGGAAATAAAACAATTACACAAGCCTCCAAAATATTAGCGCTTATCTTAAATGTTACTCAAGTTTGTTTTTCTGTCTACAGGAATCTCTTATTTTTGTGAGTGAGGCGTTTGCATACAGAGTATAATGCTTTTCTATGTATGCTCTGGACAAAACCATCAATATCAATGAAATAATTTTACATATTTAGAAGAGCTTTTGTTAACTATTTCCCTTACAAATTACTCCAGGTTAAGCTAAAAAAGCAACATACACTTGAATAAGTGGGCTTTATATATGTGTGCAAATTTATGGTAGGAATGTTTGTGCCTGCTGAGATCTGTCTCCGATATAAGTTTTCCAGCATATCTTACAACCAGAATAATTAGTTGTCAGTATTTGAGTCATAGCTAATGTAGGGGCCATAATCCGTTGCAGGGCGGCCTTGACTTAATGGGCTTACCAGTTACCTTCTCTTGGCCTGCTCCTCCACATCTAGTGGTTCTCAGGGTTGATACCCAACAACTCGAACACTGACACAGTTGAAGTCCTCTTTAAAAGGTTTTATTTTGCAGCAAGAACTTTCACATAACACAGTCTCTTAGGGAACAGAGGGCACGGGTGAAGAACTCAGGCACCTTGAATTGCAGGTCTAGCAAAGTCTCTATTTCCACCCAAAGAGTAGCCACTCGCAGCTGGGTACTTCAAGGCTGAACAGATTTCTAGCCAGAGATCATGGCAGTCAGCACGTTGACTCAAAACTCAAACAATCAACTAAGGGTGAACAGGAACCTTTTTCCACCTTACCTGGAACGTTTCCCGTTTCCTCAATGGTACTGGAAAAGTGTGAATTCGTCAATGTCCTTCCCAATTCAGTAACCAGGCACTTCTCAGGATGCCACTTGCCGGCCCTCCTCCGAAGAGTCCTTCCCCGGTCACTTCCATGAGCTGCGGTGTCCCTCCAAGCCGAGAGCACACCCGGACACTTTGAATTCTCCTTCAGTTACTGCGCCTCGGACCAGCCAGTTCCGAGACTCGGGAACAGATGGATCCCTACCCCAGACCAAGCAGGTCTATCAGGGGTCACCAACAGGAACATGTTGCAGGATGTTGAACACCCTGTGACCGGGACCCCTCACTGGGCTACCCCAGTACTGGAACCAAAACAGGCCACACGGGTCTCACAAACACCTCAGAACCCCCTTAACACGTGACCCACACCCCTTAAGTACCCCTTCCCAGACTCCTCAGCGGGCCCCGGCACTCCCACTGTTTGGCTCTGAGAAGGCTGATACCTAAACATCCAACCAGACCTAGTTCTGGCCTGTCATGTGCACCTCACCGTCCACATGACCAGGCAGAACTTCCAAACACAGCCTGGCCAGACTGGTGTTAAGGCCTACCTACATAATTAACCCTCAGAACCCCTATTGTTCTGAGGCAAAAACTAAATTTACATGAGTATGACATTTGGTCACAAATGTCATCCGCTACACTAAGAATAGGCACTTGTGTATACAAATCACCCATTGCAAGCACAAAATGTGAAAAATAGGAAAGTTCACCCAGACATAGAAAAAAAACACTAGGAGACCAAAGGTTTGTGGATATCTGACCATGACACCTACTATATGGCCAAGAGAATGAAAACACCCCTGTACATTATTGAGTATGGGTCTTTCCAATGAAAGGAAATGTTAATGCTACGACATGGAATGTCATTTTAGGAAAGCTCTCCATTGTAACTATTCCCTGTACACAAAGCTATCACTTACACAGAGCTCAACCCTACTGAACTATGAAATGAATTGAAATTCCAAGTGCAAGCCATATTTTTTCATCCAACATCAAAACCTGACCTCACGAATGCTCTTTTGCCTGATTGGGCACAAATGACAATTGTTTTGGAATGGGATGTCCAACAAGCTCATGGAGTGTGATGGCCAGGTGTCCACAAACTTTTGGCCGTATAGGGTACATATTCACTAAAATTGGAAAATAATTTTTAATACTCTGAACCGAGGAAATAGAAAATACACAGCATATACAACAGATACTGTTATAAAAATAGCATGTATGTAACCAGTACTTCATGCATAATTTAAACAAATTCTCTTTTTTCCTTTAGCTCTTCTACCAATCCCCTTAATAATCTTGGAAGACAAAGTTGAGCTGAATGCAGAGACAAAGGTGAGCTGTGTGTTACCGTCCAGTGATTGCCATTGCTTGGAGGTAGAGCTAAAAATCGTCACTAAAGAAAAGCTCAAGAACTGTGTCTCCCATAAGGGGAACTACTCTAATGTCACCTGCACACTGGATGTCACCAAGGAGATGAATGGGATAGAGCTGTCCTGTGAGGCTCACTTCAAAACAAAGAGCAAGCCTTATAAGCTAAATATTCAGAGTAAGTATGGAACTTTAATATTTACCACTCTGTCAATATAGCAAATAGCTACTTGCTCTTTATGCCCAATAGAGCACACTAAGAAATAGGTTGCTAAACAACAGCCCAGTGTCCACAGTGTTGGACTTGTGCAAAGGGGCAATGGAAGAATAGGTACTGCAACCATCAGGCTTTGTATCTGGACTTGTTCTGCACTTTGATTCTTCAAGTAAGCTCTAACATTCTTGCTACAAAACTCCCATAGCATTACCATGTAACATCAATAGTTTGCCCAGAATTTAGATTTGCTCACCCATGCATATGGCTGTGCACCTAATTAGTGCCTGAGGTAGAACTCAATATTAGCTCTGGTGAGGTTTTTTTGTAATTTACGGTATATATTATATTTACTGATCAGATTTTCTGCTTGCTCCAAACATGTACCACTTATCTTGACTTCCCAGCTGTTTCTAGAATATTCTTTAAATTGCTTCTTGCTCTGGAGTTTTTATCATGCTCTTCTCTTAGCTTACCAACATGTCTGGATATTTGGATAACAATAAGAGACTGTTATAAAGGGGATATCAAATGCCTCATAAAAGTCCAGTGGAACAGGTCTATTGTCTCCAGTAGAGAAAGTGTTAAGAAATCCCACATTTTTGAGTCACAGGAACATAAGATAGGGGTATATCTTCCTATCTCACCTATTCTGGTGACAACTGTCTAAAGCCAGCCATAGGTGGTTTGAATCTTGCAGCAGGGACTGGCTGAGATTCTATCTATCTATGGGTAGGCTGATTGTACCTATGTCAATTCAGACCATAAATGATGCTGGTTGCATGAAAGAACACAGTCAGTGTTGATGGGGGAATCCCACCCATGAAGCTATTGTGTTCTACCAGCGGGGGGGGGGGGGGGGGGGTGTAGGGGCCTGGGGAACCATCCCTGCCGGGAGAACTCAGTGATTATTGCTGGTGGCTATAGCTGCTGCCAATAATTGCATGCTAGAAATCCAACATGCTGGTTGTACCCAACTCCACCGATGGATCGACTTGGGTACAATTAGCCAGCTTATACATGGTTTGACTCCCGGCCGGTCCCTGCTGTACAGGTCCACATTCGAATCATCTATGGCTGGCTGAAGAATAGAATTCCCTTAATGTTGAAGACATCTCTATTAGAGTGTAACCTCTTCTGAGCAGGGCCCTCTTAATCCTCTTGTATTTTATAGTATTGTAACTGTATTGTCTCCTTTTTATATTGTAAAGCGCTGTGTAAATTGCTGGTGCTATATAAATCCTGAATAATAATAATAATAATTTCCTCTAACTTCTTGCTGTGTCTCTGAGACAGGAAGTGAAGGGAAGCCTCCTTGACAGGATGCATATAAAATAACCTAAGAGCCAGTTCACACAGGGGCGACACGACTTTCAACCCGACTTTTGGAGGCAACTTGGACACGACTTGAACACGACTTGGGGCGACTTACAACATGACTTTAAGTCGCCCCAGGCCAGGCGACTTTTGCCGTGGCCAATCAGAGAATGAGCTCTCAAGGGGGAACTCCACGGCAAATAAAAAAAAAATAAAAAACGGCGTGGGTTCCCCCTCCGAGAGCATACCGGGCCCTTATCCGAGCACACTACCCGGCCGGCCAGGAAAGGGGGTGGGGACGAGCGAGCGCCCCCCCCCCAAGCCGTACCAGACCGCGTGCCCTCAACATGTTGATGAGGACAAGGGCCTCTTCCCGACAACCCTGGCCGTTGGTTGTCGGGGTCTGCGGGTGGGGGGCTTATCGGAATCCGGGAGCCCCCTTTAATAAGGGGGCCCCCAGATCCCAGCCCCCCACCCTATGTGAATGAGTATGGGGTACAATGTACCCCTACCCATTCACCTGTGAAAAAAAATGTACAAAAAAAAAAACACACAAGGGTTAAAATAGTTTATTGCACAGCTCCGGGGGTCTTCCGTCTTCGGGGGTCTTCTCGCCGGACTCCTCAGCTATCTTCTGCTAGCTCTTTCACTAGCGGAGGAGCCCGGCATTCTTCTTCGCCACCGCCCTCTTCTTCCGACTTCGGGGGTCATGTCCCCCTCTTCGGTTCTTCTTGCTGGGCCACTGCGCCTTCTTCTAGCTCTTTTACAAGCGGTGACCCGGTCTTCTGTCGCCACTGCCGCTGTCGCCGTCTTCTGTTCATTTGTTCTTCTCTTCTGGAGATGTTGCCTCGTCGCTGTCTCCGCTCACTATGACAGAACACGCAGCGTGCGGCGACTTATATAGGGGCATCACCGGATGATGTCCCCGCCCATTATGATGTCACAGTCCCAGCATCCTCTGGGACTGTGACATCATAATGGGCGGGGACATCACCCGGGATGTCCCTATATAAGTCTCTGCACGCTGCGTCCCTGTCATTGTGAGCACAGACAGCGACAAGGCAACATCTCCTGAAGAGAAGAACAGAAGACAGCGGCCGCGGGGACAGAAGACCGGGCCACTGCTTGTAAAAGAGCTAGAAGAAGGCGCGGTGGCCCGGCAAGAAGAACCGAAGAGGGGGACAAGACCCCCGAAGTCAGAAGAAGAGGGCGGCGGTGAAGAAGAATGCCGGGCCCCTCTGCCAGTGAAAGAGCTAGCAGAAGATAGCGGAGGAGTCCGGCGAGAAGACCCCCGAAGACGGAAGACCCCCGGAGCTGTGCAATAAACTATTTTAACCCTTGTGTGTTGTGTTTTTTTTGTACATTTTTTTTCACAGGTGAATGGGTAGGGGTACATTGTACCCCATACTCATTCACATAGGGTGGGGGGCTGGGATCTGGGGGCCCCCTTATTAAAGGGGGCTCCCGGATTCCGATAAGCCCCCTACCCGCAGACCCCGACAACCAACGGCCAGGGTTGTCGGGAAGAGGCCCTTGTCCTCATCAACATGGGGACAAGGTGCTTTGGGGTGGGGGGGCTGCGCGGCCCCCCCTTCCCCAAGGCACCCCTCATGTTGAGGGCACGCGGCCTGGTACGGCTCAGGAGGGGGAGGGGGCGCTCGCTTGTCCCCACCCCCTTTCCTGGCCGGCCGGGTAGCGTGCTCGGATAAGGGTCTGGTATGAATCTGGGGGGAACCCACACGCCGTTTTTTCGGCATAGGGGGTTCCCCTTAGAATCCATACCAGACCTAAGAGCCTGGTATGCTCTTGGAGGGGAAACCCACACCAATTTTTTTAAATAAATTGTCGATTAGTGGTGGGAGGCAGCCCCATTGAAAGGAATGGGAGGCAGTTCCTGTAGCTAATTAGGGCCACTCGCATGTAATCTCTCATGCAGCAGTCACATGCGCCTGATCGGGCCCTGGACGCAGCCTTCTGTTGCTTTCAAAGGGGTTGCCTCCCACAGCTAATCTCAGGAACCCCCACTGGGGGTTCTCACATCTAAATCGGAGTGCGGGCTCATCCCCAAGTGTGAAAGCACCCTTACATACATTTTAACATTTTGCCTAATTAGTGAACTGCTCCATCTACTTTTTTCTTTGAAGAACACTCTCTAAATACTGCAAGAATTTTCCATAGAGATTGCATTGTACAGTATACAGTTTGAGGCACTGGGCAACACAAACACATCTTGGCAGATGAGAGATGATGACTCACACCTAAATTATTTTCATAAGGCCAGTTTCTCATTATCTGTTCAAGAATTTTACTCTGTCTGGTAAATCATCTGATTTCTTAACTCACGAGTTTAATCCAGCAGTGAAAATACATAACATCCAAACCGGTCTAGAGTTCACATCATGTTCATTTCTTGTGTGACTTCATTATCTTGTGACAGCACCCCGCTACAGTTACACTGCAATTTATGGAATAATCTAAATCAATTTTCAGGTTTAGAAATCCTTGTTTTTAGCTGTACTCTATCTATGCAATGCACAAAACCCCTTTGGCTGTCTTCACGATTAGGTCCGCCTGTCAGTTTTTCAGGTGGACCTGATCAGAATTTCTATGCAACTCTATGAGCAGGTAAATATAAACAAACTTGTAAAAGATTCTAGCCCAAAGGCTAAAGCTGCGCTAGAAATATAAAATATAAGATACAGCAGCTAGCACCTTCAAGTCAGATACAAACTCGATAGATATGAAATACAAAATAAAGTGCAGTGCTAATACAATTAAAATTGTGTAGGTGAAAAAAAGACTGAAAAAGGAAAAATAGTGAGGAGTCCCAAATGCACAGTCCATGTATGTAGGAGAAAATAGAAACCAAAATCCGTGCTTCATATAGATGGAAAAGCCACATGTAAGGGGAAAGGTGATGATCCTTCACATAAGATAAATCTTGCTCCACACCCAGGAGAGAGTAAGTAATCCTGCTTACCAGCTTCCCGTGACCACTATAAAATGGTCCCACCAAACACAGGGAAATAGGTCTCCGCAGAAGCCTTTGGTAATGGTCGGGATCTCCACTTTACAGATGGAACTCAGAGATGAAAGAAAAAAAGAAATGCTCCCATAGTGCAGTACTTAAAAAAAAATCCAAATTTAATGGTATAAAACAGTTGCACTTACAAGAAGGATTCTTCAAAATAGCATGTTTCTGAGCTTCACTCCACTTCCTGCTTTGCTTGTTTGTCAACCTCCTGTGAGGTGTAGCATGATGACGTCACCGATGTAGGCCCCACCCTACGCGTTTTGTCACTAAAAGGACATCATATGGGGATTGGCCAACAGTTGAAATCAATAGGACATTGATAAAAACTTTTACGATTCTCCATTTGCTCATGTTTGCAGTGAAAAGCTGCTTAAAGTGTGGGATAGCAAAAAAATAAACATCCATGCTCACCTTTTTTTTTTTGGTCTAAAATCAAAATGCTATGTGTGACAGAAAACTAACACTACACATCACCTTGAACACACGATCCCCACCGTGAAACATGTTGGTGGCAGCATCATTTTGTGGGGATGCTTTTCTTCAGCAGGGACAGGGAAGCTGGTCAGAGTTGATGGGAAGATGGATGGAGCCAAATACAGGGCAATCTTAGAAGAAAACCTGTAATGCTGCGTACACACAAGTGGAATGTCCGACAGAAAAAGTCAGACGGAATCTTTTCATCGTATTTTATGATTGTGTGTATGCCTCATCTGACTTTTTTTTTACAGAAAATTCTGACGTACCTAGAAATAGAACATGTTTTAAATATTTCCAAAGGAACCAATTCCTATCGGGAAAACCGCTCATCTGTATGCTGTTCCAACGGACCAAAAATAATGCATGCTTTGAAGCAAGTACAAGATGGAGGCTATTGGCTACTGGCTATTGAAATTCCTTTTTTCTAGTCCCGTCGTATGTGCTGTACGTCACCGCATTCTTAGTGATCAGACTTTGGTGTGATCATGTGTACGCAAGGCAGTTTCAGCGGAACTAAGTCAGAAAAACCTTCAGAGTTTCTTCTGACGGGAAAACCGGTCGTGTGTACGCAGCATTATACCCCATACACGCGTTCCAATTATCGGATGATATAAATCGCATTCAAATAGATCGTTCGATAATCTGATTGTTAGTACACAGCTTTTGACTGCTGATCACGAGAGTCTGCAAAAGACTTGAGACTGGGCGGAGGTTCACACATTCAGCCAGAGCTACAATGGAATGCTTTAGATCAGGGATATGCAATTAGCGGACCTCTGGCCGTTGCAAAACTACACGTCCCATCATGCCTCTGCCTCTGGGTGTCATGCTTGTGGCTACCAGTCTTACTATGCCTCATGGGACTTGTAGTTCTGCAGCTGGAGGTCCACTAATTGCATATCCCTGCTTTAGATCAAAGCATATTCATGTGTTAGAATGGCCCAGTCAAAGTCCAGACCTACAGTGCCTTGCAAAAGTATTCACCCCCCTTGGCTTTTTACCTATTTTGTTACATTACTGCCTTTAGTTCAATATTTTTGTAATCATAATTATATGTGATGGATCAGAACACAATAGTCTAAGTTGGTGGGGTAAAATTAAAAAAATATATACATAAAACTATTTTTCAGAAATACTGAAAAACTGATAACTGGCATGTGTGTATGTATTCACCCCCTTTGTTAAGAAGCCCATAAAAAGCTCTGGTTCAACCAATTACCTTCAAAAGTTACATAATTAGTGAAATGATGTCCACCTGTGTGCAATCTAAGTGTCACATGATCTGTCATTACATATACACACCTTTTTGAAAGGCCCTAGAGGCTGCAACACCTAAGCAAGAGGCACCACTGACCAAACACTACCATGAAGACCAAGGAACTCTCCAAACAAGTAAGGGACAATGTTGTTGAGACATACAAGTCAGGGTTAGGATATAAAAAAAAAATACAAATCTTTGATGATCCCCTGAAGCACCATCAAATCTATCATAACCAAATGGAAAGAACATGGCAACAACAGCAAACCTGCCAAGAGACGGCCGCACACCAAAACTCTCGGACTGGGCAAGGAGGGCATTAATCAGAGAGGTAGCAACCTGGAGGAACCCTGGAGGAGCTGCAGAGTTCCACAGCAGAGACTGGAGTATCTGTACAATAAGCCATATGCTCTATAGAGTTGGGATTTATGGCAGAGTGGGCAGAAGAAAGCCATTACTTTCAGCAAAAAACAAAATGGCACATTTTGAGTTTGTGAAAAGGCACATGGGAGACTCCCAAAATGTATGGAGGAAGGTGCTCTAGTCGGATGAGATTAAAATTAACCTTTTGAGCCATCAAAGAAAACGCTATGTCTGGCACAAACCCAACACATTACATCACCCAAAGAACACCATCCCCACAGAGAAACATGGTGGTGACAGCATCATGCTGCGGGGATGTTCTTCAGCAGTTGGGACTGGGACACTGGTCAGAGTTGAGGGAAAGATGGATGGTGCTAAATACATCGATATTCTTGAACAAAACCTGTACCACTCTATATGTGATTTGAGGCTAGGACGGAGGTTCACCTTCCAGCAGGACAAACACACTGCTAAAGCAACACTTGAGTGGTTTAAGGGGAAACATGTAAATGTTTGGAATGGCCTAGTCAAAGCCCAGACCTCAATGCAATAGAAAATCTGTGGTCAGACTTAAAGATTGCTGTTCAAAAAGCGCAAACCATCCAACTTGAAGGAGCTGGAGCAGTTTTGCAAGGCGGAATGGGCAAAAATCCCAGTGGTAAGATGTGGCAAGCTCATAGGGGCTAAGGCTCCATGCAGACTGAAGCTCATAAACAGACGTTTTTGGGCGTTTTTTTTAACAGCCCATAAACTCCACTCTATGTTATCCTATGTGTCCATGCACACATGGACGTTTTTGGATGTTTATCAGCAGTGGCTTTTATGGGCTGCTTTCTGAACGCCATAAAATCGCATTCAGGAGTCGTTTTCTGACCACAAAAAACGTCAAACGCTCGTAAATAGTGATGGACGAACTTCCGACGGGACGTTTCGCGAACGCAGCCGTGATAGAGAGCACTGACATCAGCAGAGTGACATACAGCAATGACACCTGCACCATGATAGAGTCATCTGACAACAGCACCGTGATAGAGAGCACTGACATCAGAAGCGTGACATAAAGCACTCACACCAGCACCGTGTTATACAGCACTGACAGCAGCACCGTGATAGAGAGCACTGACATCAGCAGCGTGACATAAAGCACTAACACCAGCACCGTGATATACAGCACTGACAGCAGCACCGTGATAGAGAGCACTGACATCAGCAGTGTGACATAAAGCACTCACACCAGCACCGTGATGTACAGCACTGACAGCAGCACCGTGATAGAGAGCACTGACATCAGCAGCGTGACATAAAGCACTCACACCAGCACCGTGATATACAGCACTGACAGCAGCACCGTGACAGAGAGCACTGACATCAGCAGCGTGACATAAAGCACTCACACCAGCACCGTGATATACAGCACTGACAGCAGCACCGTGACAGAGAGCACTGACATCAGCACCGTGATATACAGCACTGACACCTGCACCGTAAGCAGCCCCAGGAGGAAGTCAGCATAGCACAGGGATGGTGGGAGCCCCTCATAATGAGCATAGCACAGGGATGGTGGGAGCCCCTCATAATGAGCATAGCACAGGGATGATGGGAGCCCCTCATAATAAGCAGCCCCAGGAGTAAGTCAGCACAGCACAGGGATGGTGGGAGCCCCTCATAATGAGCATAGCACAGGGATGGTGGGAGCACCTCAAAATATGCACAGCAGAGGTACAGCCCCAGGAGGAAGTCAGCACAGCACAGGGATGGTGGGAGCCCCTCATAATATGCAGCCCCAGTAGAAATATGACACCGCTCAACCTCTTCAAAGAGGAGGGTACGGGCATATAGTACGTGTGCTTTTTTTGGACAAGAAAGTGAGCCAAATGAAGAAAGAAGGTCTCTGTGCTCGATTAAAAAACATTTTTATAGACATATACATGGTCTACTGGTCACATGTGTTGAATTCCTCCGAGATCCATGCCTCATTCATTTTTAGAAATGTGAGGTAGTTAACACTGTCGTGAGCTAGGCGAGTACGCTTATCGTTTACGATCCCCCCTGCTGCGCTGAACGTCCTTTCGGACAGGACACTGGATGAGGGGCAAGCCAACAGTTCGATTGCAAATTGAGCAAGCTCTGGCCAGAGGTCAAGCCTGCCCACCCAGTAGTCCAGGGGTTCATCACTCCTCAGAGCGTCCACATCGGCCGTTAACCCGATGTAGTCGGACACCTGACGGTCTAGGCGTTCCCTGATGCTGAATCCGGATGACACCTGTTGATGGGTCGGCTGAAAGAATGACCTCATATCCGAAGTCACCAACACATCTTCAAACCGGACTCTTCTTGCAGGTGCTGTTGGATTGGTACCCGCAACTCCTTCTCTGGGGGTGGGAATTGCTCCTCTGCCAGCGTACGCAAAAGCAGAATGCAGCATTTCTCGAAGCAAGGCCTGGAAGTGCTGCATTCTGACAGCCCTCTGTGACGGCGGTAACATTTCCGCCATTTTGTGTTTGTACCGGGGGTCTAAGTACGTTGCCACCCAGTACTGGTCCTTGACCCCATATGCTTTTTATACGGGGGTCCCTATTAAAACACTGGAGCATGAAGGCCCCCATTTGCACTAAAGTGGAAGCGGTGTGGTGGCCTGGCTCCTGCTCATCATCCAGAATAATGTCGTCCTCTTCATTCTCCTCTCCCCATCCACGCACAACAGGGATCCCAGAAAGGTTTAAAGCATGCTCTTCTTGCTCCTCCTCATCCGCCCCAGCACCATCCTCCTCTGACTCCTCTTCAGACTCCTGTTGTTGACTTGTCTCAGATAGAGTAGCCCCCCCTGGGAATTCATCCAGCATTGCGACTTCCTCATCTTTCCGCTCCTGCTCCTCCACAGCTTGATCAATGACACGATGCAATGCACGCTCCATAAACAAGGCATAAGGTACCATGTCACTGATGGCACCATGGCTGCGACTGACCAGTTTGGTGATCTCCTCAAATGGGTGCAGAAGTCTGCATGCGTCGCGCATGAGCAGCCACTGGCGCGGTGAAAAAAACCCCAGAACCGGTTCTGCCGCAGAGTTCATACAGGTAGACGTTAACTGCACGTTTCTGCTGGAGCAGCCTATCAAGCATATAGAGTTGAGTTCCATCGCCTCGGGCAATTGCAAATAAGACGTCTGACCGGCAGATTGTGTCGCCGCTGAATGTCAGCAAGGCGACCCATGGCCGTGTAAGATCTTCTGAAATGGGCCGAGATTTTCCTTGCCTGCCGCAAGATGTCCTGGACCCCAGGGTATTTGACAAGGAATCGCTGCACGACCAAGTTTAAGACGTGTGCCATGCATGGCACGTGCGTGATTTTGCCCTCTTTCAATGCGCTAAGCAGATTGGCACCGTTGTCACACACCACTTTACCAACTGTCAAATTGAGCGGTGTGTTAGCCACTGATCTGCCTGTGAACGCAAAGCTGAAAGGAGTGCCGGGCCAGTGTGGCTCTTGGCTTCCAGGCACAACAGACGCACTACGGCATGGCAACGTCTCACCTGGCATGTCGAATAGGTTCTGGGGAGCTTGGACGGTGCAGCGGAAGAGACGCTAGCAGCGGAAAAGGAGGAGTCAGCTGAGGAGGAGAGGGAGGAGGATGGAGTAGGAGGAGGAGGAGAAGAAGAGTCAGGCCTGCATGCAATCCGTGGCGGTAAAACCAAATCTACACGGGTGCCACGGGTTACATGCTTGACGGCCGTCAGAAGGTTCACCCAGTGGGCAGTAAAAGTGATATACCTTCCCTGCCCGTGTTTGCTAGACCACGTGTCTGTGGTCAGATGTATCTTGGCACCGACACTGTGTGCCAGAGATACATTCACTTGCCGCTGAACATGGCCATATAGCTCTGGGATGCCCTTCTCTGAGAAATACTTCCTTCCTGGGACCTTCCATTGTGGTGTTCCAATGGCCACAAATTTGCAAAAGGCCTCCGAGTCCACTAGTTTATATGGCAGTAGTTGGCGGGCTATGAGTTCTGACAAGCCAGCCATCAACCGTTGGGCAAGAGGGTTATCCGGCGTCATCATTTTTTTACGCTCGAACATTAGGCCCACGGAAGCCTGCCTTTTTTGCAGAAAAACGTGAGCTTGGCGGGATGGAAGGTGGAGTGGAGGACAATTGTGAGGAGAGAGGAGAAGGAGAAGTAGAAGACGAGGCTGGACGGTGAGAGCCTGGAGTGTGGCTTTGTGTGTTCCGTTGCTCCCACTGGGCTCGGTGATGGCTGCTCATGTGCCTTCTTAAGGCGGTCGTCCCTAGGTGAGTGTTGGGCTTACCACGACTAATGCTTTGACTGCAAAGATTGCAGATGGCAACGCTATTGTCAGCAGCGGACACGTTAAAAAAAATCCCACACTGCGGAGCCATGTGCCGGTGTCCTGGGAGTGCCAGATGTGACCGTACATGGTCGATGACTCGCTCCTGATACATTTGCAGTCTGCTTTGTCCCTCCTGTGCAATGTAAGTTATTCCTGCTTCTCCTCACTATCTGCTGGTCCATATCTCCCTCTGAACTCCCCTCTTCTTCCTCTCTTGTGGGCACCCACATGACATCACTAGACACGTCATCATCAACGTCACCTTCCCCACCGCTATAAGTAGAGATCTCGGAGTAGGCAGCAACACCGGGGACCAACCTCCTCCTTGGGCTGATCTGGGTACTGTCGTCAGACTGCTGAGTAGCGGTAGTTGCTACCTCCTCTTCCTGATCCAATACCAAGAGTGGCTGCGCATCAGAAATGTCTTCTTGATATGGATCGGAAAATAATTCCTGTGACTCAAGCGGAAGGTATGTGGTGGTGGTGGTGGTGGTGTTGTTGGTGGTAGTGTCTTTGGGGGTGCACATAGCAGAGAGTGAAGAAGAGGGTGCAGATCGAGAGGATGAGGAGGGTGCAGAAGAGTAAGGCTGAGCGAGCCACTCAACCAAGTCTGGTGCGTCCTTTAAAGTAATTGAACGCACCTTCTGCAACTTCCCACTTTGGCTCAAGCCTGTTGCTCCTGCTCTACCCCTACCACCCTGCCTCTTCCTCTGCCTGTCATTTTTTAAATGACCCTGTGACAAAACTCTCAGTCCCTATACCGATGAAGGACTGCTGCAGTATAGGGCAGCGGTCAGCAGTAGTGCACCTCAACCCTATGTATTGTGGACCGATACCAGTCCTTATAGAATGGCAGACTGTACCTCACTCAACCCTATGTACTGTAGCACCCTAGACAGACCAAGTTACCAGTCCTTATAAGGACTTTTGTGGACCAAGTAGGTTGTGTGTGAGTGATTAGCAGACTGTACGTCAGTCCCTATACCAATGAAGGACTGCTGTAGTATAGGGCAGCGGTCAGCAGTAGTGCACCTCAACCCTATGTATTGTGGACCGATACCAGTCCTTATAGAATGGCAGACTGTACCTCACTCAACCCTATGTACTGTAGCACCCTAGACAGACCAAGTTACCAGTCCTTATAAGGACTTTTGTTGACCAAGTAGGTTGTGTGTGAGTGATTAGCAGACTGTACGTCAGTCCCTATACCAATGAAGGACTGCTGTAGTATAGGGCAGCGGTCAGCAGTAGTGCACCTCAACTCTATGTACTGTGAACCTATACCAGTCCTTATAGAATGGCAGACTGTACCTCACTCAACCCTATGTACTGTAGTACCCTATACCTTACCAGTCCTTATAAGGACCTTTGTGGACCAAGTAGGTTGTGTGTGAGTGATCAGCAGACTGTACGTCAGTCCCTATACCGATGAAGGACTGCTGCAGTATAGGGCAGCGGTCAGCAGTAGTGCACCTCAACCCTATGTATTGTGGACCTATACCAGTCCTTATAGAAGAGCAGACTGTACCTCACTCAACCCTATGTACTATAGCACCCTACACCAGGTTATTACCAGTCCTTATAAGGACCTTTGTGGAACAATTAGGTTGTGTGTGAGTGATTAGCAGACTGTACGTCAGTCCCTATACTGATGAAGGACTGCTGCAGTATAGGGCAGCGGTCAGCAGTAGTGCGCCTCAACCCTATGTATTGTGGACCTATACCAGTCCTTATGGAATAGCAGACTGTACCTCACTCAACCCTATGTACTATAGCACCCTACACCAGGTTATTACCAGTCCTTATAAGGACCTTTGTGGAACAATTAGGTTGTGTGTGAGTGATTAGCAGACTGTACGTCAGTCCCTATACCGATGAAGGACTGCTGCAGTATAGGGCAGCGGTCAGCAGTAGTGCACCTCAACCCTGTGTATTGTGGACCTATACCAGTCTTTAAAGAATAGCAGACTGTACCTCACTCAACCCTATGTACTATAGCACCCTACACCAGGTTATTACCAGTCCTTATAAGGACCTTTGTGGAACAATTAGGTTGTGTGTGAGTGATTAGCAGACTGCAGCAGAAGGGCCGCAGTCAAGTATAATATTCTTTCTATATTTGGAAGAAAGAATATTATACGTGTACAAGCCTATTACCATACCAGTCCTGAAAAGAACCTTTGTGGAACTAATAGTAACAGCTACTGATTAAACTGACCCTCACTGCCTCACACACTGCTTCCTGCCTGTCCCTATATAAACTGACAAAACAGAGGCTACTGGAACAATAACTGGAATAGCACTTTTGTGGACCTGATAGTAACAGCTAATGACTAAACTGACTGTCCCTACAGCAGACACACCGTCCTGTCCCTTTTTCTAAACTGACAAAAGACACTCAGGCTGCTGCAACAATCAGTAGCACAGCAAACCTATATACACCTAACACCTATACCAGTCCTGAAAAGAACTTTTGTGTACCAAATAGCTAGCGATTTGGGTCACTGCAATCTCTCCCTGCTCCACACAGCAACCTCTCCCTATAGCACTTCAGCCCTGGAAGAATTTACCTCCTTCCTTACCAGAGCACTTTTTGCGATTCCGCACTGCGTCGCTTTAACTGACAATTGCGCGGTCGTGCAAAATTTACATAATTTTTTTCCCACAAATAGAGCTTTCTTTTGGTGGTATATGATCACCTCTGCGTTTTTTATTTTTTGCGCTATAGGCAAAAAAAAGCGACAATTTTGAAAAAAAACTCATTATTTTTTACATTTTGCTATAATAAATATCCCCCAAAAATATATAAAAAAAAACATTTTTTTTTCCTCAGTTTAGGCCAATATGTATTCTTCTACATACTTTTGGTAAAAAATTATTGATTGGTTTGCGCAAAAGTTATAGCGTTTAAAAAATAGAAGATAGTTTTATGGCATTTTTTTTTTTACTAGTAATGATGGCGATCAGCGATTTTTATCGTGGCTGCGATAGATGGCGGACACATCGGACATGTTTGACACATTTGTGGGACCATTGTCATTTATACAGCAATCACTGCTACAAATGCACTGATTCCTGTGTAAATGACACTGGCAGTGAAGGGGTTAACCACTAGGGGGCAGTGTATGGGTTAAGTGTTCCCTGGGGAGTGTTTCTAACTGTGGGGGGGTGTGGCTACATGTGACACGTCACTGATCTCTGCTCTTGATCACAGGGAGCAGAGATCAGTGACACTGTCAATAGACACAATGGGAGATACTTGTTTATATTAGTATCTCCCCATTCTTCTTCCCCGTGAGACGATCGCGGGTAGCCCTGCGGCGATCGAGTCTGCGGGACCCACAATCCGACTCACGGAGCTTGCCGCAGGTGGTGCGCGCTCGCCCGCAGGCCGCCTCTTATAGGGCAAAGTACAGGTACGCTAGTTTGCCTGTAAGAGCCCTTCTGCCGATGTATATCGGCGTGAGGCGTTCGGCAAACGGTTAAAGTTTTGAAAACCATTTATCATTTTCCTTCCACTTCACAATTATGTGCCAGTTTGTGTTGGTCTATCACATAAAATCCCAATAAAATACATTTACATTTTTGGCTGTAACATGACAAAATGTGGAAAATTTCAAGAGGGTGTGAATACTTTTTCAAGGCATTGTAAAGCCAAAGCTTCTCATTTATTTAGATGCTTTGGTAACCTTAATGAGCTGGAAATATATTAGAGGTTCTAAAGGCTTGCTCACACCATGTCAACTTAGCTGCATTTTTCTGCACACCACTGCACACTACACTACACCACTACACCACAGCACTGCACCATAACAAGCAACGATGCTCTAAGGTAGGTTGCATAGCATTATTCATTGCTATGTTAATGGTGGATGCCTCATCCATGCCATGGCAATGCATGACTCCAGGGCAAGCAGCATGCAGGGCCTCCCCCGGCATTCAGGAGAAGACATAGGTCAGCCTTTTCCACTTCCCACCTTCTGCCGTGCTGCTGGTAAGGCTCTGATATGAAGAGGGTGTGACTGTGTGATTGGGAGCTCTATGATAGAAGGACTGCGTAATTTGGGCGTTCTGCGATGGGGGGGCTGTGTGACTGAGAGAGTCTATGATTGGGGTGCTCTGTGATGGGGGTGCTCTGTGATGGGGGTGCTCTGTGATGGGGGAACTCGGTTATGGGGCAGCTGTGTGATTGAGAACCTCTCTGATTAAGGGGACTCTGATGTGGTGGGAAGGCTTTAATGTGATGGGAGGACTCATGTATAGAGGGCTTTTGATGTGTAGGGATGACTCTGATGTCATGAGAGGTTCTCATGTATAGGGGTGACTCTGCCATGAAGGGGGGCCTCCAATGTGATGGGGGGCCTCTGACATGATGCCAATATTCTGTTTGCAATGTCAAGCTGCTGCTAACAAAGCAAACAGAATATTGGTATGCATTAAAAAAGTCTCTACAAGGTCTGGTCTGGCCGCACCTGGAGTATGCTGTCCAGTTCTGGGCACCAGTCCTCAGGAAGGATGTACTGGAAATGGAGCGAGTACAAAGAAGGGCAACAAAGCTAATAAAGGGTCTGGAGGATATTAGTTATGAGGAAAGGTTGCGAGCACTGAATTTATTCTCTCTAGAGAAGAGACGCTTGAGAGGGGATATGATTTCAATTTATAAATACTGTACTGGTGACCCCGAAATAGTGATAAAACTTTTTTGCGGAAGGGAGTTTAACAAGACACGTGGCCACTCTTTAAAATTAGAAGAAAAAAGGTTTAACCTTAAACTGTGTAGAGGGTTCTTTACTGCAAGAGCGGCAAGGATGTGGAACTCCCTTCCACAGGCGGTGGTCTCAGCGGGGAGCATCGAGAGTTTCAAAAGACTATTAGATAAGCACCTGAATGACCGCAACATACAGGGATATACAATGTAATACTGACATATAATCACACGCATAGGTTGGACTTGAAGGACTTGTGTCTTTTCTCAACCGCACCTAGTATTTAACTATGATGGGAGATCTCTAATATGAAGTTAATTTTACCAGGGAAGTTGTGTGCATTGCTCCCATTGATAAGTGCCATTTTATGTTTTTTACATTTTAGACTGGGTGCCTTGAAATTTTGCATGGAGTGCTATGTCTGAAAAAAATATTGAGAAATGCTGGTTTAACATACTGCGCTGCCAAATACTAATTTTGATATGTCTTACATTTTTTTTATCACATTACTAAGATTGATGCTTCATTACCATTTTCTGTCATTGTCTTCCAGCTGAACCTGAGTTCACAGACTGCTCTGACAAGTTGGTGTGGATTGAGGGACAGGAGAACAGCTTCAACTGCCAGGCCAAAGGACACCCTCCACCCACCGTAACCTGTGAGAAAAACAACACCATCTATAAGGTCACGGAGACATTCACAGCAATGAGAAATATGTCCGGAGAGTATATTTGTAGAGCCACAAACTTTGACACCGTCACAAAACCAGTAACAGTGTCTGTAGAGTGTAAGTATCACAGAGAGTTGATGATATGGAATAGGAGGCATTGCAAGTATTGGATACTTGTAAATCGGTCTCCCCAGGGATAACGGACCAGTAGCGTATTTTGATTTTATGCTGCCCTAAGCAAGGCTAAAATCGAGTGCTCCGGGCATTGATTTTTCATCCATTGTTAACATTCTACTGTTTCATTTTCTTTCAGATGAGCCTAAAATACTGAGCATTGTTGTGCAGCCCTCCATTCCTGTGCTGGAAGGGGCAAATATAACATTGACTTGTGAGGCAGATGCAGTACCCACTCCAACTTATAGCTGGCATCCTCAGACGCCTCATGTCACATTCCTTAATGACAACAGGACTATACAGATCAAGGAGGTGACCAGTGCACATGAAGGCTTCTACATCTGCATAGCACAGAACAAGCATGGGATCAAGACACTGCAACAGAAAATTGTTGTGGACAGGGAAGTGATAGGTGAGTCTGCATTTGTCCTTTTAAGCTTAACCTTCCACCCATCTATGACCCCACTGGTAGCCAATCCATGTGCCATTACTTTTTGTTGAAATACTTTTTTTCTTCACAAATCCCCTCACTTCCAGCCCACCTTGTTGCGGCAAGGTACATAATTTCCGCTCTCCTGTTGGCTCCTGGGATAACAGCGTCATCAATTCCAGGAATCAAAATGCATCCTTTGCATCACATTATTTCAAAACTGGAAATGACACGATGCCAGGCAGAGTTAGGCGCCATTTTTGAACTGTGGACTCTCTTGTCATTATACCGGGTACCGAGCGGTGGTGGCATAGGTGACAGCAGCAGGAACAGTAAATTGAGATGGTTCTGGAAATTAATGGTGCACACCACTATGATGGGGGCAAAGATTGTGGCACTGCACAGCACTATGGCAACCTGTCATGAAGAAACTGCGAAGGCGAGTTTGGAAGGTGCATGCTGGGTAGCCAGCTGTACCTTATCCTGGAAATAGACACAAGCATGCTTCAGATGCCCACAACTTCGATGGTCTTACTTGCGAGATCAAGTAATATTTTATTGATTTCTAGGAAAGAAGCTGGAAGATATTACTAACATTATGCAAATATTATAGTAGAAGTTGTAGCAACTATGGGGAGCTTTTAAAAAAATGGTTATGGGGACTGGAGCTTCCCTTTATCCCCTTTGGGGCCAGGGGTGTTTTTTTGCCTCCATAGGCAGATACTTTCCACTGAGAATGCTTAAATCTGTACGCAAACTCAAATTCTATTTTACCAGTATTCTTGGTATTATGACATACGGTTATTACCAGTATTCTTGGCATTATGGCATACGGTTTTCTTAAAGAGGAACTCAACACTAAAAGCTGTGCTCAGAAAAAGTCAAGCAGAGAGCAAAGGACGGCAGTTTTCCTGTGGCCTTCCTGCTGCTGATTTATTTCCTAATACTGACTCAGAGCCGGTTCACACAGGGGCAACTCAGATCCGACTTCAGGTCGCCCCTAGTCGCGCTACATGTAAAAATCAATGTAAGGCCGCGTACACACGCGGGGACTGTTCGCCCAACTTTGTCCGCTGAACAGTGTTTCGGCGGACAGTCCGCCCGTGTGTGGGCTTTCAGCGGACAGTTTCAGCGAACAGTCTGCTGAACAAAGTTTTTCGGAAATTCCGAAAAACTGTCCGCTGAAACTTGGTTTCAGCGAACAGTCCCCTCGTGTGTAGGCTTGTTCGTCAAACTAAGTTCCGCGCATGCTCAGAAAGGATTTACACGCCGAAAGTTGTAATGCAGTGTATAGGACGTCGTATTTTCCGTCCCGTCGTACGTGCCGTTCACGTCATCGCGCACGGTTTCAGCAAACTGTTCGTTCGTCGTGTGTGGGCAAGTCCGTCCATGCTAATTTTGAGCGGACTGTTTGCTGAAACTGTTTGACGGACAAAGTTGAGCGAACAGTCCCCGCGTGTGTACGCGGCCTCAGTGAATGAGAGCCGTCTTAATGAACACTACTGAAGTTGCTCCGACTTCAGAGAAGGTTCCTGTATTACTTGCATCTGACTTGTAGGCGACCGGTACCCATTGATTTCAATGGAAGTCGCCTCCAAGTCGGATTTCCGTCTATATTGAGGCGACTCTCACAACAGAATTATCAGCTCTCGAGAGGGAACTCCACAGCAAATTTATTTAAAAAAATTGGCGTGGTTGCCCCTCCGGGAGCATACCAGGCCCTTAGGTCTGGTATGGATTTTAAGGGGAACCCCCTACGCCGAAAAAACGGTGTGGGGGTCCCCCCAGATCCATACCAGACCCTTATCCGAGCATGAAGCCTGGTCGGTCAGGAAGGGGGTGGGGACGAGCGAGCGCCCCCCCCCCCCCCTGGACTGTATCAGGCCGCGTGCCCTCAACATGGGGGTGCTTTGGGGAAGGGGGGCCCTGCACCCCCCACCCCAAAGCACCTTGTCCCCATGTTGATGAAGACAAGGGCCTCTTGCCGGCAACCCTGGTCATTGGTTGTCGGGGTCTGCCCTATGTGAATGAGTACATCGTACCCCTACCCATTCACCTGGGGAAAAAAGGTCAATAAAAAACACAACACAAGTTTTAAAAGTCCTTTATTAAGCAGCTCTGTGGGTCTTCTTCTGACATCAGGGGGTCTTCTGACGACTTCTCCGCTCTGTTTGGCCTCTTCTCCCACTCTCCGGCGTCTTCTCCCGGGCTCCTCCACTGTCTTCTTGCAGCTCTTCTACTAGCGGAGGAGCCCGGTCTCCTCCGCCCTCTGTCCTTCTTCTCTCTTCTTTGATGTTGACCCGGCGCGGTCTTCCGCTGTACTGGCTTGTGCGACGTGCGCGGCGACTTATATAGGTATGGGGTGTGGTCACCGGATGATGTCACATGGTGACCCCACCCCTTTATGACGTCACAGTCCCAGGGTATGCTGGGACTGTGACGTCATAAAGGGACGGGCCACCGTGTGACATCATCCGGTGACCACGCCCCATACCTATATAAGTCGCACAAGCCAGTACAGCGGAAGACAGTGCCGGGTCAGCATCGGAAGAAAGAAGAGAGAAGAAGGACAGAGGGCGGAGGAGACCGGGTTCCTCTGCTAGTAAAAGAGCTGCAAGAAGGCAGCGGATGAGCCCGGCAGAAGACGCCGGAGAGCGGGAGAAGAGGCTGGACACCAGGAGAAGAGGCCGAACAGAGCGGAGAAGTCGTCAGAAGACCCCCCCCCAACATCGGAAGAAGACCCCCGGAGCTGCTTAATAAAGGACTTTTAAAACTTGTGTTGTGTTTTTTATTGACATTTTTTCCCCAGGTGAATGGGTAGGGGTAGGATGTGCCCCTTACTCATTCACATAGGATGGGGGGCCGGGATCTGGGGGCCCCCTTATTAAAGGGGGCTCCCAGATTCCGATAAGCCCCCCGCCCGCAGACCCCGACAACCCACGGCCAGGGTTGTCGGGAAGAGGCCCTTGTCCTCATCAACATGGGGACAAGGTGCTTTGGGGTGGGGGGGACACAGGGCGCCCCCCTTCCCCAAAAGCACCAACCCCCCCATGTTGAGGGCACGCGGCCTGGTACGGTCCAGGAGGGGTGGGGGCACTCACTCGTCCCCACCCCCTTCCTGACTGACCAGGCTTCGTGCTCGGATAAGGGTCTGGTATGGATCCGGGGGGGACCCCTACGCCGTTATTTCGGCATAGGGGTTTCCCTTAAAATCCATACCAGACCCAAGGGCCTGGTATGCTCCTGGAGGGGGAACCCACGCCGTTTTTGTTTTTTTAATTTAGCATGGAGTTCCTCCTTTGAGAGCTCATTCTCTGATTGGCCACGGCAAAAGTTGCCTGGCCTGGGGCGACCTAAAGTCGTGTTGTAAGTCGCCCCCGAGTCGTGTTGACAAGTCGTGTCCAAGTTGCCTCCAAAAGTCGCGTTGGAAGTCGTGTTGCCCCTGTGTGAACCGGCTCTCACCATGCCTTATTCTGCATACTTCCTTTTTTTCAGAGGGTTGGCCATCTTGGTAGAGCAGGGTTTTGCTTCCTCGTGTCAGAGCCTCCAGCAAGGAGAACAGTGAGCAGCACAGTTGAGACATCAAAATATCTCTTACTTCCTGAGACCAGCAGACAGAGGAAACATTGCCTAAGGGCCTGCTCACGCCACCTTGATGCAGTAATGTGCATTATATATGTTGGTGTGCTGTGGTCCTATTAATTTTGCATGTGCTACCAGTATTGCTACATGCACCTTTTTGGTACATTTCAGTAGGGCTTGAGTAGCGCATGAGGCCTTACAGCTTATTAGCATGCACATTCAAAGATGTATAGGAGTCAGAGGTAGGGTTATCTATTTAAAAAAAAAATACAATTGTAGAGCTACTTCTGTAGGAGCTGCAGGAATACTTTCCAGGTCTTCTCCACAAGCTTTGTCCCTGCAGCCAGGCACATTGGTCATTGAAGAAGCTCATGAATGAGCCTCTCTAGTGGTGTTGTTTTTTGTTGTTTTATTTTTGGAGAACTTGGATAGGGTTGAAGGAATTTAGTGGAATACTCCATAAACAGGAACTATGTACAACCTGAGGACTAAGTATTCTCTTTCTGGATAAGCTGTAATAAAGTCTGTGCTTGTAACAAACAGTAGACTTTAGCTTTAAAGTAGCAGTAGTAGAGGTTAACTGTAAACTTTGTTAGTGCCACAAGAGCAGAGTCCCTTTAAGTTGAAGATTAGATGGAAACATTTCTTCAGGACACCAGCCCGTGTGCCCTTTAACTAGACCCACAGCTGGCTGTCTAACACAAGAGGGGTAGCAACAGCACACAGGTACCCAAGATCTCTTAGAAGCATCTTTACTCACACAAGGCCCAAGGACAGTTGGTTACCTACTTCCAAGAGACACCTTACTCTGGTGATACCAGACTAGATCTGCAGCAGGCAGCTCCCCTTCTAGCTCTAGGGTCCCAGCATCCCAGACCCTCAGGTCACCCACCTGAGGCCTCACAACAGCAGAGATAGCAGCAATGCCTGGAGGGGCAGCGTGCCCTCCAGGCTGGATTAATCCTCTCCAGAAAAAGACCCTGAGCTCCATATAATCACAGAATATACTGTTCACAGTCTCCCAGTATGCCTTCAGAGCCTGTCTCTCTAAGATTGGCCAGGGTTGTATCAATATTCGCACTGCCATCTGCATAGCTCCACACCTATCATCCAGAAACTTCTCAAGCTCTCTGGATGCAGAGGGAGCCATCAGACTGTCAGCAGCTGAACACACTGAGCAGACCTGACTAGCAGAATTCAGCTGCACTGATTACAGTGAGCAAACTATGGTTTTACCCAACAAATCAAAGCCATACTGGCTACGGAGTGGCAATTAAATTTGCCTATCAAAACACATACTAATTCTATCCAATCCTAGCACTTATCTTGGGTGCTACACAATAAAACCTACATAATAAGTAAAAATAATATCAAAGGGTTTCTTGCCTTCACCTTTCCTAACCTGCTTTATAGAAGTAAATTGTTCAAAAAACTGTAGGTGCTCTTTACAACTGTAGGAATATAAAGCCATTAAAATGTGATTAGTAGCAATTATGTTTCTGTTTTCATATTTCTGTTCATCAAATATTATTATCTTGTTTTAGAGGCTGCAACAAATCCAGCACTATTTGTGCAAGACAAAAACAGAGGTGACACGACGGACGCAGCATTCTCCAAGATTCTGGCCCTGTTGTTATCTTCGAGTTTATTATATTATCTCTGTTAATTACATCTGTATTTGCCACGTTAGAAAACAAAGCACTCAAAAAGCTATATGCACTATGAAATTCTTGGTGTGTGTTTGGATTAAAACATTCCTTAATAAAATGTGTTTGCTGTCTTTATGTTGCCTAGAATAAATGCCTGTTATAACAAAATACTTCACAACTACTGAAAACAATCATTTGTCCTATTATTAATGACAGAAAACCCAGACTTCAGCTATAGGACCTCTTTCACACTGAGGTGTGTTTCAGGTGCTAAAGGGCTAAAAAAAATAGCGCCCAAAAATGCCTCCCCTGCTGCCCCAGTGTAAAAGCCCGAGTGCAGCATCTTTGGAGCAGTGTAAACACCACTCCTCCACCTCCCCTGCCCATTGGAATCAATGGACACCACTGCCGAAGCACTCGCAAAGCGCTCCGGCAGCAGTGCTCTTTGACGCATTTAACCCTTTCTTCTGCCGCTAGCGGGGGTTAAAAAGTGCCACTAAAATGATGGTAAAGTGCTACTAAAACTAGCGGCGCTTTACCGCTGACACAGCCACTCTGTTAGTGTGAAAGGGTACCGTAAATACTTTCATTAAAAAAATAAAATTAGCAAATGAACCACTTGACCTCCGACAGGTTTTACCCCCTTCATGACCAGGGCATTTTTTGCTATTTTCTACTTTAACTGGTAATTGCCCAGCCATGCAACACTGTACACAAATGAAATGTATGTAATTTTTTTTCAAATAGAGCTTTCTTTTAGTGTGTGTTAAGCCTAGGTTCACATTGCAGTGATTTGGCATGCAATTTGACATGTCAAATCGCATGCCAAATCGGCTACTTTTGCCTGCAATAGCACCGTCTATATGTACTGATGGTCTGTTTCATTTCTTGAGGCCCTAAAATGTCAGGACAAAATAGACACTCCAAGGTATTTAGTAAGAGGCATGGTGAGTTTTTTGAAGCTGTAATTTTTTGGTTGCAATTTTTTGGAAACTTAACAAATTAAATAAAGTTTGGCGGTTTTTTTTTCCACAATTTTATTTTACATACTATCACCATTGTTATGAGAGCGTCCTGCCCTCCATTATGAATACACACAGGTGCTTACTTCATCTCTTTTACTACATCTGGATGGGCAACCTAGGCCTCAGTGGTCGTCTTGGCTTCCCTTAATCTGCAGTTTATTCTTTGCTTCATTTGAATGGACACTGGGCAGGATAAGAGAATTTAATGACTAAGTGTTTTTAACCTAGTATGGCATTGTGAATTGCATTACTGTTCAGATGATTAGATGTGACATTCTACAAGCCTCTGATGAATGAGACCTGGCTACTCTGAAACACGTCGGACAAAGTATGATGCAACCTGTCTCTGTATTAGCAAACATTTTTGCCATACTGATATTTAAATTTTTTTTTACAGATATTAATAAAATTCTTAATTTTACTGAAACAAAACGTTGTGATCGTCTGAATGTGCCAGTAAAATCCAATTTTGTTCCTTGTGGCAAACACACATACAAACTATGAAAGATTATATTATATATATATATATATATATATATATATATATATATATATATATATATATATAAATTGATGAGTCCTGCTGTATTGATGGCCTATTTCATTTCTTGAGGCCCGAAAATGCCAGGACAGTACGAATATCCGCAAAATTACCACTTTTTGGAAAGGAGACAGTCCAAGGTATTTAGTAAGAAGCATGGTGAGTTTTTTGAAGTTGTAATTTTTTGGAAAATTAGGAAATTAAATAAAAATGTGGGTGTTTTTTCCACCAATTTATTTTTTACATACTATCACCAGTGCAGTAAATACCCCAATCTGTCAGACTGTCTCCAAATGTATCCACTTTTAGGTGATCCCTGAAAACTTTCCTCTTCAGAGAAGCCTATCCTGCCTCCATCTAACAACTTCCCTATTGTCTCCATTAGCTCATCCCCCACAGCTATTACCCTTTTGTATAACTTGATCCTCCCTCCTAGATTGTAAGCTCTAATGAGTAGGGCCCTCTGATTCCCCTTGTCTTGAATTGAATTGTATTGTATTGTATTGTAATGTAATGTCTACCCCAATGTTGTAAAGCGCTATATAAATCCTGTATAATAATAATAATAATAATAATTTGAACTGTTATGAATGGCTCCATTCATTCTCTGCTACAGGAATTATATTTTTGGTGAGATTTCGAAGGGTTAATTGCTTCTAAAGGGATGCAGACACTGTAACTTTCCTCATTTGAATACTGCAAATGCATCAGCAGAGAGATTGAACACAGGCACTCTCATTCAGGAATTAGCCTTCCAAGGATATAGTTGAACATACACCTTTTTTCTAGGGCTAGGTTCACACTACTACGGCTGAGATTTGATCTGATTTTTTTAGTGTGATTATGTAGTGCCACTTGGTTGCATTTTGGATTTAGTTTACATATTCTATGGGGCCAAACTGTGCTAGAATCGCACCAAAGTAGCACAGGGCCCCGTTTCAAAATGATGCTGTGCTAAGTTGAATTGATGCGGGTTATCACCATTGAAAACAATGCAATTTCCATTGTCATGTGATACTGTGCAATTCAGTAGCAACATCGATTTTCCCATCATACACATTCCTGGATAAGACTTTAGGATTAACAGGTGCTGCAGCAACAACCAGCTGGGACTGGAGCCATCACAGTTCAAATGCACATATTGGCCAGCACACCACAGATCGTCAAATATATCCACATCTTTATTGAAGAATGACCACATTACAGAAAACACACACAACACAGATCATCACATGCCCAGCGAAGGGGTCCTGTGCGGCTCCAAAACATTGCACTGCATCTTCTGTGATGTGATCATTCTTCCAAAAAGATTTGGATGTATTTGATGATCCATGATGTGCCTGCTAACATGTGCATTTTTTTCTGTACGACTCAAGTCGTATCTGAAATCTTACTAGTGCGAACCAGGCTTTAGAAAAGAAACAGGTAGAATGCTGCTACAACGTTTGCTAAAATCCTTGCAATGTATATAGATTACCAAGAGGGGATCGTTTACCTCCCAACGAAAGTGGTGTTACTCTTTTAGAACAGGTTAACCATTAAGAAAAGGTAAGCGGTCTGGTGTGTGACGGATGCCTTGGCAGGGGTGTTTAAATATGTGTAGGGAATGCTGGATTTTTTGGACCAAAAGGGTCAAATTCTGAGAGCAAAACATACTGTAGGCACTTGGAAATGCTGTGCACATCACACAGCCAGTGAGCTGCAACATTATTTAGCATTTTGTTGTGGTTGGATACGGAGAATCTTTTATTTTATTTATTTATTTATTTTATTGTTTGATCTGAAATGAAAAACACTGTTGAAAATGGAGGTTACGAAGCTAAAGACAAAAAATCTCATCCGCATTGAGGTTATCACCACACTCTCCTTTGAAACCACACGTTGCTGTACTAAAACACTATGGACTACATGTATCATGGCACATGTAATATACTGTAGCCTACCAGATCTTCGTTTTGCATTACTTTTTGAAAAAAGTAAAAAGTTTTTACATTTTGTTCCCCCTTTATTTTCACCTGGTGATCCTGTCAGTAAATCCCTTCTTTTCCTAGGGTGACAACTGTACTGTATCTATGGAGGAGCAGTGTTGTCACCCTAAGTTGCTCACCTGATTTTGGCTGCAAATACCTCTCCTCCTCTCGCCTTCATCATATAAGAAGCTAGTACTATAGGTAGCGTTTTGTAGTTCAAAAGAGGAAAAGCTGAGAAAAAAATAGTTTGGAATCTCAGTACAGTACACAGGAAGTTAGGATACAAGGTTTCCAGCAGGATCAACAGGCATGCAGACACCACATCCAAGGACAGGTAAACTGCAATATTTAACCATTTTTTTTAGGTTTTGATATGTCACAAGGCATTGTTCACATCAACAACTCTCCAGTATACGTCTGAGCAGATAGGAAGGGTCAGACAACATTTCAAGGCAAATGGAAGCCTTGACCATTTTTTTTTTCCTAATATGTAACACCTGGCTATACTCTTTACATTCTGACTGTGCAATCCCGTACCATCCCTTTAGCAACTCAACTTATTTACTGAACTATGTAATGTGAGGACCTATTTGAAAGTATAGTTCACCTTTTGAAAAAAAATTTGCTTATGCAGTTAAGGAATGTTTGTAGTTTTAACCACTTCAGCCCCGGAAGGTTCCGACCCCTTTAATGAACAAGGCATTTTTTGAGACACGGCTCTGTGTTAATTTAACGCACAATCGCGCGGTCGTGCGATGTTGTACCCAAATAAAATTTAAGTCTTTTTTTCCCACAAATTGCTCTTTTTGGTGGTATTTGATCATCTCTGTGGTTTTTATTTTTTGCGATATAAACAAAAAGAATTGCGACAACTTTGAAAGAAAAACAAAAAAAAATGTTTTACTTTCTGCTATAAAAAATATCCTATAAAAAAAAATGTAAAAATTCAGATTTCTTCATAAATTTAGGTCAATATGTATTCTGCAACATATTCTTGGTAAAAAAAATCCCAATAAGCGTATATTGATTGGTTTGCGCAAAAGTTATAGCATCTACAAACTATGGGATAGATTTATGGACTTTTATTTTTATTGTTTTTACAAGTAATGGCAGCAATCATTGATTTTTAGCAGGACTGCGACATTGCGACAGACAAATCTGATACAGAGACCCCTTTCACACTGATTTTAGTGGGGTTTCACAGCTGTTTAACCTTTTCGGCTGCTCGCGGGGTGCTTTTAACCCCAAAGAAGGGGTTAAAAATTCCCGTGTTGTGGCGCTTCCAAAGTGCTTTTCAGGCGCTTCAGATTTGCTGCCCATTCGTTCCAATGAGCAGGGCATTTTGGGAGCTCTAAATATAATGCTCTCAACCCACCCCAAAGATGCTTCTTGCAGGACTTTTCAGAGCATCCTACAAATGCAACGCCCGAGTGTGAAAAGTCACACTTGAATGAATGGGAGGCGGTTTTCAGGCACTTAGCAGAGGCTATTTCCAGCTCTAAAGCATCTGAAAACTGCCCTAGTGTAAAAGGGGTCAGAGTGACACTTTTTGGGGACCAGTAACACCAATACAGTCATCAGTGCTATAAAAAAAAAATGCACCTTCACTGTATAAATGACACTGGCAGGGAAGGGGTTAACATCAGGGGCAATCAAAAGGAGTGCTTTCTAACTGTGGGGGGAGACTGTGACTGGAGGAAAGCAGAGATCCGCATTTCTGAAGAAACACGAGATCTCCATTTTCCTCCCTCACAGAACGGCGGTCTGCCTTGTTTACATAGGCAGACTGCCATTCTGCCCCTCCTGCGAATGATCACGGGCGGCCATTGTGGCCGCCGGACCTGCTGATTGGCTCCCATTGTGTCCAATCATGGCGGCGCGCATGTGCCCCAGAGTTGACAATGGCAAGTACGTACAGGTACATGATTTTGCGCTTAAGGGCTGCCCTACCTCAATACATGTACATGGGGCGGTCCTTAAGTAGTTAAACAAACTGTACAGATCTGACTAAAGATGAATAATTCCCTTGCTATAAGTGTAGGTAGGGTTGCCACTTGTCCAGGATTCACTCGGACAGTCAGGGTTTGGAATCATGTGTCCGGATTTCAGGCAGACTGAAACCCGGACACATTATTCTGATCGGGCTGTGGCTCCCCAAGTAACCAAGATAGTCACACACAAATCCGCTGCCATTCGGAAGCTGCAGGCAGCTGTCTGGGGGCAGGTTTGGCCTTACTGGGGGGGGGGGGGGCAATCATGTCAGCAAGAGCAATTTGGCCACACCCACTGCACTGCGGCACACTATGCCCAATGCATTACTACCCTCCTTGTTCAAGTTTGGCTTTAAGGAAAGGTGGCAACCCTAGGTTTAGGCCATTTACATGCCTTATGAAGTCTGACCGGAATGCTGCCAGGACATTGCTAAGCACTTCCAGGACGTTGCTAAGTGAGGCCTAATCGTCACTGCTCATCTTCACCATCACAGGAGTGAGCTCTGATTCAAACCCCCCCTCACATACTCTCTCTCCCCTGATGCTATAGCTCCGAGCTCCACATTTGAGAGCTCACTCCTGTGATGGTGAAGGTGAACAGTATTCCAGTCAGGCTTCATAAGGTTTGTAAATGGCCTACAAATATAGCAAGGGTATTATTCATCTTTAGTCAGAGCTGCACAGTTTGTTTTTATCTACAGATGTCCCTTATCTGCATAGGAAGTTTTGTGATAAAGGTGAACTATCCTTTTAAACAATCCATTATATTTGTGTCCAAACAGGCCTACTACAAAAGTCCTACAAAAAACAAGTCCTACTACAAAAAACAAGTCACTACTATATAAAACAAGACCGACTACAAAAAAGGAACAGCCAGGTTGTAAAATGTGCATGTCTTGTTAAAAAGGTCAATATTCTAGTTCATGCACTTGCCTTGATTATAGTCTCATACATTGAATTCAAATTAAATAACCATGTAGTATATAACAATATAAATTAACTTTATTGCTTTGAAAAAAATATGTTATGAATGCTATTTTTTTGTAAACGGTTATAATAATGAGCTTGTGAAGAACATTGCCTTTTGTTTTTGGCCTTTGAACCTTTTTCTTCAATTCCTGAAAAACAAAAAAAATATATGAGGTGAAATATGCACTGTAAAAGTATTTTAACTCAAGTTCATATTGTCATTTTATGGTATAAGCATGGCTGGGTTTACCATTGGGAAAAGTAGGCCATTACACATGGGCAGTAAAGACAGAAAGGCAGCTCTTCCCTGCATGGTTGTCAGACATACATATTTTTGTCCTATTTTAACCTAAATGGTTTATAGTGTAGCTCCAGGCTCCCTCCCAAAAAAAAAAATGGATAGTCAGCAGCTACAAATACTGCAGCTGCTGACTTTTAGCATAAGGACACTTATCTGCCCCTGGATCCAGACATGTCCTCACCTGAGCCTTCTTCATTCGGCTTCAGGTGCAGGTGCCTATGTTCTTTAATTTCATCCAGATCTCCAATCATGTCACTTCCGGTTGCTGTAAGTGTAAACCATCAGTAATTGGAGATTTTCGATTATTTGTTTTTTTTAGCACAACACCAGCAACAGTGTATACTCCAGTACACAAAGATTTCGCTTTTTTGACAGAACAGCAGGCAAGGAGGAAAAAGTTGTCGCCGCCTCGGAGGAGGCCATTTTGTTGGTTTGTATCAGAGCAGACTAACAATGTCTACTCACAATATTGTGTACATGGTTGTCGATATTGTGTCAAAAAAGCAAGTCGTTGAAATCTCCAATTACTGATGGCTTACGGAAGGGACGGGATTGGAGATCTCAAAGAATTGGCTATTTTGACTTGCAGCTTTACAGCCGGTTTCCCTATTGTGCATGGGTCGCACTGCACCTTGTGAATGGTCCTGTGGTCTTCTGGGACCTGTGACTGCAGGGGAAGGAGGAGGGGCCGAATTTCTGTCTCAGTTCGCTGGGGTGATCTGAGCCAGACGTGGGAGTGGGTACCTGTCAAAACCAGGCACCTCCCCCCTCTAAAAAAAGTGCCAATATGTGGCAGTGGAGAGGGGAAGGGTGCAAACAAGCAGAGCTTCCTCTTTTGGGTGGAGCTCCACTTAAAAAAAATTTCATATAAGCTTGGTCACCTGGTTATATTGTTCTTGGCCAGGATAAAACCAGTGAAACAAGCAAAAAGTATTGAAGTTTGTGCATTAGAGTTGATACTAATGGAGCAGTTTTGCATTCACATGCTGCAGTGATGGAAATCTGGCCCTGTGGACAAATTGTGAAGATCGCTGGTAATAGTCACATTCACCTGGACTTGTTCTGTTATGTTGAAGAGGTTTTGCAGCTTATCCAAGCCAACTCTAATTAGCATCTGCAACATACTCCAACATTTATATCCACACAGATAACTCTTTGACCCAGTCACCATAACATGTGTCAAGGCAGATGTTGGTTCTCCAAAAACAGGATGGGAGGTATGAAAGTTTGTTCTAATTATGTAGTCCAATCCACATGGTGCAACGAAGGATGGGACAGGTAGTAATCTTTCAATTTACATGGATGAAGGTGTGAATTGTTGTCAAGATATCTTACACATTACAGAGCATGTCCAATTGAATTTGACAAACTACTACGAGCTATACCATGACTATGGATAAGTGAGAATCTTCAGAGACAAGCCATAAAGATAAAAAATTTAAAAAAAAATGAACATTATGTAAATATCTTTTGCCAAACAATTATTAATGTCATAAGGTAGGTTGAAACCAACTATGATAAACCCTATATAAATCAATCAGTCTATAAATCTATTTTTTGCTTTCAGCATTATTCAAGTTAAATAACGCAGATCACAAATATCATGAATGGGACATGCAGGGGATTGTTAGATTTAGATTCAGGTATTTCCCTTTTTTTTAGATTGTAAATGTGTGTCTTAACAGTCATGTCTTGGGTTGGATTGTAAAAGTACTGTCAACCTTTATTTTGCATAGTGCTGTGCAAACTGCTGGCGCTTTAAAAATCCTATACAATAATAATATTTATAATAATTTAGGCACCGATTGGCATGAGATGACCCAATCCAGCCAAATTATCTGATGTCTGTGGTTTGTGCTTTCAATCAGTCCTGTTCCCTCTGATAAGTGAACACTGACCTCCAGCTAATTTTCAAAATCACAACACAGGAATTTTTTTCTTTTTTTTGGATGAGAACAGATCTCTCAGCCCTCTCATGTAAATACACAGCAGGTGTTTCTAATTAAGGCCCCTTTCACATAAGCAATCTGATGCGATCTGGTCCGAATGCCAGTTTTTCAGGCAGACCCAATCAGACCCTCCATTCTCCTCTATGGAGCAGCGGGTGTAAACAGACACGTGTCTGTTTAGTCCCATCCACATCCAATCCATTCTCCTTTGGTCTAGTGGTTCAGGTCAGATGGCAGTCAGGTGTAAACGGACAAATGGTCTATTTACATCCAACAACTCAGAGGAGAGCGGGCTGTGTCTCTGTCTGCTCTGCATCAGTAGAAAGTTTCCCTGCTGTGCAAGCAAACTCCTAGCGGAGCCTGCCTCATGTGGAAGGGGCCTAAACCCTGGCTTTAAACTCTTTTTCATTGTGATTTTTGAATTAATAGTTTAGGCAACTAGTGAGGTCAAGCATGGCTTAATTGCTTCTGCTTGTTAAGAATATATAAATAGTTTAAGGTTTGTAGTCTGGGCACAAGTCCAGTTTAAGGTGCCAGACTGACAGTTTCTGAAAGTCTGAATGAGATTGGTGCCTGCGATTAACAGAGACAGATCTTTAAAGCATTTAAATGTGGCCCAACATTAGCTAGAAAAGGCAATAAAGGAATCAACAGAAATCCTCATGGTTAAAGTGAAAGTAAACCCTCTTATTGTTTTCAGCTAAGGAAGCTGCCATCTTGGCCTCTCTTTAATCTTCAACTGCCATGATGCTTTACATATGATCAGTTATGACACCAACCATTGGATGGTTTATCAGTTTAGTTAAAAGCACAAACAATGTAACTGTTTTTTTAAACTGTTAAATAGATGGATTTACTTCCGCTTTAACTGTTGTTAAAGTCCTAATAGGCCTGACACCCACCTCACCATAAAACACTATTGTTTGTGTAGGAAGCCCCCTACCCAGTTCAGTTGTATTAATGACTCCCCATTACCACCAACACCACCATTTTGCACTTGCAAGGGGAAGAGCAGAAAGTTGTTGCCGATTTTCAAAGGCACCCACCAGACACTGTGCATCCTCAAGCTTTTACTTGACTGCCACGACTTTGAGAGCCAATCTACTTCATGTCTTAGCAGGCAATTTAGAGGATGTTTTCTGCCCAGCTCTAAATATATACAGTTAAGGCTACATTTAAGTAATTGAGGGTAATAATCATTTTTAAAAAGGAAAGTGTCAACATCCCTATGTGATGTATTTGGACAAAAATTTTTTTGTCCAAACGCAGCTAAGGATGCCACCGTTTCTGGAAAAAAACACCAGCCTTACCTTCTTTTCCATATACAGTATAACATTGGCAACATGCCCCAGTTTTATCGACCGGCTAGGTGGAAGCATACAGATATATGCTCTTATTAGACCTCTTTTGTGAATGGTTTTAATGCCAGTTACTTAGGTACCCTGTGAACACAGACCCTGGATACTAACCATTTCCATTTTTTTCAATTTTTAAGACCTAGAAACTGCTTCACTGCTTCTGACTGTGGTAGAATGATTAGACTGTAAGCTCCTCCAGGGAAGGACACAGCTCTATAAACTATAATAGCACTGTATCCATTATGCAAGTAAATACTGATGATAAAATAAAAATTCACATGGTCTCAGATATACAAGGAAAACAGTCACCTGAATTCATATATCACCAGCTTCCAGATTCTCATATTAGAGCCCTGAACACCCCTCCACATCCACAGTATCTGGAGCATGACTTGCCATCTTTCTTTGGTATATTCCAACACTGTCCACACCTCATGCCGTACTTCTTATACCTAATGTATGTAGGAGTTAGAAGACATGATAGCAGGAGTTAACAGAAACTGCCCAAAGTTATAAAATTAGTTTTAGTTAGAATAATGTTTTAACAAGGATTGCATGGCAAAGAAACAGTTCTGGTAAACTAGAATTTATAGCAATCTTAAGTCCTCGCCCTATACATACAGAGCTCAATGAAAGTCATGCCATGTAGCAGTCCTTTGGTCCTAGTAAAACTGAAATGTTCAGAAGCAGAAAGTTGCTATAACTGGAAACCCCTTCTGAGCATTTGCACAGACATTATATTTTACTTTTAGATGGACTGTAAAACAAGAATTATCACCATTTATGACACTGCCACAGTTTGGCATTTTTAAGTGGAGTCCAAGCATTTCCATACCTGAATCAAACGCAAGAGTTATATGGTGGCATTGAGTGCAACCATACCTGAATCCAACCGTGGAAGGCATTTGGTGGCATTGAGTGCACCCATACCTGAATACAACTGTGGGGGTTATATGGTGGAATTGAAGGCACCCATACCTGAACCCAACCATCAGAGTTATTTGGGGTCATTGAATGCACGCATACCTAAATCCAACCATAGGTGTTATTTGGTGGCATTGAGTTTATCCATACCTGAATCCAAACTATATGGGTTATTTGGTGCCATTGAGTGCACCCATACCTGAATACAACTGTGGGGGTTATATGGTGGAATTGAAGGCACCCATACCTGAACCCAACCGTCAGAGTTATTTGGGGTCATTGAATGCACGCATACCTAAATCCAACCATAGGTGTTATTTGGTGGCATTGAGTTTATCCATACCTGAATCCAAACTATATGGGTTATTTGGTGCCATTGAGTGCACCCATACCTGAATCCAACCATAGGAATTATTAGGCAGCAATAGGTGCAGGGAAGCAAATATGTTGTATAGCATAAGGTCAAGATGGTAATTTGAAGGCTGCTAAATGTGGCAATGTGCAAAAGAATTCAAGCATAACAGGGCCTTACATTGAGAACATGTAAATGACCATTGCAAAATTCCAACATTGGCTGTGCTCACAATATACCATAACCTAAATTTCTTACTGGAGAATGGTAACACTACACAGCTGATGAATAATACTGAAGATGTACTTGACTCTTATCAATTTGATTGCATAACTTTCTAAATATGCTCTGTGCTATTTTATCTCCTTGCAAGGATGTGTGTATAGTAGGCTACCGTAGTTTGCCAAACACTCTCACAGCTATCAGTTTGTTGGTCAAAGAAGAACAAAATGTATTCAGTGACCGCTCTTATCTTTCACACAGCAAAATGACATGCAATGGTTTAAGAAGAGACAAAGATGAATCAGGAAGGTAGAACACAAAAAGAGATATGGTTAGAAACTGCCTCACACTGGCCTCATGTTGTGATAGTGCCAAATAAATATTAAGTTAAATATGTATTCCAGTCTGAAAAAAAGTATTTGAAAATCTTTATTGATATTTCACCAAGCACAGTCTAAATCTCTTCCATTCATTTCTATTTAAAGAGTATATAAACCCAACATTTCATATACCTGATATGAGCCTGCCGTACCACGCATTTATGTGAAAAAATTATCCTGTTCTCTTTGCATTTCTTCCTTTGTGTGCAATTCCTGTTGATTCTGCCAGTCCCTCTGCTTTTCTATTAAAAACTGACCACACTGAGCATGAAAGCACAACACGGTCATCTAGCTATCCTGCACTCTCCTCCAGTGATCAGACTTTTTCTGAGACTCCTGTCACGCCCCCTTGCACATCCATTCACTGGGAAATGCAATGTTCTGCTCTTTCCCCTCTCCCAGTTCTTATGCAGCTGGGACCAGGGGGACCAGGGGGAACGTGATCACTTATAAAAATAAAAATAAAAGAAAGAAAGGGAAACAAGGTATTTATAATGTGTTTTTTTTTATTATAGAATATGTATATTTATTATTTTCTATTTTAAACTGTATGAGTTGTTTTTCAAGGTGAGGGCTTACAATCAATTTGATGCCTCTTTTATTTCTGCAGCCAGTGTAGGCACTACTTTTATGAGCCTGTTTTGAAATGTCAAATACTGCATCTCCACCTAAGGATGTCTCAGATTTGTCCCAGCTTCGCTTGTCTCAAATCAGTGAGGATACTATAATTCAGAACCTACAAGCCATTTCACCAAAATCTGTGATGAATGGAGGCAGGATTTCCCTCAAACATCCTTCTCTTCAACTTTGTATAATCAGGAGAGGGTGTAGAAGTAAATGGAATGAAGGCATATGTCAGCCACAGTTCCTCCATTCTAGTATAGCACTAACCCCTGAAGGAGCTGCTGGTTTTATTTGGGCTCACCGTTACCTCAAAAGCTCGCTTAAACTACTCTTACAGTATTGCTGGATAGATTAAAGGTTCTGACACTGTGAAGCTGAATCCTATTCTACAATCTAAACCGTGGTAACTAGCTCCTGGCTGCTAAGTCTGTGAGAGAGGCTTGTCCAGGAGTTCTACCAGCTGCTAGGTCTGCATGATAGGCCTATCCAAGTAGTCAAGGTCTGCAAGTGATCTGCAATTGGTATCTGAAACCTCCCCTAACCCTCTCTCCTACTACTTCTTTCAAATTCCTAAAGCATTACAAATATATTTATATATATATATATATATATATATATATATATAGTGACTGGTGCCCAAATTCTGTTCTAACTGCCCATTATAGCCATGGACTCAGCACTGGGTTGAATGTAAGCTTGCCCCTTGTCTCTGGGGGTACCTTGCTCCCAGTAGACCCAGGGGGGCGCTACACTACAAAAATAGCATCCAACTAGCAAAGCTTTTATATACTCCAATGGGCACCATCGTGCCAATTATGCCTACAATTATGGAGTCCAACACTCCCAATAGAATAGGGCACTTAGTTTATTTAGTAAAGTAAAGCAAGGTATAGTTCTGGTGTCCCAGGCTACACTGAACAAGTGCCTCTATGGGAAAAAAAAAATGCAGAAATCAGACTTGAATAACTTCCCTAGATCACTTACAACATTTGTGAAAAAGTGCTCCACTGTGCCTACAGCTATAGAGGCCAGTGAGGGCTTGTTTTCACTGTTGGTTAATAACATCTAAATAGTAGTTGAATGCACATAGCCTGGCCACTGTTCTAGGGACTTTTCACATTCTGCCTAAAAGAAGAATATTAATTGTCAGCTTGCTGCCTATTTAAACGTTTGCTCTTCACAGAACTCCGCTGATAAGCAGTTTCAACTGATAAGCTGAATAGCTGTAATGTTGGTCACAAACGTACAGACATTTTTATCAATTTCAAAAAGGAATTAATAGATCCAGACAACATTATATATCCAACTTTATCAACCAACCTTTATCAAGGATGGTGTGGTGGATTACCTTGATATGCTTTGTGTTTTTGAAATCAAAAGCAAAAGCTGGTTTAATTTGTTAAAATGTATACAAAACTGACATACAGTATGTATATCTACCCAGCATATTTCTACCACCACTAAAGCTGAATGGCTTTCCACAGGCGCTTCCTGCATGTAAAAACAAACTGGATCTCAATATCCAACAAATGGCCCTCCACAGGTGCCACAACCTGTCTTTAGAAGGAAGCTAGATCCCAAATATTTGTGTCATGTTTGTGTTGAAGGAGTTGTAGAAAGACAAATACAATTTTGAAAGTTTTTTTGCTTTCTGCATGAACATGGAAAACCTCTAAATTTTGTCACAAATGAAAAAAAAAATAGCTTTTAGATATCTCTCATCTCAAAACTTCCCTTCCCAGTATACTATCTCTTATTAAAATATTTAGCCTGGTCTCCAGTTATATCATCAACTTCAACAAATTAAAGGCACTGTACCGAACTAATTAAACAAATTAAAGGCACTTGTCATAAACCCACTTGGAGCAATCTATACTCCTTTATTTGATGTAAAATAAAAATTTCCAACCTTGGATTATCTGTACCTAAAAATCCCAACAATCTGTTGAACACATCCCTTTTCCTTCCCTTGTGGAAAAAAATCAGACCTTCTGGAATCTACAGAAGTAACCGCTTTCAAACAATGACACCATGAAGGCCTTCACTATGTAAAATTCCTAGTAGATACTAAAGCCAAACAACCACTCTCTTATAATGTAACGTTGGAGAAATATTTATGCAGCAACCCATTCCATTTTCTAAAAATAAAATCTTATATTATCTCCATCTCAGAAAGACTAAAAACTCACTGCACACTCCTAAATTATTCCAATCCAGATACAAACATGGTATCAACTCTACATAACTTCTTCTGACAACCACTGGACTATACATCCATAACGACTGGGCTTAATAGATGGACCAAGACTTTCCTCCAGCTTCAGATGGACATTCTTTTAAAATTATTATTCTCATCTTGGAGAGGGATCAAAGCCACAATGTACCATGAAATGATACTCATATATGTCTACACAACAATCTTATCTCATGGGTCTAAGCCCTTCTTCTAACTGCCCAAAACGTGGACACTCAGATACTCATTGATCTATGGTCATGCCCAAAATTTTTATGATTTTGGACCACAATAGTACCACACACTTGGTAAACTACTTGCCCTTAACCCCAGAATGAGCACTTTTTATGCCCCATACACATAGTCGGACATTCCGATCACAAAATCCGTCTGATTTTTTCCGACACTTTTGTTGCATACACACGGTCACACAAAGTTGTCGGAAAATCCGATCGTTTGGAATGAGGTGACATACAAAACGTACGACGGGAATACTACTTAGAGGCTAGTAGCCAATAGATTTTGTCTCCAAATTTTTTCTGAGCATGCATGGCACTTTGTGAGTCGGAATTCTCTACACACGATCGGAAAAAGTCAGATCGGATTTTGTTGTCGCAAAATTTTAGATCCAGCTCTCAAACTTTTTCCGACGGAAAAAGTCCGATAGAGCCCACACGCGATCAGATTTTCCGACAACATAATCCGATCGGACTTTCCGACCGCATTTGGCCGATTGACATTCTGGGAGTCAAAATCTCTAGAGGCTGCAAACAACTCTTCACTATCATATCTCTTGTTGTAGGAAATGCTATTCTGAACAAATGTATTTATCCCGATACCCTAACCGTTTCATTGTCTTATCTTTTCCAAATAAAATGGGTGGAGGCCTCTCCAGACAAGAAAACACAGGTCCACAAATTTTTAATGTTTATGAATCGTTCATTCAATACTTACCGGCATCAAACCAGACTATTATCCATGGACCCTCCAATTGATTTTCCTTCTCCCACCATAACCATATTTTATGTTACATTAACTGAGGCCCCCACTTCTTCGATTTGCTCAATAACAGACCAAATGCCATCCATCCAATACACGTTGCCTAATATCTACCACTGGATGCAATACACCAGATCAACACGATTAATGTCAGCTGCATTCTCATGGCAAAAAATAAATAAAAATCTGCTGCTGGCTCCTGCTTTAGTTGAAATCTTCTGTCCTCAAAACCCCCCAACCCTGCAGCAGTTCTTCTGGTTCAGGGGGAAGGAGGGGGGGGTTTATAGGGCCAAGAGACCTATGTCACTATGCCATTCATCAAGTTTGCAGATTATGCCACCCTTTCTGCCCCTCTGCCCCCTCCATTTATAGAATCTGTACTATAATGTAGCACACCCCATGTAGGAACTGTAGATGAACAGGATCCCCCCACTTCTGCACAGCCAGGCACACCAAATCTTCACAGGCATGCAGAGTCAGAAAAACAGTCTGTAGCTTTGTTTTTGTTTTTTGTTTTTTTATTTATGAGGGGGTTAACAACTTGGATAGGATGGGAGGTGATGGGATGCCCACTTGGCTTCAAACTTCAGGGACAACTTCCTATACACATCCATATACAGTCTCCTCTTCACTTTCCTTCTGCACATACTTGTCAGCTTCTCCTGAATCTCTGGAAGGCTCTGACAGACTCCTTGTCAGATCAGCAACAGCCCATTACAGGTAGGAAGTCGCAGTTCCTGAAGTGTAGCTCAGATGTAGTGAAACAGCATGTAACTTCACCCCTGTGGCCACTGATCCCAGCACCACCTTTTTAGTAGGGATGCACCGAAGTTTCGGCCACTGAAACATATAGGCCGAAAATGGCCCTTTCGGCAAAAAGCAGAAAGAGAATTCTCGCCGCTACTGGAGGCGAAAATCGGGCATGCGCAGTAGAGGTGGCAGAACCAGCAGGTGATGTCACTCATTATGTGAGCACCGTGCGCGTTCCTTGCAGTTAAGATGCCGCACTCGTAAGCACGTTCCCTGCTGAGACGCTGGCACCTTCCCTACGGATGCCCCTCATGCTTGTCAGACACTGCTGGGACCTGCGAGACACAACACTGCTGGGACCCGAGAGACGGTACTGGGAAGCGAGAGACGGTACTGGGAAGCGAGAGACGGTACTGGGAAGCGAGAGACAGCTTCATATAGCATACTCAAGTACAAGAGTTGGCACGGTCACTCCTGGATGGCTACCATTACTATTCGCTGGTGAGCATTGCTGCTTTTGCCTTCTTAACCACTTTCAGACCGGACCATTTTGCTGGTCAATGACCAGAGGTCTTTTTACAATTTGGCACTGCGCTGCTTTAACTGGTAATTGCGCGGTCATGCAATGTTGTACCCAAACTAAATTTGCGTCCTTTTCTTCCCACAAATAGAGCTTTCTTTTGATGGTATTTGATTGCCTCTGCGATTTTTATTTTTTGCGATATAAACGTAAAAAGACCGCAAATTTTGAAAAAAAATGATATTTTCTAATTTTTGTTATTAGAAAAATCCAATAAACTCAATTTTAGTCATACATTTAGGCCAAAATGTATTCAGCCACATGTCTTTGGTAAAAAAAAAGTCAATAACTGTATATTTATTGGTTTGCGCAAAAGTTGTCACATCTACAAACTAAGGTACGTTTTCTGGAATTTACGCAGCTTTTAGTTTACGACTGCCTATCTCATTTCTTGAGGTGCTAAAATGGCAGGGCAGTACAAAACCCCCCCAAATGACCCCATTTTGGAAAGTAGACTCCCTAAGGAAATTGATAAGAGGCATGTTGAGCCCATTGAATATTTTATTTTTTTGCCTCAAGCGATTGAATAATGACAAAAAATAATATATTTTTTTTTTTACACAAAGTTGTCACTAAATGATATATTGCTCACACATGCTATGGGCATATGTGAAATGACACCCCAAAATAAATTCTGCTGCTTCTCCTGAGTACGGGGATACCACATGTGGTCGACTTTTTGGGAGCCTAGCCGCGTACGGGGCCCCGAAATCCAAGCACCGCCTTCAGGCTTTCTAAGGGCGTAAATTTTTGATTTCACTTCTCACTACCTATTACAGTTTTGAAGGCCATAAAATGCCAAGATGGCACAAAACCCCCACAAATGACCCCATTTTAGAAAGTAGACACCCCAAGCTATTTGCTGAGAGGCATGTTGAGTCCATGGAATATTTTATATTTTGCCACAAGTTGTGGGAATATTACAAACTTTAATTTTTTTTTTTTTTTTTTCACAAAGTTGTCACTAAATGATATATTGCTCACACATGCCATGGGCATATGTGAAATGACACCCCAAAATAAATTCTGCTGCTTCTCCTGAGTACGGGGATACCACATGTGTGGGATTTTTTGGGAGCCTAGCCGCGTACGGGGCCCCGAAAGCCAAGAACCGCCTTCAGGTTTTCTAAGGGCGTAAATATTTGACTTCACTCCTCACTACCTATTACAGTTTTGAAGGCCATAAAATGCCAAGATGGCACAAAACCCCCACAAATGACCCCATTTTAGAAAGTAGACACCCCAAGCTATTTGCTGAGAGGCATGTTGAGTCCATGGAATATTCTATATTTGGCAAAAGTTGCGGTAAAAATTACAAACTTTTTTTTTTTTTTATTTTTTTTTCACAAAGTTGTCACTAAATGATATATTGCTTACACATGCTATGGGCATATGTGAAATGACACCCCAAAATAAATTCTGCTGCTTCTCCTGAGTACGGGGATACCAAATGTGTGGGATTTTTTGGGAGCCTAGCCGCGTACGGGGCCCCAAAAGCCAAGAACCGCCTTCAGGTTTTCTAAGGGCGTAAATTTTTTACTTCACTCCTCACTACCTATTACAGTTTTGAAGGCCATAAAATGCCAAGATGGCACAAACCCCCCCCCAAATGACCCCATTTTGGAAAGTAGACACCCCTAAATTTAGGGGTACACTAGTGAGACTCACAGGTAAAAAAGCACCTAGGCTGTCAGCGACTGTATCAAAACGCTACAAGAAAAACTGTTAGCGATCGCAGGGATCAGGCCTGACTCTGCGAACGCTGCAGTTATGCGTGTTGTGTTTTGTAAGTGACAGTGATCGATCGATACTGCACTTGAGTGGGCTGGTCTGGGCTTGGCGGAGGGGCTAAACGCAGGTGCTAGCAGGTATCTGGGCTGATCCCGCTAACAATGCGTTTTGGGAAACCTAAACTGCTGGCGACGCTAATATAGATCTGATCAGATACTATATTACTAAGGGAGGTGTATGCTTTGCGCGTGGGTGTTAGCGGTACTGGCACTAACCTGACGCTGCCTGGGGTGACGCAGACCTTATCTGACCCTCAAACTTATATCACCCGCCGGGTGATCAGGGGGTTAAACCTTTATTAGGTAATAAATGGCGGGTGCCCTGAAACTATAAAAAAATAACTAACCAACCAGCGTCACCTGTAACAGTTATATGGTGATCACTGGTGAAAGGGTTAACTAGGGGGCAATCAGGGGGCTTTATGCGGTAGTATATGGGGGTCCCTGGCGCTATAAAAAGCTGCGGCGAACCTAAATACCTACCTGCCTAACTAGCGTCACCTGTGACACTAATACAGCGATCAGAAAAACGATCGCTTATTAGGCTGGGTTCACACTGGAGCGATGCGGGAATGCCACGAATCCGCGGCGGGTTCCCGCATCGCATGCCTCCCGGCGGCAGTTCACACTGCCCTATGCGAACTGCTGGGAGTGTAAGTGAAATGTTAATGACACCCCCAGATCAGTTCGCATATCGCAGTGCGATCTGCAAACTCGGATCGCATGGTGTGAACACTCATGCGATCCGATTCTGCTGCGGACCAAAAAAAGGGTCCGTGCGAGTTTGCGGCGGGTGCGGTGGGTGCGACGCGAATTCAGCCATACTATCTGTATGGCTGAACTCGAATCGCACAGAGATCGGATGTGATTTGCACTGCAGTGCGGTGCGAATCACATCCGTTCTCATAAACCGCTGCAATGTGAACCCAGCCTTAGTGACACTGGCGACGGGGGGTGATCACGGGGTTAAACCTTTATTGGGGGGGTTAGGGGGGTACCTTAGAACTAAAGGGGGCTAACCCTAACTGCCCTAACAGTTATTACAGTCACAAATGACACCCGCCGGGTGATCAGGGGGTTAAACCTTTATTAGGTAATACATGGCGGGTGCCCTGAAACTATAAAAAAATAACTAACCAACCAGCGTCACCTGTAACAGTTATATGGTGATCACTGGTGAAAGGGTTAACTAGGGGGCAATCAGGGGGCTTTATGCGGTAGTATATGGGGGTCCCTGGCGCTATAAAAAGCTGCGGCGAACCTAAATACCTACCTGCCTAACTAGCGTCACCTGTGACACTAATACAGCGATCAGAAAAATGATCGCTTATTAGGCTGGGTTCACACTGGAGTGATGCAGGAACGCCACGAATCCGCGGCGGGTTCCCGCATCGCATGCCTCCCGGCGGCAGTTCACACTGCCCTATGCGAACTGCTGGGAGTGTCAGTGAAATGTTAATGACACCCCCAGATCAGTTCGCATATCGCAGTGCGATCTGCAAACTCGGATCGCATGGCGTGAACACCCATGTGATCCGATTCTGCTGCGGACCAAAAAAAGGGTCCCGTGCGAATTTGCGGCGGGTGCGACGCAAATTCAGCCATACTATCTGTATGGCTGAACTCGAATCGCACAGAGATCGGATGTGATTTGCACTGCAGTGCGGTGCGAATCACATCCGTTCTCATAAACCGCTGCAATGTGAACCCAGCCTTAGTGACACTGGCGACGGGGGGTGATCACGGGGTTAAACCTTTATTGGGGGGGTTAGGGGGGTACCTTAGAACTAAAGGGGGCTAACCCTAACTGCCCTAACCGTTATTACAGTCACAAATGACACCAATGCAAAAAAAAATTAAAAATAAATGCAATTGGTGTCACTGTGACTGGGGGGGCAGGGGTAATTGGGGGGGTGATCGGGGGGTGAAGGGGGGGGTGTGAGTGTGCCTGGCATGTTCTACTGTGTAGTGTCGTGTTGGTGCAACTCACCGATCCCCTCTCCTCGGTGCCGGAACGAAAAATACTGACACGGAGGAGAGATTACATCACTTCCTCTGCCTGTGTTTACATTACAGGAGAGGAAGTGATGTCACGCCTCACTTCCATTCATCAGGAGCGATCACGAGGGGGTGGCCATGAACGAATGGCCGCCCCCTCATCCCGGATCGCTCCTGTAAGGATACCGACCGCCGCTGGCACCGGGGGGGGCCCGATCGGGCCCCCCACCCGCGGGAAGGCAGGGACGTATATATACGCCCATATGCCTGCCCGTGCCATTCTGTCGACGTATATCGTCGTGCGGCGGTCGGCAAGTGGTTAAACTGACAGAAAAACTAGTAATTTTATTTCTTGATTATTTTATTATAGTACTAGTACTATTTGAAATGACTGTGTCTCCACTGCAGTACAATGCAGTACATCTGATCTGACTTGCAGCAAAAACAAATTATATAATTGAACTGATTGATTAAATATGATTTGACATGGAATGGATTGCAAATTGCAAGCTATTTTTTTTTTTTAGCTATTCTGTAGTATACAGTATAAAATTCTTGCTATTATTGAATGTGTCACTTTGACAGCGTAGTATAAGTTATACAGTACTGACATGACAGCATGCGCATTCATTTTTTAAACATGACAGTATGCAATATATAATATATTATATTTCATATATAATATATTAATAATTATATTTATTGCGTATGCTTGCTGTCATGTGAGTGTCGTATAACTGTATGACTTATAATACTACGCTGAGACAAATTGTATTCAATGACAATAAGGAGCATGAAGTATACGACAGAATAGCTCAAAAAAATAAAAAAGCATGCAATTGCAATTTGCAAGCACATTGCAATCCATTCCATTTCAAATCAAAATTTATTCAGTACAATTATATATTTTTTGGTACAAGTCAGATGTACTGTAGTGCAGACATAACTACCTTGCATGCCAAGAGCAGCATCATAAAAAAAAAAAAAAAAAAAAAGAAGGAGGATTGGTTAGTTTTTTATTTTATTTTTTAAAGCTGCCTCCTGGGGTTTAGCTTTTAAATTGATTTTGTCCCCCCCCCCCCCTTAGATTTTACTCCCACTATAAATCATTCTATGATATTATTTCTGATAAAGGCCCCAAATTTTCAATCTGTATTCTTTGCTCAACAGTGCCAAAGAATTTTTCAACAACAGGTTTGATACACCACCTGAAAACACGTCATCCAGTTCAGCATTCAGATTACAAGAAAACAGCACCACTTTCAAAAAGTGACTCAGGCTCAACACCAACTGTGGCCACAGTGTTTGAAAAGGTTAAAAAAATTAGAGTTACGCTTACCGGTAACGTCTTTTCCAGTAGTCTTTCAGGACAGCCACTATGAGAGATAGACTCCTCCTCTTCCTCTGGAAACACTGCGCCAGCCCATAAATTCTTACTTCCCCTGCCGGACCTCAGTTTATATCGAGAATACCTCCGGCCAGCTGGGGAGACACAAGAACACATTAATAACATATTTATCAAATACCATTATCTTGCTGCGCTCTGGTCTTTTGTAAGACACCCCCCAATTTTCGGGTGGGAACTAGGGCTGTCCTGAAAGACTACTGGAAAAGACGTTACCGGTAAGCGTAACTCTAATTTTCCCTAATCGTCTTTCAGGACAGCCACTATGAGAGGATAAGCGAGCACTTAACAGTTAGGGTGGGACTACAGCTTGCAAAACCTTTCGCCCAAAGGTCTGCTCACCTGCCGACACCAGATCCACTCTGTAGTGCTTTACAAAAGTGGAATAGCTGGACCATGTTGCTGCTCTGCAAATCTGCTCTGGCGTTGCTCCCGCTCTTTCTGCCTGGGAGGCTGCCATAGCTCTAGTGGAGTGTGCTTTAATACCCACTGGGATTTCTTTCCCTGCAACTAAATAAGCCTGCTCGATGGCTACTCTGAGCCACCTAGCAATAGTGCGCCGGGACGCCTTACAACCTTCCCTGGCCCCGGACAACAAAATAAATAAGGAATCTGACCTTCTAAATGACTTGGTCAGTTCCAGATAGTGTAGGATACATCTCCTAACACCCAATAATGGAATTTTAGTTCCTTCTCACCGGAGGGATTGGGACAAAAAGAGGGCAAAACAATTTCCTGGCTTCTATGAAAGCTGGATACCACTTTCGGCAAAAAGGCTGGATCGGTCTTTAAAACTATCCGATCCGGAAAAATAACGCCAAAGGGAGCCCTGACTGATAAGGCCTCCATCTCACTGACCCTCCTAGCAGTTGTCACTGCTACCAGAAACACTGTCTTCAGAGTAAGCTCTCTCAGAAGACACTCCTTTAAAGGCTCAAAGGGGGGTCCAGTTAAGCTCTGCAAAACTAAAGATCAATCCCATCTGGGAAAGGACAGGCCCTGGACCGGTCTCTGTCTGGACAGGGCCCTAAAGGACCTGACTACCCATGGGTTGGCAGCCAAATGATCCTCTAAATAAACACTGAGGGCTGATACTTGACCCCTAAGGGTACTAATGGATAAGCCCTTATCTGCCCCCCATTGTAAAAATTCCCACACCGCGGAGGAGCTCCGTACTGGGAAAGAGTTCTCTGCGCACCACTTGTTGAAACGTAAGCAGACCTTTTCATAGATCTGGCGAGTTTCCTTTTTTCTACTGTCCAGGAGGGTAGAAACTAGTTTCTGTGAAAATCCCTTAGATTTTAATAAACTCTCCTCAGTAGCCAGGCCGCTAACTTCCACTGGCGTACCTGTGGGCAGAGGACTGGCCCCTGAGAGAGAAGATCGTCCATGAGGGGGCAAGAGTAAGGGAGGTTCTACCGCCAACTGCTTTAGCATTGAGAACCATGCTCTCTTGGGCCAATGTGGAGCCACCAGAATCAGAGATGTGCTTTCCATCTGAAACTTTCTCAGAACTGCTGGCAACAACGCTGGAGGTGGGAAGGCATAGCAAGTTCTGAAGTGCCAATTCTGGCTCAAAACGTCCACCCCTAAGGCTCCTTCTCCCCTTTTTAGGGAGAAAAAACAGGGGGTTTTTGCATTGTTTCTGGACGCGAACAGGTCCACCTCCGGAGACCCCCATCTCCTTATTATGAGATTGAAGACCTCCTGGTTGAGAACCCAATCGTCCTCCCTCTGCCTTTTTCGGCTGAGAAAAGTCTGCTACCACGTTTTTCTCTCCCCTCAGAAAAACTGCTGAGAGCGAAAGGGGGTAGGTTTCGGCCCAGGACAGGATCTCTGTCGCTAAAGACAACAGGGTTCCGCTTCTCGTGCCACCGTTTGTTCAAATAGGCCACTACGGAAGAGTTGTCCGACCGCACCTGAATGTGGTGACCCCGGAGCTCTTTTTTGAAGAATTTGAGGGCTAGTCCCACTGCCCTTAATTCTTTCTAGTTGGACGATCGAGTCAACTCGCCGTCCCCCCAGGTGCCCTGGGCTAGAAGGGAACCCAAATGTGCCCCCCAACCTTTTCCACTTGCGTCTGTGGTTACTATCCGAGAAATCGGGATGAGCCACAGACGACCTTGCGACAGATTTGTCACTTTCCTCCACCACCGGGGGGGGATCTCCTTACCTGGTGTGGAATATGAACTAAGGTGTCTAGGGCCTCCTGACTGTGGTCCCACACCCCTAGGATGAAGGACTGTAGGGGACGAAAGTGTGGCCCTGCCCACTGCACTGCTGGAAGGGTGGATGTAAGGAGATCCAGTACTGACATCAGAACCCTTATGGAAACCAGCTGGTTGCTCTGAAGAGAGGCCACCGCACTGTCCAGTTTTTGTACCTTTTCTCTTGGTAGAAAAAACTCTCAACAGTGTTGAGTCCAACAGGAAACCTAGGTAGGAGATCTGTTGTGAGGGGATCAGGCTGGACTTTTCCAAGTTCAGAAGCCACCCCAGGTCTGTAAGGACCCCTTTGGTTAGATCGAGATCCCTGACCAACTGTGTTGGGGATGCTGCAAAATAAAAGCAGGTCATCCAGGTAGGCAATTATACATATCCCCTGGAGCCGAAGAAAGGCCATGGCTTCTGCCAGGACTTTGGTAAATATGCGGGGTGCAGAGGATAGCCCGAAATGGCAGGGCCTGAAACTGAAAGTGTATTGTTTCTCCGCCCAGATCTATGGCAAGGCGTAGAAACCTCTGCGAGGCTTCCGCTATAGGGATGTGTAAATACGCGTCCCTTAGGTCCAGGGATACCATGAAACAGTTGTGGGGCAGAAGCGCCTTAACTGAAAAGATCGATTCCATGCGGGATCTTTTGTATGTCACTGAAGCGTTCAGGGGCTTTAAGTTCAGAAACAACCTGAACTTCCGAGGGTTTTTTCACTATGAAGATGTGAGAAAAAAAACCCCTTCCCTCTGCTTTTGGGACCCTGAGAATAACATCCTGATTCTCCAATTCCCTCAGAGCTTCTAGCAAGGCCTCGGCCTTTACCATGCACCTGGGTAGATGCGTGACAAGGAGCCTTTGAGGGGGTGGTCTTAGGCATTCCAAGGAGGTACCCCCTTCTTACTACCCCTAAAATAAATTGATTGGGGGATATTGTCTCCCACTGTGGAAGAAAGGCCCCCAGTCTTCCTCCCCCTGTAGCTGGAAAGTCACTGGGTTTTACGGGGCTGGATAGGAGGGCGAAAAATCGCCCCTCCTCTGCCCCTGCCTTTTTGGGGCCAGGTTCTCTTTTTTCCCCTCTGGTTTAGAGGTTTCCCTACGCCCCTGCGGAGGAAACCTCTTTTTTGTTGGTACGGGGGTTTTCCGTTTGAGAGGAAAGGACTTTTTCCTGTCCGCTGTCCGGTCTAGAACCGTCTCTAGCCCTGGGCCAAACAGGAGGTCCCCCGTCCGGGGTATCCCACATAGCTTTATCTTGGAGGCATTATCCCCTGGCCATGTTTTTAACCAGAGGGCCCTTCTGGCCGAATTGGCTAGAGCCGCCGTTCTGCCCGACATGCGGACGGACTCAGCAGAGGCATCAGCTATGTAAGTGATCCCTCGCAGCATAGTAGGGAAGGATGACAGAATGGTTTCAATATGTTGTTGGATCTGTGAGAGCCAGTGCTCTAAACTGCGAGCCACAACTGTAACTGCCATTTCAGGCTTTAAATTGCCGATAGCCGAGTCCCACGTCTTTTTAAGCAGAGAGTCAATCCCTTTGTCCATGACATCTGCCAAGGCCCCCATGTCTTCAAACGCCAAATCTGTGTGTCTGGAGACCTGGGAGAACGCGGCATCCAATTTGGGACTTTTATTCCAAAGGCATGCCGGGTCCTCTGAAAATGGGAACCTTCTTTTGAGGGATCTAGATAAAAAGGGTTTTCCCGGATCCCCTTTTTAAACTGTTTCCATTAAAACTTTGTGTACTGGAAACACCCTTCTTTTTGGCTCCCCTAAACCTGAATACATTTGGTCATGCAGGGTTAGGGGCTTTTTATCCGTCTGGATACTGAGGGTTGCATAAATTGCCTTTAAGAGGTCCCTACCTCATAAGGGATAACTTATGTCTGGAGGCTTTCCTGGACCCGTCCTGGTCCTCCCCCTCGGAGCCCTCCTGGGAATCGGAAGAGGAACTATCTGGAAGTTCCCTACCTGTCCCTGAAGGGCCTGCAACCTCTGTCCCCCCTGTACTAGCAGGTTGGACTGGAGCAGAACTCTGTGCTAGAGGTGGGGTTGTATCCTGGGGAGATGGACCCGTGGGAACAACACTTTGGTCCAAGATTCCCCTAAAATGTCCCTACAGGAGGCACACTTCTTTTTAGAGCTATGCGTAGACCTAGTTTTTTCCGTAGCTTTCAAAAAAAAAAGGAAAAAAGAAAAAAACAGAAAAAGACAAAGTCAATCAAAAGCTCGGGATACAACCCTGGGAGTGCACTAGACCCTTTTTTAAAACGAAGGGATCTGAGCCTCCCTTCCCCCCTGGCCACCCAGGGGGTCTGTCCCCCCCACCCATGATAGAACCATACATTGGGGTGGGGGGATCCTAGATAGAGAGAACCCCTCCCCAGGGCGCTCTTACCTTAGGAATGCTGGAGATAGAGTCTGTCGTTTGAGCCTCAGCTTCCGACATGACTGCAGGTGGCTGCTTATTACAGAGTTCCACGTTGCCTGTGCACGTTCTGAACTCATCTCCAGCTTGTGCCCGGACCTCCTATCAGCTCCACGACCCGGAACCGGAAGTCGATCGTATTTCGAGGTCAAGCCTTCGTTTCCGCCGGATACGACGTCGCCCGTCGTTCGGCCCGCTCGGTTCAGAGAAAAAAAGGGGCGGACTGTACCCATGTACAGGGAAATCTTCCGAACGGCTTGCCAGCTGCGTCCCTGTAGACGCGATAGGAGTCCCCCACGACCTGAAGCCGCGCTCGACTCGGAAGGGGTGGCAGTACCTGGTGAGGTAAGTAAACCGTTCGACCCGTCCGACACGCGGACGTTGGTTTCGAACGGTTTGAACCCAGCTTTTTCCAAACGAAGCCCCTGCTTCTTTCAACCGGGTTCTTTTAACGAAAAGACGGCCACAGCCTCCCCAGCTGATCGGCCTGGTTCCTTGCACAGTGTCTCCCCGCCGGAGGAAACACTAATAACTGAGGTCCGGCAGGGGAAGTAAGAATTTATGGGCTGGCGCAGTGTTTCCAGAGGAAGAGGAGGAGTCTATCTCTCATAGTGGCTGTCCTGAAAGACGATTAGGGAAATATGCAAGTGACAGTCCCAAAGCCGTGCCATTACAGCTAAAATTATGGAATTTATTGCATTAGACGATCAGGCCATTCTCTGTTGTGGAGTACATTGGATTCCATAGGCTTATGCATCATATTGAGCCGCGTTACTCACTACCAAGCAGACGCTACTTTGCAGATACCAGCCTACATGAATTGTTTAGCAGTGTTAGAAAACACATTCAGGAGCTCATGACTACCGACATCATATCAATCAGTTTTACTACCGACATTTGGAGTTCAGATGTCAGTCCAACGAGCATGCTCAGCCTGACAGCGCAGTGGATTGATGACAAGTTTCAAAACATCCTACTTAATGCACATGAGTTTGTTGGATCACATACTGCAGCAGCAATATCTAAAGCTTTAAAAACCATGCTTGAAATTTGGTACATTGAGAAGTCTAAAGTGCATTTGATTGTCCGAGATAATGCGCAAAACATGGCAAAGGCAATGGAGGACATTGAACTTGCATGCTACACATGCTACAATTGGCTGTGAATGAAGGATTGCCGAGTCAGCGCACCATATCTGATATTGTATTAAAAGGAAGAAAAATTGTGGGTCACTTTAAGCATTCTCCGGTTGATTATTCCAGATTACAAGCTTTGCGGATGCAGTTTGGAATGGCACCGAAACGACTGCAGAAAGATGTAGCCACTCGTTGGAACAGCACCTACTATATGCTGCAAAGTCTTTTTGAAAAAAAGCGTGTTTTAGCTGCATACATTGCAGATTACAAGCTGCCAGCAACACTGAGTGCACATCAGTGGACATTAGTTGAAAATAGTTTGTCTCTTCTATCTCCATTTGAACAGTTAACAATAGAAATAAGCTCAACTAACACTTCCATTGCTGAAATTATCCCCTTGATTGCTGCACTGAAGCATCTGCTTGGAAAAGAGGTAGAAACAGACCGTGGCGTAAAAAAGGCTAAAACCACTCTAGTGGAGGCCGTTACCAACCGGTTTCAAGACACAGAGTCCAACCCTCTGTACTGCATTGCAACAGCTTTAGATCCTCGATTTAAAGAGTAATACTTTAATGTGGAGAAAAAGCAGTGTGCACGGGAAATTATACTGGCACAAATGGAGGTGGTGGAAGCATCTAGTGAAGGAGTTTCGAGGTGTCTCACAGAGGAAAGTGAGAAACGGTTGCATACAAGTGAAGAGGAACAGCTGGACATTTATTTAGCTGAACAGCCTATTGCCAGAAGCAACAATTGCCTTGAGTACTGGCACATTAACAAAGAACATTTACACTTGCTTGCACAGATTGCACACAGATATTTATCTGTCCCAAGCAACAGTACAGAGAGTGAGAGACTATTCAGTCTAGCATCTCATATTCTTCATAAGAAGAGAAACTGTCTCTCCTGTGAGAAAGCTGAACAGCTTTTGTTCTTAAAGCAAAATCTCACACTTTTACTGAAATAGATTTAAAAATCCATAGCATAGACCAATTAATTTACCATGTTGAACATAGTAAATGAATTGGAATTGGACTGTGCTATTGGACAATTGTAACATACAACATAGTATGACTAACTACCTAGTATCTTCCAATTGTCTAGATGTGCCATTTGTTGGTTGTTCATTGTAGTTCTTCTACAGTTTTTTGCACTTCAATTTAAGAGAGAACTCCAGCTTTTGAACTACTATACCATAGTTTGTTGCTGTTGGGCCAAACTATGCATCTCCCTAAGCTGTCAGCCCGCTACAACACGTGCAAATGCAAAACTGCATGTTCTGTATCTGTGGCTGTCTACATACTACAGTACTATACCGCACTGTATTCCGGGTATGGGCGGTGACTTCCATAAAACACAAACTAGTCTACATTGCTTGCTGTGATTGGCTGAGCACCGCTGCTGTAGACTAGTCTGTGTTGCACTTCCAGGATATCTCCGTTCATACCCGGGGGCCGGAACACAGTGTGGTCTACTGTATGACTATGTATCTAACCCGCAGCTACATACATACACTTTTATATTGTACATCCAGCCGCTGACATCTTAGGGAGAGAACTTGGGGGGGAAAAAAAAAACTGCTAGTTCTCATTTAAGTTGAAAGAAAATAATAAAAATGTTATTATAGCATAGCACTGTACTATGTTATATTTACAGAAACTGTGAAACAGAAGAACGGCCTTCTGCCATATTTCTGTTATGGTTAGTTGACAGAGTTGTTCTTTAAAGTATTTACTTATACATAGTTTGTTCTTTTGTTGGGCTAAACTATGTCATTGTCTCTCCCTAAGCTGTCAGCCCGCTGCATGTGCAAAACTGTATCTATGGTTGTCTACATACTACAGTACTATATACACTATACCGCACTGTGTTCCGGGTATGGACGGAGACTTCCATAAACACAGAATAGTCTACATTGCTTGCTGTGATTGGTTGAGCACCGCTGCTGTAGACTAGTCTATGTCCCAGGATTAGTGATGGACGAACTTCCGACGGGACGTTTCGCGAACGCGAAATGCGAACGGACCCAAACGTTCGCGAAACCGAACGTTCGCCGCGGGCCCCATTGACTTCAATGGGAGGCGAACTTTGCAAACCTTCATGTCGAATTTGCGGCCACGTGGTAATTATTAGGGGGTAAAACGTAGTCCCACCATCTGGACAATGACATAATACATGTATGAGGTGAATTTGGGATCGATAACTACAAGCATTTTTATTTTATTTGGGAAATTGTTCTAACAATTCAGGACTATGGAGCTAATGAAGGCAATGGAGGAGAGGGAAGGTCAGGGACCAGGGTAGGCAAAGAAGAGGGTGCAGGAGATGATCACCAGCAGCGTGACATACCGGAATGACACATGCACCGTGATAGAGGCATCTGACAGCAGCACCGTAATACAGAGCACTGACAGCAGCACCGTGACATACAGCGCTGACAGCAGCACCGTGACATACAGCGCTGACAGCAGCACCGTGACATACAGCGCTGACAGCAGCACCGTGACATACAGCGCTGACAGCAGCACCGTGACATACAGCGCTGACAGCAGCACCGTGACATACAGCGCTGACAGCAGCACCGTGACATACAGCGCTGACAGCAGCACCGTGACATACAGCGCTGACAGCAGCACCGTGACATACAGCGCTGACAGCAGCACCGTGACATACAGCGCTGACAGCAGCACCGTGACATACAGCGCTGACAGCAGCACCGTGACATACAGCGCTGACAGCAGCACCGTGACATACAGCGCTGACAGCAGCACCGTGACATACAGCGCTGACAGCAGCACCGTGACATACAGCGCTGACAGCAGCACCGTGACATACAGCGCTGACAGCAGCACCGTGACATACAGCACTGACAGCAGCACCGTAAGCAGCCCCAGGAGGAAGTCAGCACAGCACAGGGATGGTGTGATCCCCTCATAATAAGAACCCCCAGGAGGAAGTCAGCACAGCACAGGGATAGTGTGATCCCTTCATAATAAGAACCCCCAGGAGGAAGTCAGCACAGCACAGGGATATCATAAGCAGCCCCAGTAGAAATATGACACCGCTCAACCTCTTCAAAGAGGAGGGTAGGGGCATATAGTACGGTGTGCTTTTTTGGGTCAAGGAAGTGAGCCAAATGAATTAAGAAGGTCTGTGTGCTTGATTAAAAAAATAGTTTATAGACATATACATGGTCTACTGGTCACATGTGTTGAATTCCTCCGAGATCCATGCCTCATTCATTTTTAGAAATGTGAGGTAGTTAACACTGTGGTGAGCTAGGCGAGTACGCTTATCGGTCACAATCCCCCCTGCTGCGCTGAACGTCCTTTCGGACAGGACACTGGATGAGGGGCAAGCCAACAGTTCGATTGCAAATTGGGCAAGCTCTGGCCAGAGGTCAAGCCTGCCCACCCAGTAGTCTAGGGGTTCATCACTCCTCAGAGCGTCCACATCGGCCGTTAACCCAATGTAGTCGGACACCTGACGGTCTAGGCGTTCCCTGATGCTGGATCCGGATGACACCTGTCGATGGGTCGGCTGAAAGAATGACCTCATATCCGAAGTCACCAACACATCTTCAAACCGGCCTCTTCTTGCAGGCGCTGTTGGATTGGTACCCGCAAATCCTTCTCTGGGAGTGGGAATTGCTCCTCTGCCAGCGCACGCAAAAGCAGAATGCAGCATTTCTCGAAGCAAGGCCTGGAAGTGCTGCATTCTGACAGCCCTCTGCGACGGCGGTAACATTTCCGCCATTTTGTGTTTGTACCGGGGGTCTAAGTACGTTGCCACCCAGTACTGGTCCTTGACCCTCATGCTTTTTATACGGGGGTCCCTATTAAAACACTGGAGCATGAAGGCCCCCATTTGCACTAAAGTGGAAGCGGTGTGGTGGCCTGGCTCCTGCTCATCATCCAGGATAATGTCGTCCTCTTCATTCTCCTCTCCCCATCCTCGCACAACAGGGATCCCAGAAAGGTTTAAAGCATGCTCTTCTTGCTCCTGCTCATCCGCCCCGGCACCATCCTCCTCTGACTCCTCATCAGACTCCTGTTGTTGACTTGTCTCAGATAGAGTAGCCCCCCCTGGGAATTCATCCAGCATTGCGACTTCCTCATCTTCCCGCTCCTGCTCCTCCACAGCCTGATCAATGACACGACGCAATGCACGCTCCAGAAAGAAGGCATAAGGTACCATGTCACTGATGGCGCCATGGCTGCGACTGACCAGTTTGGTGATCTCCTCAAATGGCCGCAGAAGTCTGCATGTGTCGCGCATGAGCAGCCACTGGCGCGGTGAAAAAAAACCCAGCTCCCCAGAACCGTTTCTTTCGCAGAGTTCATACAGGTAGACGTTAACTGCACGTTTCTGCTGGAGCAGCCTATCAAGCATATAGAAGGTTGAGTTCCATCGCGTCGGGCAATCGCAAATAAGACGTCTGACCGGCAGATGGTGTCGCCGCTGAATGTCAGCAAGGCGAGCCATGGCCGTGTAAGATCTTCTGAAATGGGCCGAGATTTTCCTTGCCTGCCGCAAGATGTCCTGGACCCCAGGGTATTTGACAAGGAATCGCTGCACGACCAAGTTTAAGACGTGTGCCATGCACGGCACGTGCGTGATTTTGCCCTGTTTCAATGCGCTAAGCAGATTGGCACCGTTGTCACACACCACTTTACCAACTGTCAAATTGAGCGGTGTTAGCCACTCATCTGCCTGTGAACGCAAAGCTGAAAGGAGTGCCGGGCCAGTGTGGCTCTTTGCTTCCAGGCACAACAGATGCAGCACGGCATGGCAACGTCTCACCTGGCATGTGGAATAGGTTCTGGGGAGCTTGGGCGGTGCAGTGGAAGAGACGCTAGCAGCGGAAAAGGAGGAGGCAGCTGAGGAGGAGAGGGAGGAGGATGGAGTAGGAGGAGGAGAAGAAGAGTCAGGCCTGCATGCAATCCGTGGCGGTAAAACCAAATCTACACGGGTGCCACGGGTTACATGCTTGACGGCCGTCAGAAGGTTCACCCAGTGGGCAGTAAAACTGATATACCTTCCCTGCCCGTGTTTGCTAGACCACGTGTCTGTGGTCAGATGTATCTTGGCACCGACACTGTGTGCCAGAGATACATTCACTTGCCGCTGAACATGGCCATATAGCTCTGGGATGCCCTTCTCTGAGAAATACTTCCTTCCTGGGACCTTCCATTGTGGTGTTCCAATGGCCACAAATTTGCGAAAGGCCTCCGAGTCCACCAGTTTATATGGCAGTAGTTGGCGGGCTATGAGTTCTGACAAGCCAGCCGCCAACCGTTGGGCAAGAGGGTTATCCGGCGTCATCATTTTTTTACGCTCAAACATTAGGCCCACGGAAGCCTGCCTTTTTGCAGAAAAATGTGAGCTTGGCGTGATGGAAGGTGGAGTGGAGGACAATTGTGAGGAGAGAGGAGAAGGAGAAGTAGAAGACGAGGCTGGACGGTGAGAGCCTGCAGTGTGGCTTTGTGTGTTCCGTTGCTCCCACTGGGCTCGGTGATGGCTGCTCATGTGCCTTCTTAAGGCGGTCGTCCCTAGGTGAGTATTGGGCTTACCGCGACTAACGCGTTGACTGCAAAGATTGCAGATGGCAACGCTATTGTCAGCAGCGGACACGTTAAAAAAAGCCCACACTGCGGAGCCATGTGCCGGTGTCCTGGGAGCGCCAGATGTGACCGTACATGGTCGATGACTCGCTCCTGATACATTTGCAGTCTGCTTTGTCCCTGCTGTGCAATGTAAGTCATTGCTGCTTCTCCTCCCTATCTGCTGGTCCATATCTCCCTCTGAACTCCCCTCCTCTTCCTCTCTTGTGGGCACCCACGTGACATCACTAGACACGTCATCATCAACGTCACCTTCCCCACCGCTATAAGTAGAGATCTCGGAGTAGGCAGCAACACCGGGGACCAACCTCCTCCTTGGGCTGATCTGGGTACTGGCGTCAGACTGCTGAGTAGCGCTTGTTGCTACCTCCTCTTCCTGATCCAATACCAAGAGTGGCTGCGCATCAGAAATGTCCTCTTGATATGGATCGGAAAATAATTCCAGTGACTCAAGCGGAAGGTATGTGGTGGTGGTGGTGGTGGTCGTGTTGTTGGTGGTAGTGTCTTTGGGGGTGCACATAGCAGAGAGTGAAGAAGAGGGTGCAGATCGAGAGGATGAGGAGGGTGCAGAAGAGTAAGGCTGAGCGAGCCACTCAACCAAGTCTGGTGCATCCTTTAAAGTAATTGAACGCACCTTCTGCAACTTCCCACTTTGGCTCAAGCCTGTTGCTCCTGCCCTACCCCTACCACCCCTGCGGAAGGGCCTGCCTCTTCCTCTGCCTGTCATTTTTTAAATGACCCTGTGACAAAACTCTTAGTCCCTATACCGATGAAGGACTGCTGCAGTATAGGGCAGCGGTCAGCAGTGGTGCACGTCAACCCTATCTATTGTGGACCGATAGCGGTCCTTACAGAACAGCAGACTGTACCGCACTCAAGCCTATGTACCGTAGCACCCTATACCAAGTTACCAGTCCTTATAAGAACTTTTGTGGAACAAGCAGGTTGTGTGTTAGTGATTAGCAGACTGTACGTCAGTCCCTATACCGCTGAAGGACTGCTGCAGTATAGGTGAGCGGTCAGCAGTGGTGCACGTCAACCCTATCTATTGTGGACCGATAGCGGTCCTTACAGAACAGCAGACTGTACCGCACTCAAGCCTATGTACCGTAGCACCCTATACCAAGTTACCAGTCCTTATAAGAACTTTTGTGGACCAAGCAGGTTGTGTATTAGTGTTTAGCAGACTGTACGTCAGTCCCTATACCGCTGAAGGACTGCTGCAGTATAGGGCAGCGGTCAGCAGTGGTGCACGTCAACCCTATCTATTGTGGACCGATAGCGGTCCTTACAGAACAGCAGACTGTACCGCACTCAAGCCTATGTACCGTAGCACCCTATACCAAGTTACCAGTCCTTATAAGAACTTTTGTGGAACAAGCAGGTTGTGTGTTAGTGATTAGCAGACTGTACGTCAGTCCCTATACCGCTGAAGGACTGCTGCAGTATAGGTGAGCGGTCAGCAGTGGTGCACGTCAACCCTATCTATTGTGGACCGATAGCGGTCCTTACAGAACAGCAGACTGTACCGCACTCAAGCCTATGTACCGTAGCACCCTATACCAAGTTACCAGTCCTTATAAGAACTTTTGTGGACCAAGCAGGTTGTGTATTAGTGTTTAGCAGACTGTACGTCAGTCCCTATACCGCTGAAGGACTGCTGCAGTATAGGGCAGCGGTCAGCAGTGGTGCACGTCAACCCTATCTATTGTGGACCGATAGCGGTCCTTACAGAACAGCAGACTGTACCGCACTCAAGCCTATGTACCGTAGCACCCTATACCAAGTTACCAGTCCTTATAAGAACTTTTGTGGAACAAGCAGGTTGTGTGTTAGTGATTAGCAGACTGTACGTCAGTCCCTATACCGCTGAAGGACTGCTGCAGTATAGGGCAGCGGTCAGCAGTGGTGCACGTCAACCCTATCTATTGTGGACCGATAGCGGTCCTTACAGAACAGCAGACTGTACCGCACTCAAGCCTATGTACCGTAGCACCCTATACCAAGTTACCAGTCCTTATAAGAACTTTTGTGGACCAAGCAGGTTGTGTATTAGTGTTTAGCAGACTGTACGTCAGTCCCTATACCGCTGAAGGACTGCTGCAGTATAGGGCAGCGGTCAGCAGTGGTGCACGTCAACCCTATCTATTGTGGACCGATAGCGGTCCTTACAGAACAGCAGACTGTACCGCACTCAAGCCTATGTACCGTAGCACCCTATACCAAGTTACCAGTCCTTATAAGAACTTTTGTGGAACAAGCAGGTTGTGTGTTAGTGATTAGCAGACTGTACGTCAGTCCCTATACCGCTGAAGGACTGCTGCAGTATAGGTGAGCGGTCAGCAGTGGTGCACGTCAACCCTATCTATTGTGGACCTATAGCGGTCCTTACAGAACAGCAGACTGTACCGCACTCAAGCCTATGTACCGTAGCACCCTATACCAAGTTACCAGTCCTTATAAGAACTTTTGTGGACCAAGCAGGTTGTGTATTAGTGTTTAGCAGACTGTACGTCAGTCCCTATACCGCTGAAGGACTGCTGCAGTATAGGGCAGCGGTCAGCAGTGGTGCACGTCAACCCTATCTATTGTGGACCGATAGCGGTCCTTACAGAACAGCAGACTGTACCGCACTCAAGCCTATGTACCGTAGCACCCTATACCAAGTTACCAGTCCTTATAAGAACTTTTGTGGAACAAGTGAGTTGTGAATGTTTAGCAGACTGCAGCAGAAGGGCAGCAGTCAAGTATAATATCCTTTCTATATTTGGAAGAAAGAATATTATACATGTACAAGCCTATTACTGTACCACTGATACCAGTCCTGAAAAGAACCTTTGTGGAACTAATAATAACAGCAAGTCTTTAAAATTACCCTCACTGCCTGACAACACTGCTTCCTTCCTGTCCCTATACAAATTGGCAAAAAAAGAGAACGATTAGTGGTTACTGGAACAGCTCTTTTGTGGACCTTGATAGTAACAGCTAATGATGATGATGATGATGATGATGATGATGAAGACTAATCTGGCTGTCCCTGTAGCATACACCGTCCTTTCCCTTTCTCTAAACTAACAAAAGACACTCAGGCTGCTGCAAGAATCAGCAGCACAGCAAACCTATCAACACCTAACACCTATACCAGTCCTGAAAAGAACTTTTGTGTACCAAATAGCTAGTGGTTTATCTCTCCCTACTCCACACAGGAACCTGTCCCTATCGTAACAGAAGAAAGAATGTAAAATGGCCACCGGATCGGGTGTATTTATAGGTTAGGGGGAATGTACAAGTGTCCATGTGCTGTCATGTCTCAATTGGCTGTCCTGTATCACATGATAAACGTGTCACCAAAGGTTAAAGTTCTTGTATACATTAAACACGTAAGTCCGCCGCGGCGAACGACGGAAAAAGGCGTTCGAACGTGCGGACCGCGAATGTCGGAAATTCGCCGCGAAACGACCGCCGGGCGAAACGTTCGTCCATCACTACCCAGGATGTCTCCGCCCATACCTGGGACCGGAACACAGTGCGGTCTACTGTATGACTATGTATGTAACCCGCAGCTGCATACATTATCGCACATCCAGCCGCTGACACCTCAGGGAGAGAGAACTGAATTACTAGTTCTGATGTAAATTGGTAATTAGTAAAATATAAAAAAGTCAGTCTTTGGCATTTTTATTTTATTTTTATATTAACATTAATTATGATTAATATTATATATTATTTATTTTATTTATTTTTATGCCGGTTTTATTTGGTATGGTGGTGCAATGTGCACTGACTGCAGTCTTATTTTATTTTATTTTTATCTTCTGTGTCCAATTTTATGTGGGTTACTTTTTATTAAAGTACTTTTTGACATTGCTGGATTGTAATATTCTTTTCTTCATAAAATTAATGATTAAGTTGAATATAAATAATATAACGAATACGAATGTAACACAATTTTGTATATCCAATAATTTTATGGAGTAATAAATAAAAAAAGCCTATTTTGGTGTCGGTGCTATTTCGGTATCGGTCATCGAGATCAAGGAAGATTTATTTTCGGTATCGGTTTCGGCATCCCTACGTTTCAGGAAATGCCAACCCCCCTGGCTGCAAATGCCTCTTTCACAAGCCCTCCTGGCTGCCTCTCTACACCAATCCACCAGACTGACTCTTCACCAGCCCTCCCAGCTGACTTTTAGAAGATCTTTCAGGGAAGGATAGTAGACTTAAGAACATCACTGTCTTCAAGAGAGACTGGCAACATGTGGCAGTCTCCCCCCGTTGTTAGTCCTCAACAGTGTTGCACTACTCACTCTGTCCTCTCTTGCTCCCTTGCCTCCAGGAAGACCTCCTCCCATGTGTTTTGTCAGGATCCTTTCAGCACCCAAACCCCAGCCTAAGGCAGGCCACCCCCCCAGACTAGAGGGCACCGACAGCCTCCTCAACACTGTATTTCCACCTTCCACCCAACTGCCCTTGCTGGTATGGCTAATGTTTATTTATAGGGTTGTCTCAGTCTGCTGCCAGCCCACTGCTGAGGATTGGCCGAGGCTCCATAAATATTCAAGGCAGCTTTTTCCAAACCCCACCCACTAGTTCTAGAAGGTTCTCCAACCTTCTGGACCAGGGGGAGGCACCAGGGATTGCTGCCAGGGTGAGTCACCCAGCCCTGAACTTCAGTCAATTCTTGGCCCAGATTCAAAAATTCATTTTACCAAAAGCCAGTAAATTTGCCTCCAACTATTCTAGCACACACTGGAGTGTACCACAATAGCTTCCAATGAAAGAGGATCTATGAATGGAAGATGGGCGGATGACTGAAGAGTCCACCTCATTTATTCACAGCTTGTTTTTCTTTCTCAGAAGTTTTAGTACAGCTTCTCTGAATGGAGGGGTGGGGGAGGGCAAACAGGGCGGGCATGGTCAGTACTCTTAATGAGTATATATAACCAGTCCATCAGCTTTATCAACCCCCGCCACACCAGAAGATTATGACGTGGGAGTAGGAGGGCTTGGAGGATGTAGATTTCAACAAGCAGGAGCCAGCTACACAAGGGACACAATGCATTGATATAGTATGAAAAGTCCCTTGTTTTTTGTTTTGTTTTTTCTAGTAAACTTAGGCTTTAATAGGTTAATCACATTTTGCATATGTAAATGTTGTAATGAGTTTGTGATGAAGCTTTTTTTAAACAGATTTTTCATCGGTTGTTAAGAAAAGTTATACATTTTTGAGATGGCTGACAAAAGAAAAAATTCTTATAGATATCAGGAAGGGTTTTCCAACCGCCAATTGTAGGAATCTGTGACATTCGATGTTATACACCGATGACTATCGTGACTCACAATTCCCACCCATTGAAGAGGGACATTGACAGTGACTTGTTAGTAACAATTTTACCCGCGGCTTGACTGCTCCATCAAATCAAAATGGCTCCTTTTTAGCGAAAGTCTTTTTTTCACAGGGACGCTGGTAATGTACAAACTATACAGAGAATCACGGCGTGCTTCCAAAGTATATTTGTTTTGGAGACGTTTTGGAGTCCAAATTTAATAATTTGAAAGAGAATGGAAAAAGTTTGTTGCGTGTGCTGAGTGGGAATTCCCGGGCACAGCGAGGAATGTGGGATAACGTCCAGCTCTGTGTGGAAACAGTGAGTGGGTAGCAGGGGAGTTGCCTGTGAAATGTTCTCTGTACAGAGAGCTCTGTAGAAGCTTTCACAAGGAAAGAACACAAAGCAACAAAATGAGTTAGGGAGAAGCAGCTAGGATCAGCCAAAAACCCATCCCTGATAACAAAATAAAAAAAAAAAAAATCTATCAAAAGACTAATATTGTATTTTTTTTTTTATTAAGAATTTACCTCCATACTCCTCAATGCTAAAATACAATTATCCTTCTGAGGAAGGGAATTAAAACGGAGACACTTATAGGGCACTGAGTAGAAACAAATGTGCACCATTTGAGGGAAAATAGCCCAAGGATTATAAAGAACTCCTCCAACAATAAAAAAAAAAAAAAGCTAGATTCCAGAATGTTTATTACACTGTAGAATTTCCATCAGAAGAACAGCATACATTTTATAATGCATGAAAACTGTAAATTGTTTTTAACTCTTTATTTTCATTCGTAAACGTGATGTGATGCAATTATTACCTGATGCCACAGGCGTTACATAGCGGGGTCCCATCCTCTGCATCCCGCCACAGGGGAGTCTTCTGTGTCTTGCAAGAGGCACATCGTTTAATTCCTAGATAAGGGAATACACTATCAATATACAAATGTAGTGTGATTTTTATCGACGTACAGATAGTATCATCATCCAGTGCATTGTGATCATAATTGGCATACTCAGTATGATTCTATAGTACAGTGTGATAATTTTTTGTGTTTTCGGAACTGTGTATCATTAGACACTGCCGTGTGATCAACATTGGTGTAGAGATACTCTGTATGATTGTATATTGCAGTGTGGTGATTATGATCAGTGTTTAGATACCTCCTTCCATTAAGCCGCATTTACTGGGACATTTATAAACCTTCCCTTATAAAGACAGGCATTTACAAGCTTTAAGAGCAGTCCTGAAACTTGTTAAATGTCTGCTGAAGTGTGCCAAATATTTTTTTTAAACCACAGCCAGAACCTTTATTAAAGAGCGACATCCAAACTGCAGTGTGAAGTGGACCGGTCAATTGTGCCATGAGGGAATGGGACTAAAAAGGATTAGTTGACCTTCTCAGAAAAAATTTAAAGGTAAAAGCCCTATACCCTCTCTACCGCCCTCCCCCCGCCTACTGTACTTACCTCCATGGGCATTGAGTCGTCAGTGCCCATGTAGCCATTGCAGTGATCTGGGGAGTTGAAATCCCTACTCTTCTTCCCCTTTTTTCTGTAGAATTTCTGGTGTGGATCAGAGTGATTCTGATTGGTCATGTTTAGGTATTGACCAGTTGGAATCACTCTGACCCATCCCAGGAAGCCCTACAGAAAGAAGGGGAAGAAGAGCAGGAATTCCAAATCCCCAGAACACTACAATCGGCTGTGTGGGTACCAGTGGTGGCCCGTCCATAAGGGGTTCCGCCCCCCTACTAATCCATGCACCCGGCCCTTAATTTACATGCAGGGTGTTGGTCGCATGGATTTCTTTTTAAAAGCACACGATTAGAGCCTGAGGCACTAATTTGCTTTAAAAAAAGGGTGGGCTCGGGGAGCAGAGCACTGTGCCCTGAGCCCACCCATTTGTGTGACAGTAGCAAATATTTGCTATTGTCTTTCTGATTCTCCTCCTGGCTAATCAGGAAGCGGGTCCTGAGACCCCACTGGCAAGGGAATGTTAGGGCTCACAGCCAATTGGATCTCAGGAGCTGCATCCCTTTCGGCCGATAGGAGAAGCCCTGGATTTTCCCAAATCCTCCTGGAGTGAGGAGCAGCAGCCCTCCTTGTCATCTTCCTCAGTGCCATCCTCCTCCTGACAGTAAGGCTTCTAAACCCCTGCCTGCCATCCATCCGTCCGGGGGGGTAGTGGCGGCGGTGAGGGGGCAGGTTTGTTTGCCAACGCAAATTTAAGGCTAGACATGTTGGGTATCTATTTACTTGGTGCAACCTCCTTTTATATTTTACCCCCAAAAAATGGTAATTTATTGTGTTTTTTGTGCCGTAAAATAAACTATAGTGTATATTTTACCAAAAGTTTGTATTTTCTAGATGATAATATCATACGACATAAAAAAATTAGAACTATCACTATTTTATGCTCAAAAATATATAACATTTTTGGGGTTTATGCAATCTTCAGGCCTAAAAAGATTTTTTAAACGTGTGCAAAATAAACACAAAAACGGCGCTGGAAGCGAAACGGTTAAACAATCGAATTCTGTCGAGTGAGGGAGCCCACACACTAATCAAAATTCGGCCAATCCCTTCTGGACATGCCGAGTTTGGATCGGTGTATGGTCAGTAGTGATGTGCTCGGGGGCATTCAGATCGAACCTGCCAGGAAGTCGGCACTGCACACAGCCAATCATAGGCAGCATATGTATGTGTAGCTGTCGGTCGTGGAAATGCCTCACTACCTATGATTGGCGGTGTGCAGTGACAGCTTCCTTCCTGGCTGGATCGATCTGAACACACCTGAGCCCATCACTAATAGTCAGCTTAGTGAAGACTTGGGCAGACATGAAGGCCTTGTGTACAGCCTGAGATTTTGATTTCTGGGGCTCCACAGAGAAAAAAAAAGGGGTCCAAAATTTACACTGGCCCCCTTTAACGGTGTGTTAACCTATAAAAAGGTGTGAGATTTGACGGATTCAATTTACGGCTCCTTTTGGACACTTGCTAAAATGTGATTTTCTGCAGGCTACAAGCTGCAATTTAAAAAATTCCTTTTTAAAACCAGTCCTAAACAGTATAATGATTATATCCGAATTGGATCACATACTTGCTGTCTGTGTTGGATCATCATCTGAACCACTGGACAGTGAATTTGATTTACTCCGGGGTCTGGATTTTGTGCTCTTTCTCCAATTTCTTCCTTTGCTGTTGAGAAACCAATACATTAGTTCCTAGAATGCATACAATTTTGGCGCTCCCTTACATGTGCGTAACCAAGTGTTTTCCTACATTTCCTGTATGTATAACATTGTCTAATTTCACAAAGTTCCTGTTAATTCCAAAAAATCATTACTTTTTTAGTGAGTGTATGTTAAAGATTTTAGGATTTGTTTTGGGTTTTATTTTTTCCTTTCAGCTCATATTATGTCAGCAGTAATAAACCAATTAAACATTTTTAGCGTCTCCTTTTGGTGGAGAATTATGCAAGCTGTAGAATAGTGGAAATTAATAAGTATCCTTGATGGTAAATGAATGCTTCTTCTTCCATTCATTCAATTTATAAGTTGTTAGATGTGTACATTTCAAAATCCAGTATACAGGGAAAAAAAAAAAAATTTTTGTGTATTAGTTCTCCATGTAACGGGAGTGTGGCAGTGGGGGGTGCCCTTTGCCTATATACTTTTTGCTAATAGGTGTCCCTCTTTTCCATCTCAGAAAATAGAGGTATGCTAGCCTGTTAGGACAATTTGGCTGTGGTTTGCCTTTAGTGTAGAAGTTGGCATAGCAGCAGCAAGTAATATTCCGGCTCTTAATTTACCTAAATTGTGTAAATGACGACTGTCACAGATTTTTCAAGTACACAACCTCAACCATATTTGAGCTACTTGTGCATGCACAGTAACACAAAAAAAAAGGCATAAAGTGAGGGGTGGCAGGTGCAAGTAGGCAGTTCCTGCAAAATTAAGGACAAAAAGGTCCTGACCTGGATGGGACCTCATGGAAAGTGGACATGTTAAGTGTAGTTTGTGGTCCGGGGTGACAGTGTCCTGGGGACTGAGGAGAATATGCTGACAAATATGCAGTGGGGGTACAATTACAGAAATGCTCCCATAGCGTAACAACGGTTGTTATAACTCTAAATGATCAAATAACATCTAATACATAAAAGGCTGGATTCACAACTTTGCATTGTAATATTGCACATTACAAGATAAGTATGAAGTTGGGGGGGGGGGGGGGGGGGAACAATTATACTCATCTAGGTGGAAGCAGCATCCATCCAATGCTGCATCTGTCCCCACAGGCTCTGCACTGAGAATTGAGCGATGAAAGACCGCTGATCGCTCAGTTCTCCCCTCTGCTCTGAGCAGAGAGCCATGACTGTCAGTCACCGGCTCACACCTCGATTGCCGCCATTACTAGTAAAAAATAAAAATGGCATAAATCTAGTCCCTATTTTGTAGGCACTATAGCTTTTGCACAAACCAATCAATATACGCTTATTGCAGGTTTTTTTTTTTTTTTTTTTTTTACCAAAAATATGTAGAAGAATACATATTGCCTAAACTGATGAAGAAATGTATTTTAAATTTTTTATTGGGGATATTTATTATAGCAAAAAAGTATAAAATAGTATAAAAAAGTGTTTATTAGATCTGTTTGACAAGTGAACAAATTTGCTGTTCATCAACATGAGCTGTTCCTGTGCTCTCTGCCCCTGGAATGTTATCTGTCAGCATTGTTCTCTGCTAACTCCATAGGCTACAAAAAACTTTCCCCCCGTTGTGTAGCAGAGAGTGAGGTATAATGTTTTTCTAACACAGTGTTATGCAGTCCTAACACACTCCCTATCCAAGGAGTTGCTAGGTGGGAAAAAGAGCAGGGGCTTCAGCCCGAAGTCCGAGCCCGGGGCTGGTGGGGGGGGGGGGGGTGGTCGGGGGTAAGCTCACTCTTGCTGGTTTCTGCCTAGCTTACCAGTGCCCATCAATGCTGACCACTAAAAACTGACCTACCTGACACACACTGACAATTACACTGACCCACACTGCCCTACCTGACGCACACTGACCATTACATTGACCCACACTGACCTACCTGACACAGACTGATCATTACACTGACCATTACACTGACCTACCTGACCATTACATGTCAGACCTCAGGTGACCTCCTCCTGCAGCTCAGGCGTAGTGTGCGGCACACACCCATCCTGCGAGACAGCAGGCAGGCAGCCAGAGACAGGAGAGGAAAGCTGCCCGTCCAAGCGCTGAGCAGGGAACTCAGTGCTCGACGCGATCGCATTGTAATTCCCTCCTTCTGGAGCCTGCAGATGGATGTCACACGTCCCGAAGTCCCAGAATTGGACCAGTGAGACGTCCATTATAGGTGCTGCAGGCTCCAGAAGGCGGGACCTGCTACGTCACTCGGCCATGCTCCGAATTGTGAATGCCCGAGACCCGGGGCCCACTCGGGGCTCCAGCCCCCCTCACCGACGCCACTGAGGACAACGCTGCTCACTACTGTTGACACCCTAGAACAGGAAGTAAGTAGTAGGATTGCCTGGTTAAAAGTAAAGAAAAAAAAAGTGTAAGGAAAGAAAACACATTGCGCCATCATATCTAAGGGCTAGTAATTTGCAAAACTATCAGTTTGTGTTATGTGACAACACTGAAAAAATGACACTTTGCTACAATGTAATGTAGTGAGTGTACAGCTTGTATAACAGTGTAAATTTGCTGTCTCATCAAAATAACTCAACGAGCAGCCATTAATGTCTAAACCACTGGCAACAAAAGTTAGTACACCCCTAAGTAAAAATTTCCAAATCGGGCCCAAAGTGTCAATGTTTTGTGTGGCCACCATTATTTTCCAGCACTGCCTTAACCTTCCTGGGCATGGAGTTCACCAGAGGGGATCATGCTCTGCTTCAGTATGTCACAGTACATGTTGGCATTCATGGTTCCCTCAATGAACTGCAGTCGGTGGTCTGTCAAAAACTGTCTGGCCATTGGATAGTGTCCCCCCCATACTGCGCAGCGCTTGCGCAGTACGGAGGAGAAGGAGACTCCAAAAGTCTCTGAAGAAGAATGGCGCCTGCGCACTGAGTCCAGGTGCAAGCCCCACCATCCAAGTGGACATACAGTAGCACATAGTAACAGGGCCCCTCGGGGGCTCACTTCGCTCGGCTATTTTTTATTGTAATTCTATATCCACTTGGATGGTAGGGCTTGAACCTGGACTCCCGGCGCAGGCGCCGTTCATCTTCTGAGACTTTCGGAATCTCCTTGTACTTCGTACTGCGCAAGCGCAGTACAGGGCGGACACTATCCGATGGGGGACACTATTCGACACATCACCGGCAGCACTCATGCAGCCCCAGACCATGACACTCCCACCAACATGCTTGACTGTAGGTAAGACACACTTGTCTTTGTACTCCTCACCTGGTTGCCGTCACACACGATTGACACCATCTGAATAATAAGTCTTGGTCTCATCAGACCACAGGACATGGTTCCAGAAATCCATGTTCTTAGTCTGCTTTTCTTCAGCAAACTGTTTGCGGGCTTTCTTGTGTATCATCTTTAGAAGAAGCTTCCTTCTGGGAGGACAGCCATGCAGACCAATTTGATGCAGTGTGTGCGGTGTATGGTCTGAGCACCGACAGACTGTCCCCCCACCCCATTCACCCTCTGCAGCAATGCTGGCAGCACTCATATGTCTATTTCCCAAAGACAACCTCTGGATGACACTGAGCACATGCACTCAACTTCTTTGGTCAGCCATGGCGAGGCCTGTTCTGAGTGGAACCTGTCCTGTTAAACTGCTGTATGGTCTTGGCCACCGTGCTGCAGCTCAGTTTCAGAGTCTTGGAAATCTTCTTGTAGCCTAGGCCAGTGAACCTTGGCACGCCTGATGTTTTGGAATTACATTTCCCATGATGCTCATGCACTCTGCAGTGTAGTTGAGCATTATGGGAAATGTAGTTCCAAAACATCTGGAGTGCCAAGGTTTGCCATCACTGTCCTAGGCCATCTTTATTTAGGGCAACAATTCTTTTTTTCTTTTCAGATCCTCAGAGTTCTTTGCCATGAGTTGCCATGTTGAACTTCCAGTGACCAGTATGAGAGAGTGAGAGCGATAATACCAAATTTAACACACCTGCTCCCCAGTCACATCTAAGACCTAACAAGTCACATGACCCCGGGGAGGAAAAATGGCTAATTGCGCCCAATTTGGACATTTTCACTTAGGGATGTACTCACTTTTGTTGCCAGCGGTTTAGACATGAATGGCTGTGTGCTGAGTTATTTTGAGGGGACAGCAAATGTACACTGTTATACAAGCTGTACACTCACTACTTTACATTGTAGCATAGTGTTATTTCTTCAGTGTTGTCACATGAAAAGATATAATAAAATATTTACAAAAATGTGAGGGGTGTACTCACTTTTGTGAAATACTGTACATACAGTAGTGGAAAGGAGTTGTCTAGGATATCTAATCCTCTCTTTAGTAGAATAGAGGACACACTTACCTCATTGAAACATTTCATACTTTCGTTACCTTTGCTTAGCAGACCCAATGTAAATGGAATGGCAATTTTATCTGAATAGACAAACTACAATATGGCTTTTTTTGAAGTTGTAACATTGTTAATTTTTTATTTTGTTTAATGTTAACATGGAGTTCCAAATTCGAATGTTTACCACGGTTTGTTTGATGGTTAAAAGACAAGAAAAAGACATGTCTGTGATGCCACAGCTGTCTTTTTTTTTTTTTTATGGGAAATAACGTTAAATAGGAAGCATCTGAATAGCTGAAGCAAAACAGATATTTCTTCTTTCAAGTTCATACAGTGAGCCCTTGGCACCATAACTCATTCTTTGGTGGATCATGCCACAGCTTACACAGTATTTCTCCTAATGGTCCACATTTTGTTGTGTACCTGTAAAATGATGAAACAATCAGCTGGTAATCATCACATTTTTCCTTCTCAAAACAGAGATGCATCTGAAACTCAATACCCTGGAAAGTTGGGTCTGTCTTTTCCATACTTCTCATTGGGGTCTTCTGCTTCCTGGGAGTCCTCTGAAAACACCTCAAATTATCTGATGATCCATTGATTATTGAGCTTCCTTGAGACTGATCTCTGTTCTTCTTCACATTCTGTACTTTACATAAGGTACTAGAGTGGCACTCTTTGCACAAAGGTTCACTATTTGTATTAGTGTTTACCCATTCTGGATTCTCAACAACTTGTTCCTCACTAGTGGATGGTAAATGAGATCTATCCAACATAAGGATATTATTGTTAATCTCAAGATGTCCTCTACAATCCTTCTGAACCTTGGACTGTACAAGAGGTTTGCTCTCTTCTTCTAGTCCTAGTTTAGTTAATTGGTTGCATTCCAAATTAATACGATTCAGAATCTCCATAGCTTTACTAGAAGAGCTTTGGGACCTTCTGTAGGAATTCCTTAGAACAGAGGTCCGGTTAAAGTCATTGATCATACTACGACCATTCTGAGCATGGTCCTCCTTGTTTTCAAACTTTGGAATATTTTTTATACTTTCCTCCAATAGACTCAAAACAGTCCGTTCTGAAACCTGTACCATACATGACATTCTGTGCTCGAAATGTTGCAAATTATTGGTATGGCCCTGTAACTGACACCATTTCTCAGCTTTCCCCTCAGAGAACCTTTAAAGAGAAAAGCAAAATAAAATCAATTAAGTGCCAACCAATGGATCATTGAGCAGTCAATCTAAATGAGTAAATAGATAAAGTCGCGCTATGGACTACCCCCTCTTACTGTGACTAAAGTAAATCAAATAAATAAAAAAAACTTTGAGTGAGGATATTAATACGGGGTTAAAGCTGCCTGTGCCTAGATCCTCCACCCCTTGGGTGGGGGGGGGGGGGGGGAGGTAAGAGATAAAGAATTAAGATAATGGGCTATGGTGCTAAAACCCAATACATGTGCAGCTCTGTGCATAAAAATATATATAAATTTAATTTATATAACGGTGCTATCAAAATTCTTATGGTATATCAAGTGTGTGCATATAGCATATATGTGCTAGTATTACGGTGACCCATACATATGCTTATGCTGATAATAACAAATACATAAAAAACATCCAAAAGAATCAAAAAATGTGCAAATGAATTAGTCTCAGCAAACATGCAAATATCGTGCAAAAATTATTTTTTTTAGTCCCAAAGAACGTCTTTATGCATAAGAACTTTTCAAAATCGCATTCAGAAATCGCTGGAAAGACGCAATAGCGGCGTTTTGCCGGTGGTATTACAGCGCTGCCCCATTGATTTCAATGGGGAGCAGCGGTGGAGGAGCAGTAAACACACCGCTCCTTCACCCCTCCAAAGAAGCTGCTGGCAGGGCTTTTCCCCGACGTCCTGCCAGTGCACCACTGTAGTGTGAAAGCCCTCAGGCTTTCACACTACAAACAATGGTGCAGCTTTTTTAGGGCGGATTGCAGGCGCTATTTCTAACGCTATAGCGCCTGCAAAACGCCCTGGTGTGAAAGGGGTCTTACTGTTGTCTTATTTTTTTTTTTATAAAAAAAAAAAGTGTATTTTTTCCAAAAAAAGTGTGCTTGTAAGACCACTGCGCAAATACGGTGTGACACAAAGTATTGCAATGACTGCCATTTTATTCTCTAGGGTGTATATATAAAGTTTGTGGGTACTAAGTAATTTTCTAGCAAAAAACTGATTTTAACTTGTAAACACAGAGTCTGAAAAATAGGCCTGTTTCTTAAGTGGTTAGGGTAAAAAAAAAAAAAAACTTCCAATGATGCATTGTAATGTACTGTGGTCATTGGCACCTGCTGCTGTCAATCAAATATTACAAGGAGGGAGTGGGGGGGGGCAGGGCTGAGCCATGCTGTGTTTGTCTATAGACACACACAGCCCAGCGTGGGAGCGAGCCTGTAGGTGTTCCACCATAGGAAGCAAATTCTTATGGAGATGCACAGAGAAAAAGAGGAGCCAAGAGAGTGCCAAAAGGGCACCCCAGAGGAGGAGGTTCTGGGCCGTTCTGTGCAATATCCTAGCATTGGGCAGGTAAGTATAATCGGTTTATTATTCTAATTTAAAAAAATGTAAGCTTAACAATTACTTTAATGTGGCCCAGTGTCAGCTAGAAAGGCAATAAAGGAACAAAAATTCTCATGGTTAAACTTTTGTTATTTAAAAAAGATTGATAGTCTTTTTAACTACTTTAGCTACCCCTAGGACTGCAGCTGAAGGAAGCTTTAACCACTTCCCACCAACTTGGTGCATATATGTGGCCTCTCAGTGGGTGGGCTTTAATATGGAGCGGCTACATATATGAAAATGAAAAAGTAAACACATTACTGTGCTATAATGCTCCCTTCACGCTCCCTTCACGCTCCCGACATAGTAGCAAAAGGGTACCGGAAAGATCCTGATGCATACTTTTGTTTGGGAGCGCTCTGATCATGTGACCACTGCGACTGCCAATCACAGTGGTAAGAGGATTGGAACGTCGGCCTCCGCCTCCCAGCATTTAGATCCCGGCAGCAGAAAGGAGTTGAGGAAGAAGTTCTCTGTAAATATTTGCTGAATCTGATGCTCTTCAGAGTAACATGTATGAACTCACATTAAACAATGTTGTGTATTCAAGACCATAGCAGCTACAGTAAGAGTCACTTGTAACAATCAAAGTTCGGTATGCGCAGACCTGGGGAAAGGAACACCATCCACATAAGGAACGGATTGGTTTTTTAACACTTAAAAGGAGAAGTAGAGCCAAAGCTCGTTTGGCTCTACTTCAACTATAGATTCCTGGAGTGCGCTGTCAGCCGATGTCACTCAGCCGGTCCAGGCTCAGATAAGATCCCAGACAATATGGTCAGGATCCACCCAGATGCCTGAACCGGCACCTGACTCAGCCTCTCAGTGATCCACCAAGAGCGGAGGGAGAGAACTTTATTTTTATTTTTAAGTCAGTTGTCAGTCCTGTACTCACTCTCATGAAGACCTATTACACCTGAAGAATCTTCAGCATCCAATACTTCTGGGCAGGGGCGGATCCAGAGCCTAGTCTCGGGAGGGGCACTGCTAGAAAATATGTTTCTTTGGGGGCAATTTATCGGGGAAATGGCTGGTATTGTCGCTTCAATCCTCACGGCACCATGGTTGTTATGGTGTCAGGATGATTCAAGCGTATTATTTCTATTATAACATTGTAATATAAAAATAAATGGTTCAACTCACCATAATGGAGAATCAGTGGGAGCCCTGAGGGTGTCACTTTCCACACACTGCACATTGTCACTTGTCACCAAATGCGTATTGTCACTTGCCACGTCACCTGCCACACATTGCGGATTGTCACTTGCCACATGTTGCAGATTGTCACTTGCCACGTCGCCTGCCACACATTGTGGATTGTCACTTGCCATGTCGCCTGACACACATTGCGGATTGCCACTTGCCACATAGCCTGCCACACATTGCGGATTGTCACTTGCCATGTCGCCTGACACACATTGCGGATTGCCATTTTCCACGTAGCCTGTCACACATTTCGGATTGTCACTTGCCACGTCACCTGCCACACATTGCGGATTGCCACTTGCCACATAGCCTGCCACACATTGCGGATTGCCACTTGCCACATAGCCTGCCACACATTGCGGATTGTCACTTGCCACATAGCCTGCCACACATTGTGGATTGTCACTTGCCACGTCACCTGCCACACATTGCGGATTGTCACTTGCCACATAACCTGCCACACATTGAGGATTGTCACTTGCCACATAGCCTGCCACACATTGCTGATTGCCACTTGCCACATAGCCTGCCACAAATTGCGGATTGTCACTTGCCACGTCACCTGCCACACACTGCGGATTGCCACTTGCCACTAAGCCTGCCACACATTGCGGATTGTGACTTGCCATGTCTCCTGCCACACGTTGCAGATTGTCACTTGCCATGTCGCCTGGCTGCCACACGTTGCGGATTGTTCCCAGAGTGAAATTAGGCAGCAGAGAGATAATGTAATCTCTCTGCTGCCCACTGCTTCCCAGACAGTGAGGGCGGAACTGCAGAGATGCAGGGAAGTGAGAGATGATGTCATCTCCCTGCTCGAACACTGAGCCGCCCAGCTGTCCCAACCTCACCCGCCGGCGCTGTCACCCGCTGAGCTGCCCGCCTGGAACAACACCCGCGGAACCGCTCGCGGGCTGTCAGACACGGAGCCTCCCGCCCGGAACGACACCCGCGGAACCTCCAGCGGGCTGTCACCCACAGAGCTGACCGCCTGATCACCCGCATTCTCAGAGTGGCCAATTGCCCTGTTGCCCCCCCCTGGATCCGCCCCTGCTTCTGGGTGTGTCAGATGGCTTACCCTTCTCTTCCCCATTGCAGATTGTGGTTTCACCTGCTGGCCCTTTTGTCTCAAAGGCAGCATTCACACCTGAGCAAAATGATTTTCAGGCATTTGAGAGTTCCTGAGCAGTTTTATTGTCCTTTCACACGGGACGGATCCGTGATGATCCGCCCTGTGAACATCTGCTTGCTCAGCGGGGATCGCTCCATTGATCCCTGCTGAGCCGGAGGATGACAGAGCGGTCCCTGCACACTGTGCAGGGACCGTCTTGTCAAATCTCCTCTCTCCCCTATGGGGGGGGAATCGGATGAACATAAACCGTCTGTCCGTGTTCATCCGATCCGCTCTGCAGACGGATAGAAAAATAGGATTTTCCTCCATCTGTAGAATCGGACCACAGCGGGGACGGATGATATCTGGTGTCAGCGGATTTTCATCCGCTGGCACCCGCTATCCCATAGGGATGCATGTATGTCCGTATTTCATCCAAAAACGGATGGATAAAATACGGACATACTGTCCGCACATTTGAAAGGGGCATAAGAAGCTTCAGGCAATGTTTTATCCAAAGGAAGAGCACTAGGGGGAGGGGGAGGAGACCAGTGCTTACAAGCTCAAATATTTTTTTTTAAATATACCTGAATACATAAAAAATGCTTGATTTGCACATTTTCAGACACTTCTATTGAATTATATGGGGCCAAAACACCTGAATCTGCCTCAAAATGAGCTCATGTAGCTTTGGCAACTTCAGGCTTCCAGCTACAGGTGTCTAAATATTGAATGGCCACCTTTGTGATACATGGGATTCTAGATGCTGAGCACTATGAGTGTTAGTTCACATTAGATGCAGTTCTGTGCGCTTTTTGTTCTGCACTTAGGGCCAGTTCACACCATAGAGACACAGTCCACATGTGTTCCAGGTGCTTTTCTGCATATGCATTTTTGATGCTCTTTTGATGTGTTCCAGTGCTCCCCCCCCTCTTTTTTATTAACCAATAGAAGGACAAGTGTGTTCCAGTGCGTTTTTGGTGCATTTAGGTGCATTACGGTGTGTTTTAAAACTTTCCAGTACAGTCCAGTGCATGAATACAGTATAACTGATGTTGCCCACCTTATTTGTAGCTACCCAGCCACCCAATTACACCCTCCAACCTTCCCATTAAAGAGACCACACTTTTAACTTGGAGTAATTAGTGGCCGTAGCAGCCTCTTTATTAATTAAAACATATAATAAACATATCAAACCAACATATCAAACCAACAATGAACTTATCAGTTAACTGAATAGACTGGAAAACGAGTTGGTCTTCGGCAGGGCCTTCCCTCTCCCCACCCCATTAATGTACCAATCAACCGGCACTGCGATCGTATTAACTGTACCAGGCCTAAAGCTGATATGCTAGCTCAGAGGCCACCAACTCTTTGACCGCAGTGCCCCCCATTCACCATCTTCCATATAACCCTTGTTATATGGCTTCAGCAACGAGCCCATCTCTCCAATGGGTCCCGCATCAACTTCTCTGTGGGGAGGGGTTATCTTCCTTTACCTGCACCAACCAACATCCGCCACAGCAAGCAAGGATAAAACCTTAACCTTGCACGCACCTCCACACCCTCAAAGCTCGTTCGATCCCCCCTGGAGACCTGGAGACCTAAGGACCACAGGACCACAATCCCCACGTCGTTCAGGTGAACCCCATCCGCCCGCAAGTACCTCCACGTGTCCACCTCCAGCTCTACATGTCTCACAGCCAGCCCACCGTTGCGAACTACAAAACGGCTGACGTCCTGGTTCACCTTCCTCCTAGCCTTGTTGACCTTATCTACGGACCTGGCGAACCTCCACGTGGACCTGGCGACCATGTCTGACCAAACTATGATCATTCCAGGAAAAGCCGCCCTAAGGCGTAGGAAATCGTATTTGATGTCCCGGGTAATGTCCAATTTGGTGCGCAAGCCCAAATCATTGCCCCCTAAATGTAAGACCAAGACGTCCGGGGCTCTATCAAAACCAGCGAACCGGAGCACCTCCCGGACCATCCTGCTCCAAAGCATGCCCGGGAACCCGAACCACTTCAGGTAAGCCTCCCGCCTGGAAATGCCCAGTTGCCGACCATCCGGCCGGATATCACCCCTAGCTCCCCAGCACACATACGAGTGCCCCATAATCCAGACCAACCCCGGTGGACCATCTGAAAGAAAGAAAGAAAAGAAACAAGAAAAAACAAAAAAGAAAACCAAATAACCTTCACAGTGTAAGTATGAACACAAACCCATGCCGACATCCCCCCAGAGCTACCCAACTACACACATAACAGCTCCGGTCGCACATAGGACCGAAACCTCCACGATTCCCACCGGCCGATCTGTTTTACCGATTCCTCATCTAATCCCCACGGAACCGCCTCCTTTGCGGCCCCGATCCTGAAAGAATGCGAGGAAAACCTCTCCCCCCTAAACCCAATGCCTGTGGGCATTTTTGAAAAACCCCTATAAAATTGGAATCGCGACAAATAGTCCCCCCCCCCCGTGGTGTATCAGCAACGGACCCAGCAAAGCCGGTCGGCAATCAAGAAACTCACGCAGGACGAGAACAGGACACAGCTGACAGCCCGGAATTGCGAAAACCACAACTTCCTTGCCTTTACCGCCCTGATCCGTTTTGGACCTGCGCACCTTCATGATCACTCTGTCGGCCAAGCAAGCGACGTCCTCCATAAACAAACCGCCCCGCCCCCGTTTAGAAGGGCTGACCAATTCCCCTATGCGGAACGCCCCAAAAAAGGCCAACACGAACGCGGTTCTGAACAACAAGAACTCGTACCCCGAAGCACACACCACCCGCAGCTTCTCACAAATCCTGCCCAATAATTCAAAGGACACCGGCCTCCTGTCGTCCTTCACCTGGCGACCCTTCCGATAACCCCGCACCGCCTGACGTACCCAAAAATCTTTGGTCCAATTCGGCTCACCTCTCAACTTGAACCAGAACGCTAAACCAGCCAACTTCCGCCCCACACTGGAAATCGATATACCATCTTCCAAATTCCTAGCGACAAAGTACAGCACCAGCAGCCGGTGATCCCTCATCCCCGCCTGCACCTGTCCACACAATGCTTCCCACTCCGCCCATGTCCTCTCATAAGCCGACCACGTTCCCCCACTCACCGACCTTCTGATCCAAATCGGCGAGTCTTCCAACACAAGCCTCCACAGGCACTCTGGGCAGGGTGTCCCGTGCTCCTCCGCTGTGGGAGCCAACTCCCGGAACTTGTCCCACTGAAAACGAGATAGTGCATCAGCTATAACGTTTTAAACCCCCGGCAAATACACTGCATGTACAAATATGTTCAGTTGCATACAGCAAAGGACCAAATGTCGCAGGCAAACGCACCACCGGCGGGGATGCCGCCGAAACCCTGTTCAGCACCTGTACCACCCCTAGGTTGTCCACATGGAATCGCACCTTCCGATCCCGGAAGGCTTCCCCCCAAAGCTCCACTGCCAGCACCACCGGAAACAGCTCCAGCAGCACCATGTTCCTTAGCAGTCCCCCAGTCTGCAAGGACGAGGGCCAGGGGCCCGCACTCCACGCCCCTTGAAAGAAATCCCCAAAACCTGCCGCCCCAGCCGCGTCGGTGTACAGCTCCAGGTCAAAGTTACTCACCGGCCCCGTCATCCACAAAGCCCGTCCATTGAAGCGATCCAAAAACATGTGCCATACCCGGAGGTCCTCCCGATGTTCCTTCGACAATCTCACGAAGTGCTTCGGGGAATCCACCAAACCCGTACTGGCCGCTAACCGCCGACAGAAAACCCTTCCCATCGGTATAATTCGGCAAGCAAAGTTTAACTTCCCCAGCACAGACTGAAGAGTCCTGAGCTGAACTTTGCGTACGCCCACCAACCCCCGTATCTCCGCCTTCAAAGCCTCCAGCTTGTCCACCGGGAGCCACCATTCCATCGCCTCCGAATCCAAAATTATGCCCAAAAAGCTAATCACCGTGGTCGGCCCTTCCGTCTTGTCCGGGGCCAAAGGAATGCCAAAACTCTCCACCACCTGCTCCAGCGTTGTCAACAGAACCGCACAGATCGCCGACGCTCCCGGTCCCACGCACAGGAAATCATCCAGATAGTGGATGACCGAGTTCACTCCTGCGACGTCTCTGACCACCCATTCCACAAAGGAACTGAAGCGCTCGAACAGCGCACAAGACACGGAGCACCCCATGGGCAGGCACCTGTCTACATAGTACTCGTCCTGCCAACAGCAACCAAGCAGGCAAAAACTTTCAGGGTGCACCGGCAACAATCGAAACGTCGCTTCGATGTCCGTATTTGCCATTAGTGCCCCCTTACTGTATCGCCTAACCCAGAAAACCGCCGCATCAAAAGACGTGTATGACACCGCGCTCAGCCTGGGGTCGATGGCATTGTTGACCGATCCCCCCTTTGGGTGCGACAAGTTGTGTATCAGCCGATACTTACCCCCTTTCACGTTTGGGCACCACCCCCAAAGGAGAAACCACCAAATCCGCGATGGGCATACCCCTGAAGGGGCCAGCGACACGCCCCAGCGTCACCTCCTTCGCAATTTTTCTGAAACCACCTCCGGATGAAGCATGGCAGACCGCAGGTTCCTCGATACCGGAGGGGCCCCCCCATAACCGCCGGTATCCGAAACCCCTCCGCAAACCACTGACCCAGAATCCGCGCCACCTCCCTATCCAGGAATCGATCTAGTAAAGGCTGCATCCTTTCCAGTCTCACCGGCGTCGTCCCTCTTATGCGCAGAATCTCCAATCCTACCTTTTCCCTGTTTAAAACATCTAGAGACCGGGTGGGCTCCCCCACAACCAGAGCACTCGTGTTTGTACTTGCAGCTCCCTGCAAATCTACAACTGCCCTCGTTGTATTGCCAGCAGACTCCCTTCTTCCTAGCGGCCGATTGACCAGAAGTCCCAGATCCACCGGCCCCCCTCCTGAAAAAACTGAGTCGGCATCGGTGCAGACGACATCAGGCGCATCCACAAGCTGATGTCCTTATGATCCCAGCGCAGCGCAGGTCTGACCGCCCTCCGTTGCCGAAACTGCTCATCATACCGCAGCCATGCCAGTCCCCCGTAGACTCTGTGTGCCTCCCCGATGGCGTCCAGATAACAAAAGAGCCGAACACTGCTCCGGGTTCTTCTCCCCTATCACACTGGCCAAAATCGCAAACGCTTGCAGCCAGTTCGGGAAAGTTCGCGGAATCAGCCGATACCGTCTCTTCTCCTCATCCTCCTTCTTGGTGTCATCCGGCTTTACCCTGTCCAAATTGAACTTTTCCAGGGGCAACAGTGAAAATATTTCCACGTATTCCCCCTTCCAAACCTTCTCTCTAACCTCCTGTTTCAAATGCGCGCCCAGCGGTCCCTCAAAACACACGTACACTTCGCACCGCGCTGCATCCGCCAACCTGATCACGTCCTGTCTCTTGCCCGCATCCCCCCCAGTCCCTGCCCCGTCCCCCAGCGTCCCGGGCGGCACTGCGGCCGCCACGGTCCCCGCCCCAGTGCCCGACCCCACCCCGGCAACCTCTGTGGGTGCAGCGGGCGGAGGCGCCACCACCGCTTCCCCACTCAGCGCCGAGGCAGGCGGCACCGTGGCCCCCTCCCCCTCCCCCCCTACCCCTAACACCGGAGCAGCCCACGCGGCCCCCGGCGCACTCCCAGTCCGCTCATACCTACCCACCAACTCCTTCAGCCCCGCCAGGAAACCCAGTAGCCCCCCCATCCGCCGGTGCGCCATCCGGGACCCGCAGGGCCAGATGGGGGGCGAAGCGGGGAGGATGCCCCCCCGCCCACGCCCGCTTCGCAGACCCCGTCACCACTCCCGACCCCCATCCCCCCACCGCCCCCTCCCCCCCCCCCCCCCCCGAAGTGACCCATAGAAAAAGCTGACTTACCGGGCCGCCTGGAAGAACTACCACCAGCCGCCGACCGACCACCGACCGTTGACGGACCGCCACCCGGCACTTCCTCCTCGGACACCGACAGTTCGCCTTCGGAACGATCCCGACTCTGCTCGTCCTCGCCACTCTGCCGACTGGCTCCTCTTGCCCGCTCCGGGGGGGGAGTTGCGCCTGGGCCGTCCCCGACTCCGCCCGGCGGTTGCCTCGCTAGCCCGCTCACTCTTCCTCTCGGCCAGTCCCCCAGTTCCCGCCGCAGCACGCTGGATCCACACGGGCGCCCGTCTGGCGATTTGCTGCTCTCTCTGGGCGGCGTGGTGCACCTGACTGCGGCCTCACCTCTTCTCCTGCGCTGGAGCCCCGCCCCCGCCGATGCTGCGCCAGGGGACAGGCCCGAAACAGATGTTGGTAGGGGTCTCACCCCCCGTTCAGCCGCCGCCGGACCGGCTGGTGGCCGTGTGGCACTGCGCCCGCCCGACCGCCTCCTCCTCAAGGCCTCCGCTGCCGCCTGTGCTGGCCATTTTGCGGGAGGCTCTCGGGGGGCGGAGCCAGCGTTCCCCGCTCTGCGGAAGGCAGCAGCCCCGGGAGATTCAGGGGAGAACCGAGCCGGCGGGCGGGAGCGCCGCGCCCGACCCGAGTCTTCCCCCTGTGCACGGCCATCCTCTGCAGCTGTCCCCAGCACCGCCGCCACCTGGTCCCGGAGCCAGCGCTCTCCGTTGGCCGCAGCTGCGGCCTTCATCTGGGTCACCAGGTCTTGCAGCGAGGAGGCCATGACGTGACACACTGAAACTTTCTCCCGCACTGACACTGGGCGGGCTGCGCTCACTCCTTGTGGCGCTAAGCCCCGCCCCCTAATACTGTCAGCCTATCCTGGCTTTCCCCAGTTCACTGCTCTTCATGTCCGCTCTCCGCCTACCCCCCTTACGTGGTCCGTCTCCGAGCTCTCTGGTATGTTCTACTTTTTTTTCTGGACCTGGAACACAGTGGAACTGCAAGCACTGGTGTGAACTATGCCATTGAAAACCTACTTTCCATGCGTTTTTGATGCAGAAAAAAAACCCGAACTGGACTCCATGTGATGTGAACTGACCCCTAGTGCTATTCTGCACTAAAAATGCATGCACAGTGTTTTCCATGTATTCCAATGGCTCTTGTTCACACCAGTGCAGTCAGTTCCAGTCAGTTTCCGGTGCAGAAAAAAGAACTGTACTGGAACATAGCAAATTGTATCAAAAACGCATTGGAACTGTGTGTGGTGGGAACTGTAAGCAAAAACTGATCTGGAACGTATCCAAAGTGCGTTTTTGTTGTGTTAACTGGCCATAAAAATGCATGCATAGTGTTTTCCATGTATTCCAATGGCTCCATTTCACACCAGTGCAGTCAGTTCCAGTAAGTTTTTGCACCGGAAACTCACTGGAACTGACTGCACTGGTGTGAACTAGAGCCATTGGAATACATGGAAAACACAGTGCATGCATTTTTAGTGCAGAAAAAAAAAGCGCACGGAACTGCATCTGGTGGGAACTGGCCCTGAAGCTCAAGCACTCAGCACTCAGGTGTGAATGGTGCCTAAGGCTCGATTCACGCTAATGCGTTTTTTGATGCATTTTGCATTAATGCAGGGAAAGTTTTTAACATGGGTTTTTATGGAACATGTTCACATGAATGCATTTTTGTGCCTCTGCAATTTTGGAAAGGGTCAGCGTTTTGCATGTAATAGAATTCAATGGACCCGCATCCAAAACGCAAGTACAGCATTTTTACCGTGATTTTGCCTCAATTAGCGTTTTTTTACACTGTATATAGCTGGTTGCTAAGGAGGGGGGCCAGGAAACCGGCCGCCACGTCCTTAACAACCGATGAGTCATCAGCTGTCAGCTGGCTTCCCGCTGAATGTAAAAAAATAAAATAAAAAATACTGCCTAAAAAAAAAAAAAAATAACGAAAAAAAAAAAAACTGCACGCCATTTATTTTTTTAATAAAAAAAAAAGCAAAAAATAAAAAATAATGTAGGCCCCCCCCAAACCATACCAGGCCGCATGCCCTAAACATGGGGGGGGTGGGTGCTTTGGGGTGGGGGGGCTCTGCGCCCCCCACCCCCAAGCACCTTGTCCCCATGTTGATGGGGACAAGGGTCTCTTCCCGACAACCCTTGCCCGGTGGTTGTTGGGGTCTGCAGGAGGGGGGGGCTTATCAGAATCTGGAAGATCCAGCCCCCCACATGTGAATGAGTATGGGGTACATTGTATCCCTACCCATTAACCTGGAAAAAAGTAGTGTAGTGTTAAAATTTACAGTAGACAGTTTTTGACAAGTCTTTTATTAAAAATCTTCTCCGCTTCTTCCTCCGGTCTTCCTCCATCTTCTCCCGCATCTTCATCCTCCGGTCTTCTTCTTCTGTCTTCTTCTTTCACTCTTCTTCTTCCGCCGCTCCCATCAACGACCCTCCTACGATACTGCGTCCTGCTGATCTGTCGGCACTGATGTCCTGCATTTCTTAAATAATGATGGGGGCGTGGCAATCAGATTACGTTATCCATAGGCCGCACCCCTTGTGACGTTACTAACCCATCATGCCCCAGGCTGTGATGTCATAAGGGGCGAGGTCACCCCATGCCTATATAAGTCGTTGCGCACCATGCACACTGGATAACAGTGGGAGAGAGCGTTGAGTCAACATCAGCAGAGAAGAGGGAAGAAGACAGAGGAGAAGACCGAGCAAGAGCTAGCAAAGGAACGGGCAAAAGAGCAGAAGAACTTGGCAGAAGGCACTGGAAAGCAGGAGAAGAACCAGAGAGCACAGAGAAGAGAGTGGAGAAGTCAGAAGAGACCCTCGGAGCTGCCTAATAAAAGACTTGTCAAAAACAGTCTACTGTAATTTTTAACACTACACTACTTTTTTCCAGGGGGGGGGGGGGGGCTTCCATATTCCGATAAGCGCCTCGCCTGCAGACCCCGGCAACCACCGGGCAAGGGTTGTCGGGAAGAGGCCTTTGTCCCCATCAACATGGAGGCAAGGTGCTTTGGGTTGGGGGAAGAGCCCGTCCTGCCCCAAATCACACACCACCCCCCACGTTGAGGGCATGCGGCCTAGTATGGTTCAGGAGGGGGGGCGCGTTCGCTCGTCCCCTCCTTTTTCTGACCTGCCAGGCTGCATGCTTGGATAAGGGTCTGGTATGGATTTTGGGGTGACCCCCACGCCGTTCTCGTTTTTTTTTTAGCCAGCAATTGTTTTTTTACCTTCAGTGGGAACTGATGACTCATCGGTTGTTAAGGACACGGTGGCCGGCTTCCCAGCCCCCTCCTTAGCAACCAGCTATATACAGAAAAGCAAATCGCTGCAAAATCGTGGTAAAATTGTGTGACCAAAAGAGCAGCAAGCACCGTAAAAAGCACTGCAGAAACGCTCAAAAGCAACATGCCAAGATGTGAATCGAGCCCTAGTGCCGGTTCCCACGGCTGCGATACGGGAATGCTGCAAATCTACTGCAAAAAAAGGGGTCCTGTACGAGTTTGGTCCCAATGCGATGCAAATTCAGTGGCTGAAATTGCATCGCACAGAGATCGCATGTGATTTGCACTGCGGTGCGGTGCGAATCACATCCGGTCTCGGACATTGCAGCAGTGGGAACCAGCCCTAAGGGCTTGTATGGACAGGCTTTTATGGACTTTCAACTGCTATTGCTTTCTCATACAAGTCTAGCACGGTAAATCAATATAGTCCCAACAGTCTTTTGGCAGTAGTTCACTTAGGCTGGATTCACACCTAGGCATTTTTAGTGCTTTTTGCATTTTGCAGATTTGCACTACAGAATGTGTTCCATAGGAAACCATGATAAATGGACTGTAGTGCAAATCTGCAAAATGCAAAAAGCACTAAAATTGCATAGGTGTGAATCAGGCCTTAGGAACTACCTGCGTCTACTTCAAGCATTTGTACCATTATTAGTAATACAATTCCATGTGCAGCAAATTCCGATAGTTATTCCTACTTTGGCAAACAACAAATTCTTAATGAATTTGATCTTTCCACACAAAAATTGTGATTGGGTCTGCCTGTATTTTTTATCGTTTTTTTTTTATTTTATTTTTATTTTTTTTTACAACATTGTTGTGGGAGGGGGCTTTAGAAAAAAAAAATCAAGTGTCTAAACAGACCCCTGTATGTCTTTCTCTGCAGCAGCTACAAGCCAGCAGGAATGAGAGGAGAATTCAGCTTTCAGCTGCTGCAGAGAGTCATACAGGGGATCTGTTCCAGTAATTGTCCCACCCCACCTTCTCCCAATGAGCCAATCACCCTCCACATCCAATTCCCCCTGCTGCCTGGGCCCCATACAGGAGGATCAGTAGTACCCCCCCCCCCCCCTTATCAACGGCCCACCAAACTAGCCTCCCCATAGAGGGGGATCGAAATACAGCTGGTTCCTGACGAACCAGCCATTTCAATCTGTCTACGTCTGGCTTTAGTATTAATTTCTTTCCCTTTTTTTGCTTCTTTTTTATGCTGACCATTATGAAAGTGGTGATTTGTAATGTCTAAGAAAGTCATACCATTTACATTTTATTTGTTCATTGCTTCATAACACTTCTTTAGTATCTCATAGACCAGGGATATGCAATTAGCGGACCTCCAGATGTTGCAGAAATACAAGTCCCCTTTGGCATAGCAAGACTCTGACAGCCACAAGCATGACACCTAGAGGCAGAGGCATGATGGGACTTGTAGTTTTGCAACAGCTGGAGGTCCTTTAATGGCATATCCCTGTCAGACCATTACTTCTGCTAACAATGCAACACCAGGGTAAACTGCCAACTGATAAGATGTATACTTTACCCAAATTCCTTAGGATCAGCTGCTCTATTTAGAGATTCTTTGTACAAAATATTAAGAAAAAAAAATGTTTGGCTTTGTGGATAAACAGGACTGTCTGCTTGTCCCCGCACTGCTAACAGAGATAGGAATAATATTTACCAGTGGTATGATAAAATAGACACTTTCACAGGGCATCAGGTGCAGATACAACAGAGGTGTGTGTTCTGTTAGCAGACAAATAGCCAAATAGAAATATGTGTGTGTGTTATATATTCAGGACCAGGACAAAAGGGCAAGAGAGGTAGCTGCCCCAGGCACAGTGTTTCCTCCCTTTTGCCAGAGCCAAAGAGTGACAGCCGACAACCTGTGCTGGAATGTTAAAGCGGAACTAAACCCAGGGCCGGTGGAACCACTAGGCAAACTAGGAAGCCGCCTAGGGCGTACTGCTACCGGGGGGCACCTGGCCACTGGTGTTCCTACCCCATTCTCTCTGCAGCAAGTAACTAAGTCTCAGCATCAGCAGGCTGCCATGCTCCATTCGCACATAGTGTCAGAGGTACAGCAGCGGTGGAGGGCTGTGTCTGTGACTCAACTCCCAAATTAATTGGAGCAAGCAAACATTGATTGATGGGCACTGGGGAGGCTGCATCCGATGGGCGCCAGGGGAGGCTGCATCTTATGGGCACTGTGGGGAGGCTGCATTGATGGGCGCATTTGATAGGGTATCAAAAATCCTTGCACCAACCCCCGACTAAAGCTACAGAGTTATCATTCTCCCAAAGCTGTCGCAATCAAGACAATGCTGGGAAATGGGAATGATAACTGTCTCAGCTGCTTGTGCCCTCAACCAAACTGTCAAGCCATCAAATGGCTGGTGTCATATCTGATCACATGTGCAGCACCACGGCAAATTCAGGTCAAACAGAGGCTAAGATGGCAGCTTCCAGGAAGAGGGTTTAGTTCTGATTTATGTGCTCCAGCTCTGTACTGTTCAAATAGAAGGTCTATTTCTGTGCAGACCTGGGGCTAGGGGTAAACAATGCAGGGACCGGTGCAGTGCACCAGCAACACACTGAAATTGGCTACCACGCTCTACAGGTTTTAACCACTTTAAAACCTTACACTTCTCACATATATGTAAAAAATCTACATTTTCTGCTGGAAAATTACTAAAAAAATCCCAAACAATATTTTTGTTTTTTAAGCAGAGGACCTCGAGAACAAATTGGTGGGTGTTGCAATGTTTGTGTCATATGGTATTTGTGCAGCAGTTTTTCAATCACATAAAAAAAAATACACTTATATAGTGAATTTCAATGCATAAAATCACAACATAATACCCGATGGTTATAATATAAAAGGTAATGTTATGTTCAGTACATAGATACCCAACATGTTACGCTTCAAAATTGTGCATACTCGTGGAATGGCACCAAACTACAGTACTTAAAAATCTCCACAGGCGACGCTTTACAATCCTTTACAGGTTACCAATTTAGAGTTACACGGGACGTCTGGTGCTAGAATTATTGCTCTTGCCGTACCACTTGCCGTGATACCTCACATGTGTGGTGTAAAGACAGTTTACATATGCATGTGCAACCTACGTATGCATTTGCCTTTGCCCACGGGGGGGGGGGGGGGTGGAGGGCTTTAAATGTGTTTTTTGTGTTTTTTTTTTTTATTTAAAAAATAAATTACACTGTATGGTTTTTTTTTTCTCTATATTTTATTGCTGATAGCATGGGCCATGACTGGTCCCCTTTGGAGAGCTCTGGGGTCTATTAGTCCACAGATCTTTCCTCTGCCCTCCAAAGCATCTGATCAAACCAAGACCAGTTTTATCAGATACTTGTGGAAAAGGACTTGTTTACATGAGACCGGAAGGGATTAAATCCTCGTTGCTTTTGGTATCTGATGTCACACAGTGGGAAGAACAACATCCATTCCTCTCTGTGTCCCAGGAACCAGTAGCTGCCAGTCACATCCTTATCGGGCTCCCCCCAGAGCCCGGTAAAGGCAGGGGGGGTGGGACCTACTTTCACTGCCTGTACGGCTACGTTTTCACAAGTGCGACTTGGGACTCCAAAAATTGCATGCCAAGTCATACCCACGAGTTCCAATGAGTATTGTTCATATCTGTGCGACTTCAAAGTAGTCTCTGCACTACTTTGGTCTGACTTTGATGCGACTTGAGGTCCATAAACCTCAAGAATACACAGGCATTGCTTCAACTCTCATCAAAATCGCAGCAAAAAATTGTGCGCCTTTCAGGTTGCAATAGTGGAAACCTAGCCCAAGAGTAATCCAGCGGCCTCTTGGCCACTACGGAATCACCAGCACTAAAAAATTATATCTCGATCATTGCTACAGCTATGACTAAGATACCACCCTTCCAATCCAGCACTTTTACGTCGTTGGGCAACAAGTGGTTAAAGGCAAAGTTCACCTTTCTGAACAAGTTACATGGTACATCCATACTTGGGGTGTAATGTGTAAAAATGTTCAGAATCCTCCCCCTCAACCTGTGACAGTGGGCAGGGGATCTTCTCCCTGCACCTACTGTCACAATTTAAAACCAGCACAGTCATGTGGATCTCTGCCCACGCAGCTGCATCATTCATTCACAGAGTTCTGTGATTGAATGAACTACAAGTCTTGTCAACCATTGCGGCAGATGGCTTGTAGTTCTCAATAAATTGCAAGAGTGCTGGTGAGTGCTCTTGTAGTTCATTGATACAGGAGTTTCAGGCAGACACCTATACACAGAGTCTGCAGGAGCCTGACATTGCATATGTGATCTGCTGATCACAGGTGCAATGCTCTGCAGGCACCTTAGAAAAAAAAAATACATGCACATTTTTCTTACTTGCAAAAAATGTGCATTGATTATTATTTTTGCTTTACTTTAGGTCCACACCTATGCATTTTTTAGTGTGTTTTGCAAGTATTGTGTTTGTGATTTTTGATGCGTTTTGCATTTATTTTTCCCCTTTTAAAAAAAAAAAATCATTAAAAAAAATACAAAAAAACGTTGGTGGTCCCCCCAGGTCCATAACAGGCCCTTCAGGTCTGGTATGGATTTTGCCCCCCCACCCCCCGATCCATCCCGGGCCCTTATCCGAGCATGCAGCACGGCAGGTCAGGAAAGGGAGTGGGGGAGCGAGCCCCCCCAAACCATACCAGGACACATGCCCTTAACATGGGGGGGTGCTTTGGTGTGGGGGGGCTCTGCTTCCTAGCCCGCACCTTAGCAACAAGCTATATACATTGTGTTACCAGTGTGTAAAACGTGATATGCATGAAAACTGCATGCAAATACGCATAAAAAACAAGGGATTAAAAACACAAAACATGCCCGTAAAACGCATTAAGCACAGCCGCATAGAAGTGAACTTAGACTTCAAAAAATGAACTTAGCCTTTAATGCACATTATGTAATAAACTTTTTTTATTTTTATTAATTTGGGTGCACTAAAGTGGCTTTCCAGCCCAACTCGAACTATGCTTAAAAATGTCCCCTCCAGCTAACCTATTTTGCCTATCCTGTGTAAAAAAAATAAATAATAATAATAATGTATCCATTTACCTATTTAGTTTGCTCTAGTGTAGTCACTGTGTCAGTAAATGGCAGCTGCAGGGGAGAGGAGACAGCACCACACAATAACTGGGAATTCTGAGAGTTGTGACATCACCCATAGGCTCTCAATGTCCCAGCTGTTGTTGGCGCCCCCTCCTCTCCCCTACAGCTCACTGACACAGGGCATTATGTGGCCGGAGTGGGTGAAAAAAAAGAAGTATACACATCTTTTCTATACAGGTTAGGCAGGATAGGAGGGGGCATTTATAAACAAAGTTAGCGTTAGTCTGGAATTTTACTTTGATTAAATTTTTGCAAAAGGTGAACTATACCTTTAAAAATAACCAACGTGTAGGATTGGTGAATAGAATAGTGTAAATTAAAGCGGTAGTAAACCCGCTGAAATTATTATTTTTTTCATACCTGCAAGGGAAAAGGCATAATGAGCTAGTATGCACCGCATACTAGCTCAATATGAAATACTTACCTTAGAACGAGGCCCCCGACATCTCGCCCGTTACACGCCGAGGGAGCTGACATGTTCCCTCGGTGTGTGTTCCGGATATCGTGGCTCCAGTGCAGTGAGTGGCCGGAGCGGCGATATCATCACTCCCGTGCATGCGCGTGGGAGATTTCTTTCCGGCAGGGTCCGGCGTCTGCCGGGCTTCCAGACGAAAAACCCCTGTGCGCATGCGCTGCTGCAATCAGTGGCTCATTGCCAGGGGAATATCTCCTAAACCTGTATGGTTTATTTTTTATTTATTTATTTTTACAAAATTGATGTCCTTTTTTTCTCACAAATAGAGCTTTCTTTTTGGTGGCATTTGATTACCCCTTGCGCTACAAAAAAAAAAAAAAAAAGCCAACAATTAAAAAAAAACAAAAAAAAAAAAAAACTTTCTGCTATAATACATATCCAAAAAATATATATATATATAAAAAATACACGTATTTATCAGTTTAGGCCAATATATATTCTAAATATTTTTGGTTACAAAAATAAATAAATAAATTGCAATACGTGTACATTGATTGGTTTGTGCAAACGTATTGCGTCTACAAAACAGGGGATAGATTTAGGCTCGGTTCACACAGGGGGCGATGCGAGGCGACACGACTTGCCGCGCCGCGACCTGCCGCGACCTCAGCGGCGACTTGCAAATGACTTCTGTATAGAAGTCAATGCAAGTCGCCCGAGGTCGCCCAAAAGTAGTACAGGAACCTTTTTCTAAGTCGGAGCGACTCGAGTCGCTCCTCTTAGAACGGTTCCGTAGTACAGAACGGAGGCGACTTGTCAGGTCGCGGCACGGCAAGTCGTGTCGCCTCGCATCGCCCCCTGTGTGAACCGAGCCTTAGGGTAGCTTATTTATCGAGTAGCAATGTGGGGAGGCTAGGATTAGTGATGGACGAACTTCCGACGGGACGTTTCGCGAACGCGAAACGCGAACGGACACAAACGTTCGCGAAAACGACCGTTCGCCGCGGGCTCCATTGACTTCAATGGGAGGCGAATTTCGCAAACCTTTAGGTCGAATTTGCGGCCACGGGGTAATTATTAGGGGGTAGCACGTAGTCCCACCACCTGGACAATAGCATAATACATGTATGAGGTGAATTTGGGATCGATAACTACAAGCATTTTTTTTTTATTTGGGAAATTGTTCTGACAATTCAGGACTATGGAGCTAATGAAGGCAATGGAGGAGAGGGAAGGTCAGGGACCAGGGTAGGCAAACAAGAGGGTGCAGGAGATACAGAGCACTGACAGCAGCACCGTAATACAGAGCACTGACATCAGCACCGTGACATACAGCGCTGACAGCAGCTCCGTGACATACAGCGCTGACAGCAGCTCCGTGACATACAGCGCTGACAGCAGCTCCGTGACATACAGCGCTGACAGCAGCTCCGTGACATACAGCGCTGACAGCAGCACCGTGACATACAGCGCTGACAGCAGCTCCGTGACATACAGCGCTGACAGCAGCTCCGTGACATACAGCGCTGACAGCAGCTCCGTGACATACAGCGCTGACAGCAGCTCCGTGACATACAGCGCTGACAGCAGCTCCGTGACATACAGCGCTGACAGCAGCACCGTGACATACAGCGCTGACAGCAGCTCCGTGACATACAGCGCTGACAGCAGCTCCGTGACATACAGCGCTGACAGCAGCTCCGTGACATACAGCGCTGACAGCAGCTCCGTGACATACAGCGCTGACAGCAGCTCCGTGACATACAGCGCTGACAGCAGCACCGTGACATACAGCGCTGACAGCAGCTCCGTGACATACAGCGCTGACAGCAGCTCCGTGACATACAGCGCTGACAGCAGCTCCGTGACATACAGCGCTGACAGCAGCTCCGTGACATACAGCGCTGACAGCAGCTCCGTGACATACAGCGCTGACAGCAGCTCCGTGACATACAGCGCTGACAGCAGCTCCGTGACATACAGCGCTGACAGCAGCTCCGTGACATACAGCGCTGACAGCAGCTCCGTGACATACAGCGCTGACAGCAGCACCGTAAGCAGCCCCAGGAGGAAGTCAGCACAGCACAGGGATGGTGTGATCCCCTCATAATAAGAACCCCCAGGAGGAAGTCAGCACAGCACAGGGATGGTGGGAGCCCCTCATAATAAGAACCCCCAGGAGGAAGTCAGCACAGCACAGGGATGGTGGGAGCCCCTCATAATAAGAACACCCAGGAGGAAGTCAGCACAGCACAGGGATGGTGGGAACCCCTCATAATAAGCAGCCCCAGTAGAAATATGACACCGCTCAACCTCTTCAAAGAGGAGGGTAGGGGCATATAGTACGGTGTGCTTTTTTGGGTCAGGGAAGTGAGCCAAATGAATTAAGAAGGTCTGTGTGCTTGATTCCAAAAATTGTTTATAGACATATACATGGTCTACTGATCACATGTGTTGAATTCCTCCGAGATCCATGCCTCATTCATTTTTAGAAATGTGAGGTAGTTAACACTGTCGTGAGCTAGGCGAGTACGCTTATCGGTCACAATCCCCCCTGCTGCGCTGAACGTCCTTTCGGACAGGACACTGGATGAGGGGCAAGCCAACAGTTCGATTGCAAATTGGGCAAGCTCTGGCCAGAGGTCAAGCCTGCCCACCCAGTAGTCTAGGGGTTCATCACTCCTCAGAGCGTCCACATCGGCCGTTAACCCAATGTAGTCGGACACCTGACGGTCTAGGCGTTCCCTGATGCTGGATCCGGATGACACCTGTCGATGGGTCGGCTGAAAGAATGACCTCATATCCGAAGTCACCAACACATCTTCAAACCGGCCTCTTCTTGCAGGCGCTGTTGGATTGGTACCCGCAAATCCTTCTCTGGGAGTGGGAATTGCTCCTCTGCCAGCGCACGCAAAAGCAGAATGCAGCATTTCTCGAAGCAAGGCCTGGAAGTGCTGCATTCTGACAGCCCTCTGCGACGGCGGTAACATTTCCGCCATTTTGTGTTTGTACCGGGGATCTAAGTACGTTGCCACCCAGTACTGGTCCTTGACCCTCATGCTTTTTATACGGGGGTCCCTATTAAAACACTGGAGCATGAAGGCCCCCATTTGCACTCAAGCGGAAGGTATGTGGTGGTGGTGGTGTTGTTGGTGGTAGTGTCTTTGGGGGTGCACATAGCAGAGAGTGAAGAAGAGGGTGCAGATCGAGAGGATGAGGAGGGTGCAGAAGAATAAGGCTGAGTGAGCCACTCAACCAAGTCTGGTGCGTCCTTTAAAGTAATTGAACGCACCTTCTGCAACTTCCCACTTTGGCTCAAGGCTGTTGCTCCTGCCCTACCCCTACCACCCCTGCGGAAGGGCCTGCCTCTTCCTCTGCCTGTCATTTTTTAAATCACCCTGTGACAAAACTCTTAGTCCCTATACCGCTGAAGGACTGCTGCAGTATAGGGCAGCGGTCAGCAGTAGTGCACGTCAACCCTATGTATTGTGGACCGATAGCGGTCCTTACAGAACAGCAGACTGTACTGCACTCAGGCCTATGTACCGTAGCACCCTATACCAAGTTACCAGTCCTTATAAGAACTTTTGTGGACCAAGCAGGTTGTGTGTTAGTGATTAGCAGACTGTACGTCAGTCCCTATACCAATGAAGGACTGCTGCAGTATAGGGCAGCGGTCAGCAGTAGTGCACGGCAACCCTATGTATTGTGGACCGATAGCGGTCCTTACAGAACAGCAGACTGTACTGCACTCAGGCCTATGTACCGTAGCACCCTATACCAAGTTACCAGTCCTTATAAGAACTTTTGTGGACCAAGCAGGTTGTGTGTTAGTGTTTAGCAGACTGTGCGTCAGTCCCTATACCGCTGAAGGACTGCTGCAGTATAGGGCAGCGGTCAGCAGTAGTGCACGGCAACCCTATGTATTGTGGACCGATAGCGGTCCTTACAGAACAGCAGACTGTAACGCACTCAGGCCTATGTACCGTAGCACCCTATACCAAGTTACCAGTCCTTATAAGAACTTTTGTGGACCAAGCAGGTTGTGTGTTAGTGATTAGCAGACTGTACGTCAGTCCCTATACCAATGAAGGACTGCTGCAGTATAGGGCAGCGGTCAGCAGTAGTGCACGGCAACCCTATGTATTGTGGACCGATAGCGGTCCTTACAGAACAGCAGACTGTAACGCACTCAGGCCTATGTACCGTAGCACCCTATACCAAGTTACCAGTCCTTATAAGAACTTTTGTGGACCAAGCAGGTTGTGTGTTAGTGATTAGCAGACTGTACGTCAGTCCCTATACCAATGAAGGACTGCTGCAGTATAGGGCAGCGGTCAGCAGTAGTGCACGGCAACCCTATGTATTGTGGACCGATAGCGGTCCTTACAGAACAGCAGACTGTAACGCACTCAGGCCTATGTACCGTAGCACCCTATACCAAGTTACCAGTCCTTATAAGAACTTTTGTGGACCAAGCAGGTTGTGTGTTAGTGATTAGCAGACTGTACGTCAGTCCCTATACCAATGAAGGACTGCTGCAGTATAGGGCAGCGGTCAGCAGTAGTGCACGGCAACCCTATGTATTGTGGACCGATAGCGGTCCTTACAGAACAGCAGACTGTACTGCACTCAGGCCTATGTACCGTAGCACCCTATACCAAGTTACCAGTCCTTATAAGAACTTTTGTGGACCAAGCAGGTTGTGTATTAGTGTTTAGCAGACTGTGCGTCAGTCCCTATACCGCTGAAGGACTGCTGCAGTATAGGGCAGCGGTCAGCAGTAGTGCACGGCAACCCTATGTATTGTGGACCGATAGCAGTCCTTACAGAACAGCAGACTGTACTGCACTCAGGCCTATGTACCGTAGCACCCTATACCAAGTTACCAGTCCTTATAAGAACTTTTGTGGACCAAGCAGGTTGTGTGTTAGTGTTTAGCAGACTGTGCGTCAGTCCCTATACCGCTGAAGGACTGCTGCAGTATAGGGCAGCGGTCAGCAGTAGTGCACGTCAACCCTATGTATTGTGGACCGATAGCGGTCCTTACAGAACAGCAGACTGTAACGCACTCAGGCCTATGTACCGTAGCACCCTATACCAAGTTACCAGTCCTTATAAGAACTTTTGTGGACCAAGCAGGTTGTGTGTTAGTGATTAGCAGACTGTACGTCAGTCCCTATACCAATGAAGGACTGCTGCAGTATAGGGCAGCGGTCAGCAGTAGTGCACGGCAACCCTATGTATTGTGGACCGATAGCGGTCCTTACAGAACAGCAGACTGTAACGCACTCAGGCCTATGTACCGTAGCACCCTATACCAAGTTACCAGTCCTTATAAGAACTTTTGTGGACCAAGCAGGTTGTGTGTTAGTGATTAGCAGACTGTACGTCAGTCCCTATACCAATGAAGGACTGCTGCAGTATAGGGCAGCGGTCAGCAGTAGTGCACGGCAACCCTATGTATTGTGGACCGATAGCGGTCCTTACAGAACAGCAGACTGTACTGCACTCAGGCCTATGTACCGTAGCACCCTATACCAAGTTACCAGTCCTTATAAGAACTTTTGTGGACCAAGCAGGTTGTGTATTAGTGTTTAGCAGACTGTGCGTCAGTCCCTATACCGCTGAAGGACTGCTGCAGTATAGGGCAGCGGTCAGCAGTAGTGCACGGCAACCCTATGTATTGTGGACCGATAGCAGTCCTTACAGAACAGCAGACTGTACTGCACTCAGGCCTATGTACCGTAGCACCCTATACCAAGTTACCAGTCCTTATAAGAACTTTTGTGGACCAAGCAGGTTGTGTGTTAGTGTTTAGCAGACTGTGCGTCAGTCCCTATACCGCTGAAGGACTGCTGCAGTATAGGGCAGCGGTCAGCAGTAGTGCACGTCAACCCTATGTATTGTGGACCGATAGCGGTCCTTACAGAACAGCAGACTGTAACGCACTCAGGCCTATGTACCGTAGCACCCTATACCAAGTTACCAGTCCTTATAAGAACTTTTGTGGACCAAGCAGGTTGTGTATTAGTGTTTAGCAGACTGTGCGTCAGTCCCTATACCGCTGAAGGACTGCTGCAGTATAGGGCAGCGGTCAGCAGTAGTGCACGGCAACCCTATCTATTGTGGACCGATAGCGGTCCTTACAGAACAGCAGACTGTACCGCACCCAAGCCTATGTACCGTAGCACCCTAGACAGACCAAGTTACCAGTCCTGATAAAGAGCTTTGTGGAACAAGTGAGTTGTGAATGATTAGCAGACTGCAGCAGAAGGGCAGCAGTCAAGTATAATATTCTTTCTATATTTGGAAGAAAGAATATTATACGTGTACAAGCCTATTACCGTACCACTGATACCAGTCCTGAAAAGAACCTTTGTGGAACTAATAGTAACAGCAAGTCTTTAAAATTATCCTCACTGCCTGACACACTGCTTCCTGCCTGTCCCTATACAAATTGGCAAAAAAGAGTAGGCTGGAACGATTAGCTGGAACAGCTCTTTTGTGGACCTGATAGTAACAGCTAATGATGATGATGATGATGATGATGAAGAAAGACTAATCTGGCTGAGCTGTCCCTAAAATAGCAGCATACAGCGCTCTGTCCCTTTATCTAAACTGACAAAAGAAACTCAGGCTGCTGACCTAACACCTATACCAGTCCTGAAAAGAACTTTTGTGTACCAAATAGCTAGCGTTTTCTCTGTCCCTACTCCACACAGGATCCTTTCCCTACAGTGACAGAAGAAAGAATGTAAAATGGCCACCGGATCGGGTGTATTTATAGGTTAGGGGGAATGTCCAAGTGTCCATGAGCTGTCATGTCTCAATTGGTTGTCCTGTAACACATGATAAACGTGTCACGAAAGGTTAAAGTTCTTGTATACATTAAACACGTAAGTCCGCCGGGGCGAACGACGGAAAAAGGCGTTCGAACCCGCGGACGGCGAAAGTCGGAAATTCGCCGCGAAACGACCGCCGGGCGAACCGTTCGGCCATCACTAGCTAGGATATACCCCAGTTGAAGACTATTTAGTCGAAACGCATAGGGCCAGCACCTTCTGCTTCCCATATTGCTTTTTATACATTTTTCGCGATCACTTTTTAATCTTTTACCTGCATTCCATTGTATGGTTATTTTTTAATAAACCAACCATGGTTGTCCTACGTTATGTGGAGCTTTTTGTCATTTTTCTCTCACTATGCTTGAGCTTTGATGGGCGCTCCTGGGTACCCTACCCGAGACTGGTGTGTATCCTTTGGAAATTTCCGCTCTGCTCTGGAACTACCAATCAACTCATCCATATTGGCATTACAGCATCTGTGTCTTTCCTCAGCCGGGCATCACCCTGCACTGGGAAATCAGTATTTCAATCCTTTTTGACGCACTGCCGCACGGTTTGCGCATCCACCTGTTCCGGTAAGAGTACCCATTGCTTTAGCAGAATATGTTTTATGATGTCATAATAGCCAGCTGTGACCACGTTATTTGCCTCCGCTTGGGACCTAGAGCTACTCCTCTTCTCAGTGGACTTTTTTATATACGTGGACATTGGTTATTGATTTATGTGTGGTATTTGCACATCACTGTGTTATCATTTACCTATGTTTTTTATGTTATCCTTGATACATTTATTTTGACACTTTTATTTGTGTACACTTTTTTTTTTTTTTTTTAGCACTACACTTAATTTTTAACGATAGATTTAGGGACTTTTATTTATTTTTTATTATTTTTACTGGTAATGGCATCGATCTGATCTTTAGCGGCACTACGATATTGCGGCGGACAAATCTGACCCCAAATGACACTTTGGGGACCAGTGACATTATTACATTGATCAGTACTACAAAAATACACTGATCAGTGTAAACATTTTACTGGCAGGGAAGGAGTTAACACTAGGGGGCGATCAAGGGGTTAAGTGTGTGTGTGTGTGTGTTCCCTCAGCGTGTTCTAACTGTAGGGGGGGTGGGCTCACTGGGAAATGACAGAGATCGCTATGCCGATCACTGGGAGCAGTAGATCTGTCAGGTCATCTGGCAGAATGGGGAAATCACCTTGTTTACATAGGCAGTTCCCCGTTCTGAGTCTCCTCACGGTGATCGTAGGTCGCCAGCAGACATCAAGTCCGCGGGGACACTCCCGCCCACTATCCTCCTTTCACGGACCGATGTACAGGTACGTCAGTTCGCCCAGGAGAGCCGACCTGCCACAGTATATCTGCGTGAGCGGGTCGGCTAGTGGTTAAAAATAAAATAAAATAAACGAACCTTTACAATCACTTTAATGCATTCTCTGCATGAGGCCTTATGCACAGAGAGCATTTTTACTGCCACTTTTAGCAGCGTCCATACACACATAGGCTTTTAGGAGCTGCAAGTGACATAGACGTTTTCAAGTTGTACAAACAAAACGCAGGGGCAGCGTGTTCTGGAGCAGCAGCATTAAGCTGTAAAAACGCCTGACGCGGCTAAACACGTGTTAACAATGTATACAGCGCCTAATGTTTTTCAGCTGTGGTAATTGGATTTGGGAGTGGAAATTAGAAGCGGGCAGAGAAAAGCTGCTAAACGCTGCTAAGCGCTGCTAAGCTTGCATTAACGCCAATGCAAAACGCTTATAAACGCACGTTTTTTTACCGCTGCTTCTAGTGCCTTGTGTGCACGAGGCTAAAAAATACTCCAATACCTGTCCTTAACCCCCCCTCCCCATCCCTAAACACTTACCTGGATCCTCTCACCAGTACTGTGTGTGTCTATGGGTGCATGCAGCCATGGTTTTTGGGAGCGTGTCTGAAGGGGTGCCCCTGTAACGTACAGTGATGGAAGAAGGAGCGCACAGTGGTGGCGGGGTACCCCATAAGAGGAGGTAAGGGGCCATAAGAGGAGGCAGGTAAGTATAACCTCCTTTTTATATTTATTTTAAAGCAAAAAAATCCTTTAGCATCACTTTAAACAGAACATTGATTGATACAAAGCTCTACAGCAGGGATAAAAGAGGGGAACGTGAGGGGGTGAAGGAAAGAGGGTCAGGGCCCCAACATGAGGGACAGATGGAAGCTATTCATGTACATAGGAGCCCCAAATTATTGTGATACACAGTGTGTGTGTGATAGATAGATATATACACACACACACACACACACACACACACACACACACACACACATTATTTTGGGACTCCTATGCACATGAATAGCTTCCAGCTATTAAATATATACAGTACACCCACCCTTTACAAACATCCCCCCTACATGACTGTCCTCACACCTCCAGCACTATTCTTCTGGTATATGAGGAAGGAGGGGTTTTGGGCGGGAAGGGAGGTGTGAGGAGGAGGAGGAGGGAGGAGGTGGTCAGTCCTCCTCACGTCTTTAATATTCGAGTGATATTCTGTCATGATGAGCTGATAGAACATCCCTCAGAAGAAGTCATAAAACACAGAAAAGACAACATTGTCACACATAATAAAGTCTGAGAAACATACAAACAGCCCGAGATCCTCCATTCAGTCCCAGCAGAGGCAGGGCTATGGATACATTGTAACAACCAGGACAGAGCCTGAACGATACAATGTAACAACCCCTGAGGAGAGGAGACACCACAGTCACTTTGTATCTCAGAAAATGATACAATGATGTGACTGGAAGAAGGAAGAGGCACTGTGTGATAGCAGACACCATAGAGATACAGAGAGGACACTGACACAATGTAATATTACACAATGGAGGACAATATTCACACCTGGGCCAGAGAACACACCATGTGACGTCACAGATGGAACCCTGGAGAGAATTCTATGAGGAGATCCAAGGGAGACACACACACACACCTCATATATACTATACTGACCCCACACACACCTCATATACACTATACTGACTCCACACACACCTCATATATGCTATGCTGATCCCACACACCTCATATACACTATACTGACTCCACACACACCTCATATATGCTATGCTGACCCCACACACACACCTCATATATATTCTATACTGACCCCCCCCCCCCCCCACACACACACACAACTCATATAGGCTCTATACTGACTCCCCCCCCCCCACACACACACCTCATATAGGCCCTATACTGACCCCCCCCCCCCACACACACACCTCATATATACTCTATACCGACCCCCCCCCCACACCACATATATACTCTATACACACCTCATATACACTATACTGACCACACAAACCTCATATATACTTTAGACTGACCCCCCCCCCCCCCCACACACACACACACGCACACACACACACCTCATATATACTCTATACTGAGCCCTCACACCTCATATATACTCTATACTGAGCCCACACACCTCAAATACACTATACTGACCCCACACACACACACACCTCATATATACTCGATACTGACCCCACACCTCATATACACCCTATACTGATCCCACACACCTCATATACACTATACTGACCCCGCACACCTCATATATACTGTAGATTGATTCCACATACCTCATATACACTATATTGACCCACACACCTCATATACAATATACTGACCCACACACCTCATATATACTCTATACTGACCACACACACACGCACACCTCATATACACTATACTGACCACACACACACCTCATATATACTATACTGACCCCACACACCCGATATATACTCTAGACTGATCCCACACACCTCATATACACTATACTGACCCCACACACCTCATATATACTCTAGACTGATTCCACATACCTCATACACACTATACTGACCCACACACCTCATATATACTCTATACTGACCCCCCCCACACACACACACCTCATATACACTATACTGACCCCACACACGCACCTCATATATATTATACTGACCCCACACACACACACCTCATATATATTATACTGACTCCACACACACCTCATATATACTATACTTACCTCACACACACACACTATACTGACCCCACACACACCTCATATATATATACTCTATACTGACCCCCCCCCCCCCCGCACACCTCATATATACTCTATACTGAGCCCACACACCTCATATACACTATACTGACCCCACACACACCTCATATATACTCGATACTGACCCCACACACCTCATATTCACTCTATACTGATCCCACATACCTCATATACACTATACTGACCCCACACACCCGATATATACTCTAGACTGATCCCACATACCTTATATATACTCTAGACTGATCCCACATATCTCATATACACTATACTGACCCCACACACCTCATATATACTCTGTACTGACCCCCCCCCCCCCACACACACACACACACACACACCTCATATATATTATACTTACCTCACACATACACACGCTATACTGACCCCACACACACACCTCATATATACTCTATACCGACCCCCCCCCCCCCACACACACACACACACACACACACACACACACACACACCCTACACACACCTCATATACACTATACTGACCCCACACACACCCCTCATATACACTATACTGACCCCACACACACAAACACCTCATATACACTATACTAAACCCACACACACACACACCTCATATATACTATTCTGACCCCACACACACCTCATATACACTCTATACTGATCCCACACACCTCATATACACTATACTGACCCCCACACATCTCAGCCAAATATAAGGGAACAGAAGTTCCTCTTTAGGCTGGGTTCACACCGCTGCGGCTGGGAGACCCGGATGTGATTCGCACCGCACTGCAGTGCAAATCACATCCGATCTCTGTGCGATGCGAGTTCAGCCATACAGATAGTATGGCTGAATTCGCATCGCATCTGGCGCAAACTCGCACAGGACCCTTTTTTTGGTCCGCAGCAGAATCGGATCGCATGGGTGTTCACACCATGCGATCCGATTCCTGTCCGAGTTTGCAGATCGCACTGCGATATGCAAACTGATCTGGGGGTGTCATTAAGGTTTCACTGACACTCCCAGCAGTCCGCATAGGACAGTGTGAACTGCCGGCGGGAGGCATGCGATGCGGGAACCCGCCGCGGATTCGCGGCGTTCCCGCATCGCTCCAGTGTGAACCCAGCCTTAAGGTGACCAAAAAAAAAATAAAAATTTAGGCCTCTTTCACACGGACAATCTAAAGCTAAAAAAACTGACAGGCGGACCTGAACGGATGCTCCATAGACCTCTATGGAGCGTCGGATGTCAGCGGTGACATGTCCGCTGACATCTGACCTGCTCCGCAGTCTGTTGCCATCCGATCCCCCATAGGGGAGAGCGGTGCTCTGACAGGTCCATCACTGTGCAGTGTGCGGAGACAGACCTGTCATCTTCCTGCTCAGCGGATGTCCATGGGGCGGATCATCATGGATCCATCCCGTGTGAAATAGGCCTTACTGTCTGAACTCCAGGTATGATCTGTATTGCATACTTACACTAGTCCAGCTTGGTACAATGTAAGTATGCATTTCTCATACCTGAAGGACCTCTGCGGAAGCTGATAATCACTGTAGTAGTTAATGCTACTACCCATAGAGCGGCTATCTTTAAGGTCCAGTACCAAGCAGCTTCTTCTCTGACCAGGAGGCACTCTCTTGGCACTGCCTCCATTCATAGGGACCCTGGCAGCACTAGGGTCCCTGGTTCGAATCCCAACCATGACAGTACCTGCCTGGAGCTTCATGTTCTCTCTGTGCCTGTGTGCATTTCCTCCGGGAACTCTGGTTTCCTCCCACACTCCAAAGATGTGCTGGTAGGTTAATTGGCTCCTGTCTAAATTGGCCCTAATATATGTATGAATGTGAGTTAGGGACCATAGATTGTAAGCTCTTTGAGGTCAGAGACTAAATGTGAATGTAAAATAAATATGTACAGCGCTGCGTAAAACTGATGGCACTATATAATAAAATACATTTTTTACTATTTTTTTCAGTGAATACAGGGGATTTCCTTATTGGACAAGGTGGAGAGGGGGCATGGTGACATCATGATCATTGCACAGATTCTTCCTCCAGCTCCCTGTCCAGTGTCAATGGACTATGAGTGCCATAATCCCCACACTTGTTTTTCATTAACAACTGCAAGTTAGTCTGCTGTGGTGGAACATGGGACTTGTAGTTTATTTATTCACAGACCTCTGGCCTGCTCCTACAGCCGAGTAATCCTTTAACTGAACTGGTTGAAGTTATAAGCTGATTGATTACTATGCACAGCTACTCCAGATACTGTCTGCTCCAGGTTTAGTAAATTATTTTTCCGTTCACAGAGGAGATACAGGGGAGAGTTTTCTATTATAACATTACATCACAGAATTCCCCACAATACACAGTCATTCATTCTTACTGTTCAAATATAAAGACGGCCATAGAAAGACCGAAATTTGTTTGGTTCAGCAGGAACCGGCTGAATTTCTATCCATCTATGGGCAGGCTGGTTGATATATCGATTGATCGGTATAACCAACCTTTCTGTTTTTTTCATACGATTACTGCCACCAGCAGCCAGCAGTGATTATTGTGTTCCAACAGCTGGTAAATGTTTGCCTGGGAAGTTTACTGGCCATGAACCCAAAATGTCCATGTTTTGTTCCCCCAAGCCAATTAGTTATCACTTTTGCCTTGTGACAAGGTGCTCCATCATGCTGGAAAAAGCATTGTTCATCACTAAATTTCTTGGATGGTTGGAAAAGTTGCTCTCGGAGGATGTTTTTTTTACCATTCTTTATTCATGGCTGTGTCTTTAGGCAAAATTTTGATGAGCTCACTCCCTTGGCTGAGGAGCGACCCCACACATGAATGGTCTCGGGATGCTTTCTGTTGGCATGGCACAGACTGATGGTAGGGCTCACCTTTTCTTCTCAGGCAAGTTTTTTTCTGGATGCCTCAAACAATTGGAAAGGGGATTCATCAGAGAAAATAACTTTACCTCAGTCCGCAGCAGTCCAATCCCTGTACCTTTTGCAGAATATCAATCTGTTCCTGATGTTTTTCCTGGAGAGAAGTGGCTACTTTGCTGCCCTTCTTGACACCAGGCCATCCTCCAAAAGTCTTCCCGTCACTGTGTGTGTAGATGTATTCACACCTGCCTGCTGCCATTCCTGAGCAAGTGCTGCACTGGTAGTGCCCCCATCCCACAGCTGAATCAAAAGATGGTCCCAGAGCTTGCTGGACTTTCTTGGGTGCCCTGAAGCTGCCTGCACAAATGCAGTGGAAATATTTTTAAATTAATTTTCATGGAAAATAGGGACTTTGCAATTAATTGCAATTCATCTGATCACTCTTCATAACATTTTGGAGTATATGCAAATTGCCATCATAAAACTGAGGCAGCAGACTTTGTGAAAATTAATATTTGTGTCATTCTCAAAACATATGGCCATGGCTGTATATATATATATATATATATATATATATATATATATATATATATATATATATATATATATATATATATATATATATATATATATATAGTCTGGGCAGAAAGCAGTTATACCAGGATCATGGCTGCAGTTCTTGGTATTGTTTTTTAGAGCCAGCAATTGGCTCTTCAGTAACAGCGAATAAGTGGCTTTACAGCTGTCTGATCACATTTACAATGCACAAAAAGGAGCCCAACCCTCCCAATATATGTAGGTCTGGCGCATATATGTAAACAGTGATTACACCACACATGTGAAGTATTGCTGCAAACATTTATGTGAGAGCAATCATTCTAAAGCGGGAGTTCACACTTAACTCAAAGCCTAGGTTCACACTGCTGCGGGTTAAAAATTGTGCGAGTTCAACTGAACTGGCATGATTTCAAACTGACAATGCAGTCAAATTTTGGGGGCGATTTGACAGACATCTGTGCAGGTTTCTGCACAGATGTCTATTCAAAACTCTCCTGAAGTCGCCAAAAGTAGCACAGGAACTACTTTTGGGAATTGGTGTGGCGCCGCACTGATTCAAGCGGTGCTATTGCCGACAAGGCAATTTTAAATCTTGACATGTTTGCATTTGCATTTATTCTCGATGTAATGTTATATTTTATATATTTACCAAAATATTATGCATTATTTTTTGTTCAAAAAGTGTATTTATTTATGAACATTTATGTCTGCGCTGCGTTACCACCAGTGCCCATCCTGATGTGAAAGTAGCCTTAGCACTAAAAATAGCGCCTGTGAAGCTTCTGAAAAAAGCCTCAGCTGCAATACCAGTGTTGCAGGCGTTGCGCTGGCAAGCAGTGTCTTTGCATACACCGCTCTCAAAGCGCCCCCTACCCATTGAAGTCAATGGGCAGTACTGCCAAACTGCCTGCAAAGCGGCGCTGCATCTGTGTTTTGCCGGCGGTTTTAACCCTTTTTTTGGCTGCTAGCAGGGGTTAAAATCGCCTTGCTAGCAGCCATATAGCGCACCCAATATGCCGCTAAAATTAGCGCCGCTATACGGCCTGGGCACTGGCAGCGTGAAAGTGCCCTAAGAGTTATTATTAATACTAATATAAATAGTTACAGTAGTTTTTTCACTGTGTATGGCTCCTAAAATCTCCTAGATTTTCACTGCGTTACCCTTTAACACCCCCGTTTCCTTATCATCCCCCCAACACACTCTTCCATAATAAGCAGTATACACAGTATTAGATAATAGCACACCTGCTGATACAGCGACGCTTGCGCCCTCTGGTGGATCTTCTGCGGCATGGCTTGTTAGTGCGAACGATGGGCTCGCACATCGAGGAAGCCGAGTCTGGCTGTTCTTTAGCGACACCGTGCGGCAGCTCGCAGCATTGCAGCTCTGAAATCAATCTCGTCCATTCCTCGCCCAGGGTGCTCCAGGTGTGATCCGATGCGAAGCTCGGCGGTAGAAGCGCTTCCTCCAGGACCGAGAAATCCGGGTAGAAGCCATCAGCCATCATGGGCCCTTCCATGGCACCGGATCATCAGTTGATCAGTCTAGGCCTTATGATCTGGGATCTCCTGATACTACAGATCAGAGTATACAAAGTAACCCCAAAACTTTCCTTGCTGCTTGATCACCCCCAAAAAATACACACAAAACTTCC